>NC_037336.1:36342020-36645050 GCF_002263795.3 Bos taurus
GGAACAAAAGAGAGGATAAATTTGAGGGAGAATAAGATCCAAATCAGAGTGAAGTTCTGGTCCAGGGAGGAAGAGATGAGAGCAACAGAACAAGCCATAAAAGTGCCTGTGCAGTACAGTGAGGTCATTTCTGGGCCACTGATGTCCTGGGCGATGGTGGAACTAACTGAGGTCTGAGAAGAGGCCCTGGCACATGCTGCCTCAACTCAGCACCCCATCAATTCTGTCTTTTTTGGTTATTTACCCCCTGCTCTTGGCCGTACTGCCACCTCCCTCCCTCTTTCTGAAAGGGAGCTCATGTGAGCATCCCATAGCCTTCAGCCCTGAAGAACATTTACTGGTTCTTCATAAAGTACTGGTTCTTTGAGCATTGGTTCTTCGGAGAGACATGGGTCATGGAGCCTAAATCTTAGTGCTCTGGAGGATGTAAAGCATGGAGGAGGAGAACTGGGTAGGAGGGAGGATCATGGGATGTACAGAATGAGGAGATGCTAGATTCTGGGCATAAGGGCCAGGGAGAAGCCCAGAATGACTCCTAGGCTTCTGGAATGGTGACCACTAAGACAGGGTTTGTAGAGCCAATAAGACAAGGAATAAAGTGGACTGCATTACTTTTCTAAGCTGTGTAAAAAACTCCTACAAACTTTAGCAGCTTCAAACAACACACATGTATTATCTCATCATTCCTTTGGGTCAGGAGCCTGGGCACAGCTTAGCTAGTCTTCCCCTCGGGGTCCCATAAGGCCGCAACCAAGGTGTCAGCCAGACACGTGTGTGACTCCTTGTTTGTGCGGCCGTTGATTGCATTCAGTTTCTCTCAGCAGAGAGCCCATAGCAACTTCCTTCTTCAAAGCCAAGTACAGAGATCTAAAGCAAGCTCGCTACAAGACAGTCTTATATAACGTATCAAAATCACAGAAGTGATACCCCATCATCTCTGACACATTCTAAGGATTAGATGCAAGTCGTAGGTCTTACCCATGTTCAAGGGGAGGCAATTATCTAAAGGCGTGAACATCAGGGGCCGGGGATCATGAGTGCTACCCTAACTGCCCACTACATGAGCCTTCTAAAAAAGTTTAAAAATGTGAAACTTCTGGTTATCTTTACTTTCAACTGTCAATTCAAAGAAATTCCATTATATTGTAACTTGGACCATTATCACACTAACTCAGGAGTATTCGAAATTTTATCCGGAAAATATCCACCATGGGGTGGAGGGGAAAGGAAGAGCTCAGTTCTTTCTGATCTTCAGTATCCATTCAAGAAAGGTTACATTATAAATTTTTTTATAAAAGTTCTTCTTCAGAGTCTTAAATGTCTCTGAGAAATCTTTTCATCATTCCAATTGTAAAAGAGCAAAATCTAAGAACACTTCATACTAAATGACAATGCAATAAAAACATTGGATTGTCGCTAGTTGCTTTCCTATCCACTGTAAGGTTTCATTTGACATAAATATTTAGTCAAATATTAGAACTGACTTTAAATCCTTCCCTTGAGCATCTCTTGTTGACCACCACCGCCCTTCCTCCCTGCAAAAAATGAGAATTTTGAAAACTAGAGACAATCCTAAAACATCATGTATTATATCCAGCCTTTTCCCAAGTCCTAATGACCTTTTCTTCAAAATACCTGTTCTACTCACCCCTTTTTCTCCATTCACACAACCTATACTCCAGGGCAAGCTGTCAGTACCTCATGTCTGGATAAATCAGCATTAGTGCCTGCCTGGTGTCCTCAACTCTAGTATTTGTTGGAGGAGTCCTCAACTCCTCACTCTGTTGGTCCTATTCAAGGTCAAATGTTTTTCTACATAAACAGCTTTTAACAAATAGTTAACTGTTTCAGTCTTTTGTGCTGCTGCTCTATTTCCTATTCTACCATCTGGTAATGGACAGGGAGGCCTGGCGTGCTGCGGTTCATGGGGTCGCAAAGGGTCGGACACGACTGAGCGACTGAACTGAACTGAACTGAACTGATACACATCCACATCAGGCTTTTTAGAAGATCTATCAGTTCATATATATTCCATTCAATCTCACTTCCATTCTTTAGTACAAATCATATTTTCCTTCTCCACTAATTCCCTCCTACACAGGGTTCCTACACAAGGCAAGCTTTGTGTCTGTTTCCTTACCTCTGCTCATATTGTACTTGGATTATCCATGCCCCTTGCCATCATCATGCATGCCCTAAGTCACAATGAATAGACACTGAAGGATGGAGAACCCAGGTAAAGGATGAGAAGAAAGCCAGATTCTATATATATATAACAGAAGAGGAGAAAGATAAACCTATAACAAGACTCAGAAGATAGAAGAGAAGGCTGAGCCAGAAGGCTGGAAGAAGTTGGATGTGATGAGCACTAATGTTATCACATCCCAGAAGTTAAAACCAATCTGTAGAGCCAGGTTAGGTTGCTTAGCCTCAACAAATGTAAATATCAAGGGATGAGATAAGCAAAGAAGGGCAGACAGAAAGCATCCAAGAAAACAAAATCCCACAGGGCAAGAGAGGTCACGTGTGAGGATCTACTCAGGCATTATAGGGATGGGTGGGTAATCAAAAAGAACAGCAAGTGCATATTCACCTGCGCAATGAGAAAAGAGCTTGATAAGAAAGACAGCACTCTGCCTGAGACCTTGGTTCTCCCATGACACAGTGGACTTTTTATCCAGGGAGCTAGATACATATGGAGGATTGTGGAGGATCGTGGTCTTTAAAGCCAGCCAGTCTTGGGTTCAAATTCCTCTTCCACCATTTGTTGGCTGTGTGACTATGGACCAGTTATTGACATTCCCCCAGCCTGATCTATAAAATGTGGATAATGGTATCAACCTCATGGTGTCATAAGGATTAAATATGATTACATACATATGAGATGCCTGACATCTAACAAATATACACATATTTATTGACTTTTATCATGATTTTTATTTTTCCATCTGCCAAAACTAAAATGGCTATCCAGTCATCCCTGAGAACTGCATGACCTTCTCTAAGCTCTTATGCTCTGTAGAGTCTGCCTCATTCTCTGTTATGCCACCGATCACAAAAAATTCTGTGGGTTTGCACAGTTTCAGTCTGTTGTTGTTGTTCGGTCAGTAAGTCATGTCTGACTCTTTGTGACCCCATAGACTGCAGCACATCAGGCTTCCCTGTCCTTCACTATCTCCCAGAGTTTGCTCAAACAAATGTTCATAGAGTTGGTGATGGCATCCAACCACCTCATCCCCTGTCATCCCCTTCTCCTCCTACACTCAGTCTTTCCCAGCATCAGGGTCTTTTCCAATGAATCGGCTCTTCACATCAGGTGGCCAGATTATTAGAACTTCATTTTCAGCATCAGTCCTTCCAATGAATATTCAGGGTTGATTTCCTTTAAGATAGACTGGTTTGATCTCTTTGCTGTCCAAGGGACTCTCAAGAGTCTTCTTCAGCACCACAATTCAAAACATCATTTCTTCGGCACTCAGGCTCCTTTATGGTCTGACTCTCACGTTCATACATGACTACTGGAAAAACCGTAGATTTGACTATACACTTTTTTGTCATCAAAGTGATATCTCTGCTTTTTAATACCCTCTCTAGGTTTGTCACAGCTTTTCTTCCAAGGAGCAAGTGTCTTTTGATTTTATGGCTACAATCACCATCTGCAATGATTTTGGAGCCTGAGAAAATAAAGTCTACTACTGTTTCCACTTTTTCCCCATCTATTTGCCATGAAGTTATGGGACTGGATGCCATGTTCTTAGTTTTTTGAATGTTGAATTTTAAGCCAGCTTTTTCACCCTCTTCTTTCACCCTCATCAAATTTTAGGTTATGTTAACTAATTGCCCCAATGATATCATGAATTCCTTGGGGAAAGTCTTCCCATTGCTGATCCCCTCATAAACTCAGCTGGCACTTGCTATTACAGTACATTTCAAAGCCCTACTTCATTCATTTCTTCAACAAATTTTCTTGAGTACCCACTAGGTGTGATGCACGAAAGTGAAAGTGTTAGTCTCTCAGTTGTGTCTGACTCTTTGCAACCCCATGGACTGTAGCCTGCCAGGCTCCTCTGTCCATGGAATTCTCGAGATAAGAATACTGGAGTGGGTTGCCATTCCCTTCTCCAGGGGATCTTCTTAACCCAGGGATCGAACCTGGGTCTCCTGCATTGCAGGCAGATTCTTTACCATCTGAGCCACCAGGGAAGCTCTGTTACAGTGCATTTCAAGGCCCCATTTTATTCATTTCTTCAGCAAATATTTCTTGAGCACCCTACTAGGTGTGATGCGTAGGGATGCAAAAACAAAAAATAATAACAGCTTGGCTTTCTGGAGCAAAGCATGGACGAAACCACTCAAGTAAGAATGTGTGAATCTCAAAAATGGAAGGACCTGAGAGATTATCTGGCCAGCTCTTTAATCTTATAAAGCTGTAACTGTGGATTTGAGAGATGACTCTGGCTTTTAATTTCTTCATGACTAATCTTTTGGGGAGTAGGCTACTGAATCATGTCATTTTTAAAATTTCCAAAGAGAAAATTCCAGGATGTTTTTAACTAAGCAAGAATTTGGAACTGAATGGTTTTACCATCTGCCATGTCTTTGTGAAACTGAATCCACTTCTCTCAGAGAACATTGCCAGCAAATGTGCATGGCACAACCTCCTGCAAGTCTTTACCAGAAAACTGATAAAAGTTCTCTCTGGTGGCTGTGCTCTGGTCTCATTGCTTCTTCCCCAGCATGACAAAAGAAAACAAAAAATCTGTCATAGAAACAGAGGTAATTCAGGCAGAAAGCAAAGATGTTTTCTACTTTCTTTGTCAAGGAAGGCCAAGATGGTGGTTTCCTCTGATGGTCATTCCAGACCATTGCTTCATACATTTGAAAAGACACATCTAAGCACTTATATAAAGAAATCCACTTGAATCAACAGTTTGAGACTATCATCTGAAGACTCAATGGCTTTAATTAAACTCTTTGCTCAACACCCTTCAATACTTGATCTACAAACTTAGCTCAAGATTAGAAGACCAAGGTGAAGATTAACATCTCTAGTTCTGGAACAGTAATAGACATGATTTATTAATCCTACTAGATAGTCTTAATTAGACACTGGAGCACTGCTTGTTTCATTGTTAAAAACTACCTAATCTCAAAAGAACTGAAAACTAAATAAAGACTAAGATAGAAAGCAGTGTTATAATTAGATCCCTAAAATGAAAGCAATACTTTTCCCCCACACAGAGAAGAGTATTTGTCACTTATTTCTCCTAAATAACCCAGTATTAGCACTTACAATGAAAGTTTGATATAAACATTCTTGAAATAGCTAGACATGTGGATATTGAAGAAACAGGAGACTATGATTCAACAAAATTCCACTAAGGCAGTTTTGTTGTGAGTTTTAGCTGCGGCACTGTTAGGGCCATCCAGGTTAATTAGCTAGATGACGTCATTATGATTCTCTTCTTGCTCATTTATTAGGATCTTTCTGTTAAGAAACACTAATTTTTAACACAAGGATTTGATAATGCAAGTCTACATATTTTGAAACTGCTTCATTTCATTGGCAGTTTTTTCAATCTACCCATTACACCCAAAAAGGAAGCGGGGGCGATGGGACGAGCAAGGCAGCCATGTAAGGGGATGGTAGACATTTCCTCAAGTTTCCTCAAATTAAAAGGGTGGAACATAGCAAACCCACAATAATATGTGAGACCAACAGGCTTTCCCAAAATGTGTAATGTTCCAAATTGTGTTTTCATTAGTAGCTTCAAGATAAGAGCAAAAAAGAGGGGAGGGAGAGAACTTTGGAGATATTCACCTATTGTTTCGAAGTAAGTCCCCTTGCTAAAATAGAGGTGGGGAAAATATTGTTGGCGTTTTACACACAATTAGTCACAAAGTATACTAATAAGCCAGATTGTCAAATTGTGTCAATCACATCTAAATAACAAGCAAATTGCCTTACACAGATGGAAAATGCATGAGATGCATAGATCTCCTGTGTAAACAACCTCAATTAAGATTTATTAATTTTGTTCTACTTATCTTTTCTGTTTTAAATCATAGCCTTCATTCTTTTCAACTTCTTAAAAAATCATTAAAGCCTAAATCTCATATTTAGAAATCTTCAAGCTTTTATAAGTTTCCTAATCTTTATCAGGAGTGGGGAGGATTTAAGCTGCACAGAATTCCCAGGAAAATGTCAATTGCTCTCTCCTCATCCCTGGAGTTTCAGAAATGAAGCAAGAGCAACCCCAGTATCAAGTTTTGGGGAGCCATTTTAATAATGGTTTAGTTGTTGTTATATTGGATAAAACTATTTAAAAAGAAAAGCTCTTTTCTTTCCACACATACTAAACCCCCAAAATTGTGTTTTGAAGAGAATATTCTGAAGAATAAAACATTAGCTGGTGAGGCTAAAATCATGAAGTTGATGGCTTCCCTCTGTTCACTGGCCACAAATAATACCTCTTATCCCAGGTATAATGAATGTGTGCTCTTAATCACAAGTGATAGTAGGAAATAATAGAAGCAAGCATAATATTTGGAAATAATATAGAAGACATCCAGCTCCTACACTCCTGGTATGATGTGTGGCCAGTTTTAGTTCACTTCCCTAAGTGTTAAGTTTCAAATCATAATACCTAATAAACTTTGCTTTGAGGATTTTATGATGTAATGTATGGAGGAGAAGTGCTCTGTAAAATATCAAGCAAAAGATATATGTACAAAAGAGACCAGAACAAGAAGGAAGGGGGATCAATGAAATCCATCACTGCTATTTTGAAAATTACTGAAAGTTCATACTCCCCTCTGCCCAGGTAAAGAGTCACAAGTTAAATAAACACTAACTAGCTGGGAGGGGGTTTATCTGAACACGAGGGAAAAGTGTATATCCACATATGTGTAGATGCCATTGCCAGGAAAACTATTGAATAAATAACAGTTAGCTAATAAGAATATTTTAAACATAGCTCCCCCTTGTTTCCCAAATTCCCTTCCTCTTTCTACATGGCAGAGTAAAAATCATACTACTCTGCAAATCATGAGATATGTTGTCTAGTTTGAGATCCCTAGGTGTGCTTTGCATTGGCCATATTCACTGGGCCAATGTTTATTGACCCCGTAAGCAGCAGGTCCTGCACTGAGCACAAGAGGTACAGGAGTCTACTTCATCCTGGGCTTACGTCTAGCAGGGATCACTCAGCTTCCCCCTCCAGGACTCCTGCACCTACCGGAAAGGGGAAATGCTCATGGCGCTGTCTCCAGTCTCTTCCAGTTCTGATGTCTATTTTTCTGTCTGCAGATTTTCATTATTTTCATCCAAAGACTCAGAAAATCTTCTGAGCTAATATTTACCCATTCATTAGATTATAAAATAGTTATAGGAAATAAATATATATACAAATATTTGAATATCTATAATATATATATAGGAATGGGGAGGATTTCAGAGGATGAGATGGTTGGATGGCATCACCGACTCAATGGACATGGGTTTGAGTGGACTCCGGGAGTTGGTGATGGACAGGGAGGCCTGGCATGCTGTGGTTCATGGGGTCACAAAGAGTCAAACACGACTGAGCAAACTGAACTGAACTGAGCACTGTCATTAGAGTATAAAGCAAGCCATAATACATAAGATGTAAGTGGCCTCATTAAAAAGTTAAAAAGAAATAAGTGAATTAACTTTTGTGATATATTTCCTTTTACCCAATATAGGCAATATATCATTTCTTTTCAACATATGACCAATATAATCAACATAAAGCATTTTAATTAAATAGTTTACATTCTCTTTTTCATACTGACTTTCAAATCTGTGCGTATTTAACACTTTCAGCAATGCTGTGCTAATGGCTAGTGACCACTGGCGGCTCTGCTATACTGGACAGAGCAGCTCTAGGCTGTGGACAGACACTGCTTGGTTTTGAGGTAGAGAGTGGTTCAATAAAAGCAATTTTTAGACAGCTGAATGAGGTTTTGTTATGTAGATGTGTATCAGATTGTGAGGATATTATGGACACAAGACAGGGAGATGATGCTGTGGAAATAACTGGGGCCTTGAAATAGTTGGGGATGGACTGTAGTGGGTGATTCATGTTTTATAGAAAGTGTGGAAGTGTTAGTCACTCAGTCACGTCCAACTCTTTGCGACCCCGTGGACTGTAGCCCACCAGGCTCCTCTGTCCATGGAAATTCTCCAGGCAAGAATTCTGGGGTGGGTTGCCATTTCTCATTCAGGGGATCTTCTGACCCAGGTATGAAACCCAGGTCTTTCACATTGTAGTCAGATTCTTTACCATCAGAGCCACCAGGGAAGCCATGTACTACAGAAGTTTAGAGAAATCCCAAGTCCGCACAATCCAATTTGAAGGAGAAAGTAATGAGCAATGTGCCAGTTCATACAGTTAAAGGAAAAGGAGAACTATTTGTTTTATCACCTGATAATCTTGCTTATCTCACCAGATTAAAATCTCAATTCCACAAATATCTACAAGTGAACTATTCCAGGCTTTGAGGGGGTGGTTATAAATGTAAAAATGTGAACAGTTGTTGTTAATGTAACTTAACATCATTGGAAAAGCCGGCATTTACACAACAGAGAGAAAAACCTGATTTTGAATGCTTTGGAAACACAGAAGAGGGAATATACAATTCTGCCTGGAAGAATCTAGAAAATGTTCTTGGAGGAAGTTATCTCAGAGCTGAATACTGAAGAATAAGCAGAGTTTCTACAAGTGGACATAGAGAAAGGACATCATGAGTAGAAGGATGGGCATGAAGGAAATTAGCAAGATATCTGGCATGTTTTAGAAACTAGATATTGGCCAAATTTAGAGTCTATATGGATACATCATAAGAAAGGAAGTTGAAAGGTGAATAAGGAGAAATTGGGATAAGGGAAGGTCAAAACCTAGTTAAATGAACAGTGTTCCACTTTGTTGCAGAGACCAGGAAAAGAAGCCCACTTACAGAGGTGAGTGTTGGGGAACGTGGCTTCAGCTTGAGAACAAGACACAGAGGGATTGACTTCTGAGAGAGCCATATGAAGGCAGTAGCTTGTACATTATAATTCAGAGTACTGATGACTCAGTGTCAGATATAATGATCTACCTTTTCAGTGAAAAGTATCCAAGATTTCACTAAATTGACCTTTTCTTGCCAATAGCAAACTCTTGTATTATCCTCTCTGTTTGAAGTTTGAGAATAAGAGCTGACATTGTCAGAGGTACAATGTGTCTCTTGAAGGCAAGCCTTCCCAATTTGGCACTGAGTATTCTATGAGAAGAAAGCTACAGAGAGAAATCTCTACTGCTTTTTTGTTTTCCTTAAATTACAGATGGTGGGGGAATATACCTATGTTGGTTTTCTAATGCTGCATAATAAATGACTACAAATAGCACAACCTAACACCCATTTTATTAACTTTGTTTCTTTGGGCTCCAAAATCACTGCAGATGGTGACTGCAGCCATGAGATTAAAAGACGCTTACTCCTTGGAAGGAAAGTTATGACCAACCTAGATAGCATATTCAAAAGCAGAGACATTACTTTGCCAACAAAAGTCCGTCTAGTCAAGGCTATGGTTTTTCCAGTAGTCATGTATGGATGTGAGAGTTGGACTGTGAAGAAAGTTGAGTGCCAAAGAATTGATGCTTTTGAACTGTGGTGTTGGAGAAGACTCTTGAGAGTCCCTTGGACTGCAGGGAGATCCAACCAGTCCATTCTAAAGGAGATCAGTCCTGGGTGTTCTTTGGAAGGACTGATGCTGAAGCTGAAACTCCAATACTTTGGCCACCTCATGCAAAGAGTTGACTCATTGGAAAAGACCCTGATGCTGGGAGGGATTGGGGGCAGGAGGAGAAGGGGACGACAGAGGATGAGATGGCTGAATTGCATCACCAACTCAATGGACATGAGTTTGGGTGAACTCCGGGAGTTGGTGATGGACAGGGAGGCTTGGCGTGCTACAATTCATGGGGTCGCAAAGAATCAGACACGACTGAGCGACTGAACTGAACACCCATTTATTAGCTCACAGTTCTGTAGATCAGAAGTCCAGGTGGCCTCAACTGGATTCTTTGGAGAATCTCACAAGACTGAAATCAAGCTGTCAGCTTGATTAGGCTCTTACCTAGAGACTCTGGGAAAGAATCTGCTTTCAAGGACATTCTATGGTTGACAGAATCTAGTTCCTTGTGGTTGTAGGAATAATGTTCCCATGTTTCCGGCCAGAGTTCATTGTCAGTTCCCAGAAGTTGCTCTCCAAGTCCTTGCACCTTAAGCTCTTGCTGCTGCTGCTGCTAAGTCGCTTCAGTCATGTCCAACTCTGTGTGACCCCAGAGATGGCAGCCCACCAGGCTCCCCCATCCCTGGGATTCTCCAGGCAAGAACACTGGAGTGGGTTGCCATTTCCTTCTCCAATGCATAAAAGTGAAAGCGAAGTCACTCAGTCGTGTCCGACTCTTTGCGACCTCATGGACCGCAGCCCACCAGGCTCCTCCATCCATGGGATTTTCCAGGCAAGAGTACTGGATTGGGGTGCCATTGCCTTCTCTGTTTAAGCTCTTGACAGCATGTCAAATCCTTCTTTTGCTTGGAACCTCGCTAATTATTATCCCTTCTGCTACCTGCTGGAGAAAATACCCAGCTTTTAAAGAGTTCCTCTCATTAGATTAGGCCTGCCTGGGTGGTCTCTTTATCTTAAGGTCAACTGATTAGCAACCTTAATTACAATCTGAAAAATCATTTTGCTTTGTCACATAACATAATTGCAGGAGGAACAACAGGCACAAAGTTCATGGGAGAAATGAAGAATTCTTCCACACCTACTATGCCCTTACTATCCTATCAAAATACATTTCAAATGGAACTATTTCATTTTTCCTTGGAAGTTGAAAGAAGCTTTTGCCACTCTACAAGAAGAAACAAACAAAATTTCTTTGTCTATAAAAGGACAAATTTTGTCCTAGCTGAGTGACTAGTTAGAGAGATAGGAAAGAAATTTATATGAGTCTAAGGGAAAAAGACAGAGAAGGCAATGGCACCCCACTCCAGTACTCTTGCCTGGAAAATCCCGTGGACAGAGGAGCCTGGTAGGCTGCAGTCCATGGGGTCACTAAGAATCGGACACCACTGAGTGACTTCACTTTCACTTTTCACTTTCATGCATTGGAGAAGGAAATGGCAACCCACTCCAGTGTTCTTGCCTGGAGAATCCCAGGGATGGGGGAGCCTGGAAGGCTGCCCTCTATGAGGTCGCACAGAGTCAGACACAACTGAAGTGACTTAGCAGCAGCAAGGGAAAAAGAATAGAAGAGACTTTCATTTCTGGTAATGTGGTCAAATAAGTTCCTTCTATTAACTCGCTACTGAAATAACTAAAATGTATGGTGAAGTAACTGAACTATATGTCTGCCTCTATAAGTATATACTAATCTGTGAAAGGATTAGTATATATGTAAAAGCTACTTGAAAGAAAGGAATCAGTGGAGCCCAGAAGTGAAATAAAATGAGGAATGATTAGGAAGTAAGTTCCAAGTGAAAATAACTCTCAGAATGTCTGCCAAACCTTAGAATACTTTAGCTTTTACTTTGATGGTTATGTGGGCTTAGCTTTGAGAAAAAGCATGGGAGCTGGTCAGTGCAAGAAATCTAATAAGAGACACTCATGAAAATAGTACTCTAGAAGACTATACTATTATTGTAAGAATGAATTAGAAATAGACCCTAATTTCCACAAGGAAATCAATTTTGGCACAGAGCAAGAGGACAAAGATCCCTGAGGACTCATAATCACAAATTGTTCCCACCTTGAGTTTGGCATTCTAATTCATGCTGCAGATGTGGGCCAAAAAACCCCAAGCATCATCCCAGAGGATCATGATGCCTTCATGCAACTAGCAGAAGAAAATCTGTAGCTCCTTTGAAAGGCTCAGATTAAACCCAAGCTTCCTGCTAAATGGGAAGGAAATCTTAAAAAGAGTAGATATATGTATACGTATAAATGTCATGTACATGTCTAACTGCCACTTTGCTGTACAGCAGAAACTACACAACATTGTAAAGCAACTAAAATACAGTTTAAAAAATCATGTTTTCTATGAGATGATCACCTTACTATTCAGTTTGTGTTTGAATCAGATAGTGTCTGTTGGTAGTAGAAGACATACAAGGATATGCATTGCATTACTCCTGATAATGGAGAAAAGCTGAAAGCAAACTTAGATGTCTAGTAGTTAAATGTGTACTGCACATATTTGTAAAATTGCTTTATTAAAAAAAAAACAAAACAGATTTTCTGGCTTAAATAAAGTTCCCTAGAAAATGAACAATCCAGAGTGAAGAAACACAGAACAAGCAAGAAATAAGACAACTATGAGTAAAACAAACCAAAAAAAACCCTCAACAGTCTCATTTAATGGAAATTCTCATGATATTGATAAATACGGATAAATCTAAACAAGCAATGTTTGATAAAGCAGTAATAACAAAAGTAAAATCTAACTTAGGAGGGGCCAGGGAATCCCATTAGAATGAATATCCTGACTCATAGTGTACATATGACTGGGAGGAGGTGATTAAAGTTAATGTCCTAAGTTCATAATTGGCATAATGATTGTTATTCTCAAGAATTATTCAATTAATTGGTTTATTTCCTCTTTTCCTGTCCTTGATGAATGTGTTGTCATCCTTCTCATCCTATCTGGATATTTTTCTGGGAAGAATGGATGACTCAACCAGAGAGAGAGAGAAAGGATATCAACACTTATTAATTCCAAATTACTTTATACCTCTTTTTTCTTCCAAGCTCTATACTTTGACAAAAATCACTGTGGAACTCTCAAAATCTATAGCACCCAAGGATTAGATTTGTACTAATGAGTGAGCATCTAGGCCTGGCTCTAAAATGAATGCCAAATCTTCATAGAAAGAGGATGAATTTTCCCACAAATACTTAAGTCAATACAGCTAGATTCTATTTTGAACTCCGCCAGTCATTAGCTAAGTGGACCTAGTACTAAACAACCAGGCACTTGTTTCCTCATTTAGAGAATAGAGAATAAAATAGTTACGTCATATCTTTTCTGTGAAAAATCCAATAAAATAATGTTTAAACTAGAGCTTTAAAAACTGCAAAGTGCTACACAAATAGATAGTAACTTTATGAACACTGTGTTTTCATGATTAAGTGGAAATCTCTCTCTAAAGTTTTTAGGAGGTTGTACCTATATAAATTCACTTAAATTTTATGTTAAACATGTTGAATTTTCTGAGTGCAACTTTGAGATTTGAATATTGTGCATTCACAGTCATCAGTGTCATCAGTCTGCTAAAGGTTTAATTCTTCACTTTTGTGGCCTTGAGGTATTTTATATATATATCATTTCTTGATCCTTACCAAAAATAAAACAAAATTTGTGAGGTAAGAAATTGGGTTTAAAAGTTGACTTTTTGTCTGTTAATTAATACTATACTTGATTTTGCAATAAATACACTCAACTGTTATTGAGTGTGACAAGTAGAACTGATTACTATCAAACTGATATACAAAGCAGAGGGAAGGGCTTATTCAGTTAACTTGACCTCTTTAACGTCTTGAGCCTAAATTACTGGAAAGATCTGTTTGAACCATGTATCTTCACTTAATCACTGTATAATTATTACCTGCCCAACTCACACTTTTCTGTATAAATATAAGATTAGAGAAGAGATTCTGCTTCTGAACTTGCCAGCATGACAAGTTTACTAAACTCCAGCATCTATTTTAATAAAGTGAAAAGAAACTTTAGGAAGGAAAAAACACCACCCTTCTTCTATAAACATTACATATACCAATGAGATACTGATATTAAGAATAATTGGTATTACATGCCAAAATAAAATTCAGTTCCTATCTCTTTCCTTAAAACATCAGTCTACTAAATGAGACCCCTGAAACAGAAACAGAATCTACTGGCTCCTTTTAAGTTTAGTAATTACAAATGCAAAATGAGTATCCTGCAGACAGAGAGCCAGAGGACTACTCAAGCTACAGCAATAATGGTAGCTGTGGTAAATTATGTATGCACGATATCAGAAGCTGAATGGAGAGAAGAAATGAAGAACCCGTTTGAAATTTTGGAATTTGTTCAAAGCTGCTCCTGCAGTAGCTCCCAGGAGGATAAGCCCTCAGCACGGAGCAGTAATAAACTCCACAGTTCTGTATAATTTATCAACCTTTTTCGTTTTCATTTCTAATATTGACCCTTCATGGTTAACTGAAGAAACAAAGAGATAAATAGCTTCCTTAGCCATTTGATAGAGCAATTATGAGTATCCTGGCTGATACATTTTCTGCTTAATTTAACAAATGGTGTTCCTTTTCCTCTTAATCTACACTGGCATCTCTACATTCAACTTGACACGTGCAGGATACCACTTCCCATGCCCTTGTTCTTGAGCCCCTCTTCATTTGTTTCTTTCTCATTAACAGCTCTCTTGCGTGATCATTTTAATAGAAGAAAAGAGAATTCTTTACAACAATTTTCCTCAGCTGCCCTTGGTTAATTTTTTTCAAAATGTGATTCCTATGGGCTCCCTGACAGCCTGGCAAATTGAAAGCTAATCAGTAGAATCTTTCTTAAGTGTCAGTTTCTTTTCAAAGAAATTTCATGTCTTTGAATGAGAGAATCACTTTTCACAGTAATAGGCAGTAGAATGTGATAGAGCCATCTTGAAAGAGTTCAAGACTATTTAAAATGAAACTTAAACATTGATATTTACCTCAGGCACTGGTTCCACACCCCCACCACCACCACTGCAGTTGTCTTTACTTCCTGACAAATAGTGTTTCATGATAAGATCACCTACTTAGTGCTAATCTGATGGAATCCCTTAGTGTGTGAGTTTAGACCCAGAAGGGATTGTTAAACTCGTCTTTTCCAAGCCCTTTGTTTCTTCGGAGGAAAAATCAGAAGAACAGGGAGGGTGAGTGACTAACCCAAAATCACAAAGCAGATGAGCAATATAGTCTGAGCTTCCTGTTTTGTTTTACTTTAAAGGGAGCAGCGAGGGGAGGAGACATTTTTCTGCCATCCAATAAGAGCAGATTCTGTAGTTCTTGGGTCTCTGCATTTTCTCATCTGCATGATTGGGATGATAATAGTTCCCTTTTCACTTCAGAGGATTTCCTCCCACTAATCTGTTGTAATGGATTCCCCCTGCTGGAGGGGGAGTGTGTGTGTGTGTGTGTGTGTGTGACCACATTATTCTTGTGTGTCACACACTAAATCTAGGGTCATTGTACTTAAGATTGTAAGGCTTTGTATATAGCTACCTTGTTTCTGAAGGCAGGCACTATTCCCAGGGTTGGGTACCCAAGAAAAAGATGGGCCTCAGGGAGGACCACAGAACTAAGAGGGAGAAATAAAGGGGAGTGGAATCCCAATGCTGTAACAAGATGTGAAGGACTGTGTTCCTACGTGATGGTGTTAAGACAGTGTCTCTCTAAGAGCCAAGTGTCTGGAAAAAGGAGGCACCACTGTGCAGACCCACAGCTTACACACAAGTAATCCATTCTCTGAAGGCCCAAAGGTCTGGTGGCAGGACTGTACACATAATTTGTGGGACCCACTGCAAAATGAAAGTAGACTTCTTGTCAAAAATTATTAAGAATTTCAAGACAGTGACAGCAGAAAATTAATTCAAGCACTGGGCCCTTCTGGACACAGAGCCCTGCAAATACACAGGTTACATGCCCAAGAGCTAGCCCAGTCTAGCTGCAAGTTGTTCCTTTGGCAAATGCTGGTCTAAACATCCCCAACAAAGTCTTCACTTGAAGGACATCTTGAAGAGAAGAGTCTTGTTAAGAGAAGACTGGTGTATTTTAGAGAGTAGTCTGACTGCGGCTACTTGGGTAGAAGGCAGGACCATCCAAGGGGAGTGGGTCTTAGGGCCAAGTGATGAGACTCTAGGGTCCAGTAGACCCTCTCCCTGTGAGGAGTCTTCCTTCACTGCCAGTTCAAGAGGATCAGAGCTCTGTGTGTAAGGAAAGATACAGTTTCCTTGCATTTGTAAAAGAGTTGACTTTGAATTCAGGAAGATGAGAGTAATAAAGCAGGATATGGGTCCTCCACATCATTCCTGGCATCTTCAGTCCCTGGCATATGGCAGGCACTGAGCAAACATTTGTTGATGAATGGTAATGTAGGCAGTTATCTTGAGGTCAGAATTTGGTGGAGCCCTTCTGGTCCTGAAAGAAAGATTGCAACTCAGAAAAAAGAGGAGTCTCAGGTAATAAAAAGAGCAATGCTTTGAAGCACGTTCAATTCTGTTCACTTGCTCAGTCGTGTCTGACTCTTTGCAACCCCATGGACTGCAGCACACCAAGCCTCCTTGTCCATCACCAACTCCCGGAGTTTACTCAGATTCATGTCCATTGAGTCGATGATGCCATCCAACCATCTCATCCTCTGTCATCCCCTTCTCCTCCCACCTTCAATCTTTCCCAGCATAAGGGTCTTTTCAAATGAGTCAGTTCTTCGCATCAGGTGGCCAAAGTATTGGAGTTTCAGCTTCAGCATCAGTCCTTCCAATGAATATTCAGGACTGATTTCCTTCAGGATTGACTGATTGGATCTCCTTGCAGTCCAGGGGACTCTCAAAAGTCTTCTCCAACACCACAGTTCAAAAGCATCAATTCTTTGGCATTCAGCTTTCTTTATGGTCCAACTCTCACATCCACACGTGGAAAAACCATAGCTTTGACTAGATGAACTTTTGTTGGCAAAGTAATGTCTCTGCTTTTTAATATGCTGTCTAGGTTGGTCATTGCTTTTCTTCCAAGAAGCAAGCATCTTTTAATTTCATGGCTGCAGTCACTATCTGCAGTGATTTTAGAGCCCAGGAAAATAAGCACGTTAATAATACCATTATTTAAGAAAATGTTAGCCTGCCCAAGAATGAAGGCTTTTAGAATCATGTTGCATGCAAACTAATTATAAATTATTTTACAGGTTTATTAAATACTCAAAAGGTTTTTTGAAGACATATAGCTGTACTTTTGTTATCAATGATATGAAAACCAGCACTGCTTTCTTTCTTCTTAAGCTCTGTTATTTAAAGAACATAGCAGTGGGATGCAGAGAGAAACCTGAAGGAGGCACAGAAAGCCAAGGAGAAAAGACCTAGAAAGGTGAAAATAGAAAAAAGGGATTACTGGGGCCTCCAAATGAATATAGGCCTCTTTAGAAAGGGAAGAGAATGGAGGAGGCTAAAAAGGGAAGGGGAGTAGATGGATAGGTACAGTCTCCTTTTTCCTGACAGCACTTGGCAGCACACAACACACTCAGTGGGTTCTCAGAAAACATGTGATTAATGAATACATAAAACAGAAACTGAATGGGACATAATTAGTATGTGCAACCTGCTCTTGGGGAGAGGGGATGGTCTGTAGCGTTTGTCAGTATCAGTTGTATAAATCCTCCCTCCGTGGCCAATTTTAAACTATCCACATGAATTTACTAAGTGTGGAATTAGGAAGAGACCTAATTGTACAGAGATACTATTGCACAGTAGTATCTCCACTGTATAATAAACTTAACTTCAAGAGCACAAGATAATAGTAAAAAAAGTACAATAATTAGGAAATAATGTTTTTTATATTTATTGCCTTTGTTTCTTAATTTCTTTAACTGAATTTCTGTGATGTAGTTCTTAATCAAGGCTTTAACAACTGGCTTGCAAAGTGTGAGCCAGCTCCAGCCCTCCGATGGGTGGGCATCATCAGATGCTGCCACTATTCATTGTATAAAAAGAACTTTCTCCATTTTTATTTCTTTAAAAGAATTGAGAAAAGAAAAGTAAAATAGGAGACAGGACAAGAAATCTCCTTAGAAAATTTTCTCATTTGCCACTTTTCCAATTTTTTTTTTTTTGATACCTAAGTCATCAGAATGTACAAGTTGAATGTTTAAGAAAAGATAAATGATATATCTATTTCTACTAACAAACCCTATTATAACATTTTCAGCATTAAATGAACTTAACAGGGAGGCAGAGTTGTAGAGTATAAAAAGCTCGAAACTAGCAGTTAGCAATTCCAGGCTTAATAGTCTGAGGCTTTGAGCAGTTCATTTCACTCCCTGAGACCCAAGAATACCCACTGCCCCACTTATATCACAGGACTTGGTGTGAATTCAGGTGGGGATCTTCTAGCATCCTGCACTGTTGATAATCTGCCACTTACTCTCAAATGATTTGATAAAAAAAAATGTTTCTACAAAGAAAGATAAAGCAAACGTGTCAAAAATTAACAACTGATAAATCTAGATGAAGGATATGTAAGCACTCAAAACTCTTTTTCAAAATAAAAAGGTGCGGGAAATTAGGTTATTATAGGCATATAGTGCAGACAAGGCAATGGCACCCCACTCCAGTACTCTTGCCTGGAAAATCCCATGGATGGAGGAGCCTGGCAGGCTGCAGTCCATGGGGTCGCTAGAGTCGGACACGACTGAGCGACTTCACTTTCACTTTTCACTTTCATGCATTAGAGAAGGAAATAGCAACCCACTCCAGTGTTCTTGCCTGGAGAATCCCAGGGACGGGGAAGCCTGGTGGGCTGCCGTTTACGGGGTTGAACAGAATTGGACATGACTGAAGTGACTTAGTAGTAGCAGCAGCAGGCATATATCGACTTCACTTTCACTTTTCACTTTCATGCATTGGAGAAGAAAATGACAGCCCACTCCGGTGTTCTTGCCTGGAGAATCCCAGGGACGGGGAAGCCTGGTGGGCTGCCGACTATGGGGTCGCACGGGGTTGGACACGACTGAAGCGACTTAGCAGCAGCAGCAGCAGCATATATGAACCTGCAAAGTACTATACAAAGATAAACTACTATTACCTACTTAAAGAGATGTGGTATCTAGATACCATAGCTGTTTAAGATAGTCAAAGTTCATTCCATCTAGCTGATTCAGTTGTTCAGTAATTATTTACAGAGTATCTATGACCCTTAAAGTGCTGGTGATACAATAATGAACAATGCACAGTCATTCATCTCATGGAAGTTACATTCTGGTTAGAGAGACACACAATACACAAGCAATTAAAGTGTGGTTTCAATAGAATTAAATAAAGGATGCTGTTGTGACACATAGAAGAAACCTGTAAGCCAACCTTCCCAAGGAGCCTAAGATCTGAAAGATAGGAATTAATCCAAGACCTGGAGAGAAGTCAGCATCAGTATATGTGGCTAATGTTTATTGAGTATTATGCTGTGCCAGTGTTCTAATTACTCTACATACTCCTTTGCCCCTCACAGAAGTTCTTCGGGGCAGGCTGTTATTATCCTACTGGGACACTATCTATTGGTGCCCCAGACCCAATAGAGAAGTCACTGATAGATGAGGCACAGCTACTGTTTTCAGGCTCTGGGACCCTTCTGTGGAAAGGCCCTGATGCAAAAATGACCATGATCTATTCAAAAGAACTGCAAGCTGTTCTGTATGCTGAAGTTTGCACATGCCCATATTGGGGTGAGGTCATGTTGGTGAGGAATTGTGGTAGAAAAGGTAAAAGGCCTTTAAAACCCTGTGGAGAATAGGGACCCATTAGAGTATTAAGCCTGAAGGCAATATGATCAAATTTCTGTTTAGAAAGACCGCTCTGTCTTCAATATGGAGAATAAATTGAGGCAGAAACAAAACTAATCGTGGGGAGACCAGTTAGGAGCCTATAAAATCTGAGAGTGCAGCCTGTACCAAGGCAGTCACGGATGACAGTGTGGAGAAGCAGGTAGATCCTAATAGTACTTTGGAGATAGAATTTTACTGGCGGGGTAGAGCCAAGGAGGATGGATTTCAAAGTTTCTGGGCTGGGCAATCCCATCAGCAGATGAGGACCCAGGCATTGAGTCGAGCTGTGGGGAGAAGAGCAGGGGAAAGGAAAGATGTGGGAGAAGAGCTGGGGGTAGGAAAGATGAGACAGGCTGATAATAAGGGGACAACAGACATGTGTAACCAAGATCTTACAGACAACAGAACGTGAGAATCTGAACTGAGTGACAGAACCAGCTATTTTGATCATCTATAAAATCTTTCAAAAGGAGAGTCAGTTTTTGAATTATTGGGAAAATAAGTGGAGATCCCATGATTCTGGTTGCTTTTAATCATAAACAGTTTACCAAATATGAAAAATACTTTGTAAACTATAAAAATATTACCTTCATTATCATTGTTTATAAATATTTTTCTTCCTTTTATTATATTAAAGCCACATAAATAGCCCTTTTTATTTACCCCTTCATAAAAACATTTTCCTCTTTTGGTTTTCATCTCCTTGTCTTCTACTTCAAGATACAATGGAAGGAAATTTAGGGTGAGTTAAAAGTGGTTTTATCTGTTCTCATCAGTCAGTAAACAAGCATTTATTAAGAGTCTCCCAGTGGTGATCATTTCTAAACGTACAGAAATATCAAATCCCTGTTTTGTGCATTAGAAACAACATAGTGTTGTAGGTCAATCATACTTCAAAAAATAAGTATACACACAAACTCACAGAAAGAGATCAGATTGTGGTACCAGAGGCAGGGGTTGGATGAAGATGGTCAAAAGGTACAAACTTCCAGTTATAACATAAGTAAGTACTACGGGTATAATGTACAACATGATAAATGTAATTAATACTGTTGTATCTTATATATGAAAGTTGCTGACTTCTCATCACAAGGAAAAAAATTTTTTTTTATTTTTCTTTTATTTTGTATCTGTGACATGATGGGTAGTCACTAAATATAGTGTGATAATCATTTCATGATGGATGTCAGGCAAATCATTATGTGTACACCTTAAACTTATGCTATGCTCTACATCAATTATATCTCAATAAAACGGGAAGAAAATTTTAATAAAAAAACAACAAAAAAGGAGCCTCTCAGGTGAGCATCCAAAGCTGAGGGAGTGACTGCAATCAAGGGCTCATGTTCTTTGAGATCAGAGAATTTTGAATTTAAATCCTCCTGTATTTACCAGCCGTATATGCCCTTGGGTAAATAATTTGTTCATCTCTCTGTTTTTTAGTTTCCATCGGAAAAAAATAGAATGAATAATACTTCACAGGCCTGTTGTATTACACGAGATGATAAATATGAAAGAAACACAGAGACCAGGGCTCAATAAATGTGGTTCCTCAGACTTTAGGATACAGCAGGAGAATGAGAGGGCGGGGCAAATTGAGAGGAGCACTGCTGTATCTACACTGCCATGTGTGAGACACTCAGCCAGTGGGAAGTTGCCGTGTAACAGGGTGCTCAGCTCAGTGCTCTGTGATGACCTAGAGAGGCGGGCTGGGGGCAGTTCAAGAGGGAGGGATATATGTATACATGTCCCTGGTGACTTAGTGGTAAAGAATCAACCTGCCAATGCAGGAGACAGGGGTTCAATCCCTGATTCCAAAAGATCCCCTAGAGAGGGAAATGGCAATCTATTCCAGTATTCTTACCTGGAGAACCCCATGGACAAAGGAGCCTGGCATGCTACAGTCAATGGGTTTACAAAGAGTTGGACATGACTCAGTGACAGAATACACACACACACAGTTGATTCACTTCGCTGTACAACAGAAACTAACATAACATTGTGAAACAATTATACTCCAATAAAGTAAATTAGTAAAAAATAAATCTTAAAAAAAAGAAAGAATAAATGTGGTTCCTGTCCACCCCATAAGGCTGTTGCCCTGAATAAATGAGCTAATACTCAGAAGACAGTTAAAATTTCCTTGGAATAATTCTGGTATACAAGTTCAGTCATTTTTAATGAACTTGACTGCTGTTGTTTTTGTTACCGTTTTTACTAGTACCAGGGGCTTGCAGTAACTATGTTTATGAGCCTTTGAACACCACTTGAGTGTATCTTTATTATTACTTTTTTTGAATTCCCTTATTTGTGTGAGCTTGGGAATCATTTCCTTCTTTGCTTAGTGCTGCTTTGGAGAAACAGCCAGATGTCTCTACAATTTGTCATCTCTGGCCACATACTCTGTTATTTAGATACTCTTCTTTGTTCAGCTAAGATACCATGTCTATTAAACCATTCGTAGTCTGGAGAAACTATAATTGTGCTGTTCTTGGCATGCAAAATGAAAGACACTGGGAGATAGAAAACTGGAGATAAAGGAGGGCTTAAATGTCACTGTAGGTCTTTAACTTTTTTTAATAAAAAGAGATAATATATTTTTTAAAACTTTAATTTTATATAAATTGCCTATTACCAGTGTGAGTGCTCTGAGGAAAGATTATTAAACTATCCATGAAGCTGGCATACAGAGCTGGGACGGGACTTAGGGGATTGGAGAAGCAGTTAACCTTCTCCCCAGTTTAATGGCATGTCTGTAAGGATCAGGCGGCATGTCTTCTTTTTGGTTGTACTCCTGGATCAAGACCTGTAGCTCCCAGCTTTTAAGACTCTGTCATGGCACAGGCTGGAGCACTTCATGTCACAGAAAACCACAGAGGCATCTTGAATGTTAAATGTACCAAATATCTTTGGTTTTTCTTGAACACAGTTTATTCTGAGGCTGCTCTGATACTCTTAGCACATAATCTGAGTGATTATAAAACAGATGGAGAAGGAAATGGCAATCCACTCCAATATTCTTGCCTGGAAAATCCCATGGATAGAGGAGCTTGGCGGGCTACAGTCCATGGGGTCGCAAAGAGTTGGACATGACTGAGTGTGCATTCACACACAAAACAGAAAGAGATTTCACCTAAGTGGCACAGTGGTAAAGAACCCTGTGTTAGGAAGATACCGTGGAGACAGAAATGGCAACCGGCTTCAGTATTCTTGCCTGGGAAATCCCATGGACAGAGAAGCCTGGTGGGCTACCACCTGTGGGGTTGCAAAAGAGTCAGACACGACTTATCAACTGAACAACAACAATGGGTGTTACACTTAGGTAGCAGAGGAGGCCAAGCGACCCCAGCCTCCTTCCAAGTTGCTCCTCTGCGTGAGGCTGCTGACCTCTGTTGAGGCCACGGGCAAGCACATTTCACCATTGCTTTTCCCACCTCTCCCATTTGTAGCCATCCCTCTTCAATCACCTCACAGCTTTTACTCTGTCATACTGTTTGTAAGCACACAGTGAATTCATTTACACTAAGATACAGTAACACTTGGGCTTCCCCAGTGGCTCAGCAGTAAAGAACCCTCCTGCAATGCAAGAGCCACAGGAGACATGGATTCGATCCCTGGGTCCGAAAGGTCCCCTGGAAGAGGGCATGGAAACCCAATCCTGGGTAACAGAGGAGCCTGGTGGGCTACAGTCCGTAGGGTCACAAGGAGCCAGACACGACTGAAGGGACTTAGCATGCACGCACGCACAATGACACATAATCCCTTATGTTAGTCTGGCCTTTGAATAGTGATGTCACTTGTAGAAAACTTACTTCATTCTCATTGTAGCCCTAAGGAGTGGGGAAGTTAGAGACTGGTCTCCTTTTGTCGTTGTTGCTGTTGTTCAGTTGCCCAGTCATGTCTGACTCTTTGCGACCCCATGGACGGCAGCAGGCCAGGCCTCCCTGTCCCCCACCATCTCTCGGAGTTTGCCCAAGTTCATGCTCATTGCATTGGTGATGCCATCCAGCCATCTCATCCTCTGACACCCTCTTCTCCTTCTGTCCTCAATCTTTCCCAGCATTAGGTGCTTTTTCAATGAGTTATCTGTTCACATCAGATGACCAAAATACTGGAGCTTCAGCTTCAGCATCAGTCCTTCCAGTGAACGTTCAAGATTGATCTCCCTTAAGACTGACTGGTTTGATCTCCTTTCTGTCCAAGGGACCCTCAGGAGTCTTCTCCAGCACTACAGTTCGAAGGCATCAGGTCTTTGGCGTTCTGCCTTCTTTACAGTCCAGCTCTCACAACCATACATGACCACTGGGAAGACTATGGCCTTGACTATACGGACATTTGTCAGCAGAGTAATGTCTCTGCTTTTCAACACAGTCTAGGTTTTTTCATCACTTTCCTGCCAAGAAGGAGTTGTCTTCTGATTTCATGGCTGCCGTCACCATCCACAGTGATTTTTGGAGTCCAAGAAGAGAAAATCTGTCACTACTTCCACCTTTTCCCTTTCTATTTGCCATGCAGTAATAGGGCTGGATGCCATGACTTCGTTTTTTTAGTATTTAGTCTTAAGACATCTTTTCACTCCCCTCCTTCACCCTTATCAGGAGGCTCTTTAACTCCTTTTCTCTTTCTGCCATTAGAGTGGTATCATCCACATATCTGAGGTTGTTGATGTTTCTCCCACCTATCCTGATTCCCGTTTGTAACTCATCCAGCATGGCATTTCTCATGATGTGCTCAGCATATAGGCTAAACAAACAGGGTGACAGCAGACAGCATGTCGTACTCCTTTCTCAATCTTGAACCAATCAGTTGTTCCATACAGGGTTCTAACTCTTGCCTCTTGACCCACACACAGGTTTCTCAGGAGACAGGTAAGCTGGTCTGGTATTCCCATCTTTCTAAGAGCTCTCCACAGTTTGTCATAATCCACACAGTCAAAAGCTTTAGCATAGTTGATGAAAGAGATAGATGTTTTTTTCTGAAATTCTCGTTTTATAGAGAAGGAACAAAGGTTCAAGGAATCTGAGCAGCCACTAGAATCTCACTCAGGGGAGAACTTAACCAGGAGACTTGAGCACAGGTTTCTTTCCACCATCCAGTTCCACCTATTACTGTAGTATTTGCATTTTGACAGGAATCAGAGTCCTGTGCTGAAGGCAGGTAACCATTTAACTGAGGGCTTCAGACATCAACCCAGAGAGAGAAAACTGATTCTTTCAGTGAAGCCCTGAGTTCTGCCACAGAAGTTACTGCCTTTGCCTCCACATTACCTGTCAGTTGTGTGATCACAGGCAAGCTGCAGAAAATTGTCTGTGCTTCACTTCTCCTGTTTATGAAATGGAAATAGCTGTATCTGCCTCATAGGATTTTTCTGACGATTCCCTGAAATACCACCTGGATGATATTCTTGTCACATAGCAGGTCTCATCAAACCTCATCTACTCTTCCCCTTTTCTTCCTCATTTTACCAACACATAAGGCAGGCCATGCAAAGCCAGAGCCCTGAGCTCACCCAGAGCCTGCAAAGACCCTTGTGAACACCTCCTCTTCCCTTTAGCTCTTAGCCCTTTCTCCTGTCCCCTCAGCTCCTGTGTGGAGCCACACCAACCTTCCTTCCCTTCTCAAACTAGCCACCCACCTTCCCTCCACAGTGCGCTCCGGGTCCTCTGGCTGAGTCCACCTTCTTGCCCTCCTCTGTCCTCATGCTCCAGGTATAAGCCAAGCCCCTTCTTCAGGAAGGACTGAAGTAGCTTCCGAACCCTACTGTTCTTTCTCACTGCGCTTTGACTTTCCTTGTGTTATCACAATCTGAAGGTGCATGCGACTCCCGTATTTCGTGGTGGTGTTTCTCTCTTCTCCACTAGACTGTCACCTCCCACGTTGGCCACTGCCTCCGGGGCCCCCAGGGCAGAATGTAGCACATAAGTTGTTTCCAATAAATATTTGTGACTATGTGTTGGATAAATGCTTCTTTTCCCTCTCCCTTTTGGGATGCCCTCCTACAGCCTCCTCGCCAAGTTATGTACTTCCTCAAAGGCACGTACCTGAACATTCCTTCCATTTCCCCCAACATTTATTCATACATTATTGTGGATAAGGTGTTTCATGATTCCTGAATCACATTACTAGTTTTCCAAGGGCTAAGACTCATTCAGGATCTTTTTTGGAATTCCCCATAAACCTGGTAGAAAAGCTGGGAAGGCTATCAGTGCTCAGTATTTCCTGATGAATGAATAAATCAAGCAGTCAATCCAGGTATATAATCCTTTTGCACAGAGAAAATCTTCACTTAGCAAATACAGAGAGACTATTGCAGCAAAACATTTTCTCACCATGACACATTGCTGTAGTCCCTCTTCTGGGGTTATTATTTTGAGTTTCAGTGAGAAGCGAACAATCTTATCTTGGAAAGGGAATTGGATTTATTTTTAATATGAAAGCCTGAATTGGAAGCTTGAATTTTTCCCCAAAATTTAATAACAGCACTGATAAAGCCTTACTCTCCTCAGCTAGCCCTATTTCAGATAAAAGAAAACAAAGCTTCCATGTAAGCTTCTGTCTTGGTGTTAGAGCAAGACCTGTAAGACTGACCGTATTTAAATTCACTGAGAGCCATGAGGGGGTCACGTAGCAGGGGCTTCTAGTCTGAGCATGATTTTAGAATCTGTCACTCCAACCCAGGTCTGGGCAGAGGCAATGAAGGGAAACATCAAGTTACTTAGAGCCACTGCCCCCAAACATCTGAGGTCGTAACAGTTCCCACTGATAACCTCAGTAAGTAAAGACATAGCTTAAAAAAAAATTTTTTTTTTTAATTTTTGCTGTACCACTCAGCCTGTGGGGTCCCAATTTCCCAACCAGGGACCAAACCCGCACCCCTTGCATTGGAAGCACAGAGTCCTGACTGGGCTGCCAGGGAAGTCCCAAGACATAGCCTTTGATCTCACCCCCTTCCTCCATTCACAATCAAAACAAAACAAAAACCATGTCAGTCAAACATGTCATTATTATGCCCCAAATGATAACTTACTGAGGGAGGATCCCAATTTCTATATTCATCCCCCTATACCAAAAAGAACCTTCAGTTTCCTGGTTGCCCTGCTGCTCAAACTCAGGTTGCTCAGTTGCTCATTTTATCAGTATTTTTGAATGATTAACAACTCTATATATATAGATAGATAGATAGATTTATTTAAAATGATTTTTGCATTTTAATTTACTTTGACAATTGCCCAGCAAGTCCTTCTAGTTAGTATCTTGCCTCTAGTTTAGTTTTGATCTTAAAACACATACCAAAAGAAGGAAAGTAAGTTTTGCCAAATACCTGTTGTACCATGAACATTGTTAAGGTTGATGCGGCATTGATGTTCTTTGTGTGACATCACTTAATCCCTGTATTCCCACCCCTGCATGGCTTTGTGACAGTCAACAGAGCCAGTAAGAGATGACTTCTGATAAGTCCCCTTCTATCCCCGTCTCTCAGGCTACAGGAGTCCTGAAGGTTGATGGAGGGCCATGCTATTCAAACAGCAGGCGTGGCTGAGACAGAAGCTCCTGGTGCTGGGAAGCCTTGCTGTTGGAAGTCTCCTGTATCTAGTCGCCAGAGTTGGGAGCTTGGATAGGTAGGTGATTAAACACATACTCATGCCCATGTGACTTTACATGTCTCTTGATTTAAACTTCCTTAGGACATAATTTTAAATCTATCCATTTGTTTTCCTCTCTCAACATTCCCAAGAAACATTTTTCTGCAGCATTAATTTTGATTTATTGAGCCTTTCGAAGAAAGAGATCCAAGTTGCTCAAACTAAGGTGTTTGTCAAGATTCATTTGTATTCTGTGTGTGTTGATGTTTGTTTTCAGAGAGGGACAAAGCAATGTACAGTAAAAATGTCATTACTAGAGCTATGCATGCATCTGGTTGTTGACCTCTAGCTGTAGCCAAATAGTGATGATGTATTTATGGATTTACATTTTGAAACTTATAAGTGGACAATTACGGTGCTACCAAGAGAGTTAAAATCATGTATGAGTCTGTTAAGGAGCTCATCAAATTTGGAATCCATTGCCCTGGAAAGATGGCTGCAGGCTTGGGGAGTTTTAACTATGTTAATTAGCTCTGGTTTCTAGGAACGGAACATACCAGACAAGGAGGCTGTCACTCGGAGTAATTCCCAGAAAGCAATGGAAAATCCATGGAGAGGAAATTTACAGAGCTAGGGTTTGGCTCTAACTAAGCCAACATTGAAAGGCACTAGACCTGCGGAAGTCCCAGCAATGCCAGCTAGGTTCACATTGAATGCTTCTGGGTTGTCCCATTTCTGGAATGATTGGAAAGGACACAGAAGTTAATTTCTGAAATGTGAAGCTTCCTTCTTTGCCCTTTAAAATTAATTCTTGTACTTAAAAGACAATTCAGTTCCCATTTTGTGCCCAACTCTTTGCAACCACATGGACTTCTCTGGGCCAGAAAACTGGAGTAGATAGCTTTTCCCTTCTCCAGGGAATCTTCCCAACTAGGTATCAAACCCAAGTCTCCCGCATTGCAGGCAGATTCTTTACCAGCTGAGCCACAAGGGAAGGCCTATGAAAGTGCAGCCACACACTAAAATAAAAATATCTTTCTTACAATTTTTCTTCTCTATAGATCTTATCACACAAATATTTAACAAGTAATATAATAATGTTTTTTTCCTTCAGCCAGTGTTAATTTTGATAGATAGAATGAACCCTCTGATGCTTTTCAATTCAAAATTCCTGAGTAAACTTCCTATTCACTAGTTGCTAACCATGGGAACCGATATAGCCCAGAGCTTATCACTGACTCCAAGTAGTTCCCTAAAGTAGTGCTTGTTGTTAGTGAAAAGCCTTGATGTGGTGCATTGTCCTGTGTCCATAATGGAACTTTTATATCAGGTTCTTCCTAATGTTTTAATTTTTTCTAATCATTTAATCTGAATAATTGATCTAATGATCATCAGCACGTTAGTTATTTAGTTGATAACTTTTCATTTTTAACCTAGTCTCTAGTCTCTAATGGGGTAGCTTTTATAAGGACTTGGATTGCTTTGCTTTCTCAAAACCTCTCACTTGAGAGTCTGAGCAGAAATTGGCACATGTTGACATAAGCTTGTCCTTTAGAAACTGAAGAGCCTGCTCTCTTGGTAGGAGGCTGAGCTCAGTTACTTCTACTGTCCTTTCCACTCCTAAAATTTCTTATTTTTTAGTCTGGGGTCCATGCCTGCTCTCTAGGAATTAGAAATAATATGATATTTTCTCTTATCTTGAATAAGGAAATCCAAAAAGCAATTGTTCGATGGGGAATGAGCTCCCATGATAAAAGGTAAATAAAGGAAAGAAGGAAAATGGCCTTTTCTAGATGTAGGGAAATTTCTTTCCAGCTCAAACAAAGCAGAGTGTTTCAGCCTCTCTCAACCTGGGTTCTGTGAGAGAATCAGGTCCTACAGCAAAACATTTGATTGACCGTTTCCTTACTTCTCCCAAGGACAGCATCATTCAAGATGCCTAAGAGAAAAGTCCATCTATTACATTCAATGGATGGATTAAGGAATTTGGATTTAATTCTCAACTAGAGCCCAACAAGACCTAAAAGATGAATTTGTGACATCCCAATCAATGTCATAATTAAAAACGTACTTTGAGTATATATGTATTGCTACTTTCATGTCTTCCACTTAGAGCTCTAGCTTATCAATCCTATTAACAAATCCATAAAAACAAAATTCATTTTCTCTAAAATATTAACTGATAAACCATATTTTTAATAGTGTGCTATATGTTCATGGTTTACACAATGAGCAAAAGTTTTTTTAAAAAATCATAAAAAAACTCACTGAAAAATAAAATATGTTCATAAGCATTAAAACAGAGAGCTGCTTAAACAGCAGAGGTAAAGCCCCTTCCCCTCAGTTCTGCAGAATGCCTTGGTATAACCTTGAGGTTTCTCCCTTCTCCTTTTAAATGTAAACATTACAGAAAATAAAAAAGATTCAGTGGGGTCTCTTGGGAAAAGCAAGAGACAGCCTCATTGCCCTACAGACAGGAGGACATCAGCTCCAAATTATTAGGGTAACAAGAAGCTTCAGTTGAAGGAATTGGTTTAACAGCCGTTTTGACTAATATTGTACCCTTTAACAAGAAAGTGAAAATGCCTTCTCAAGTAAACTCAGGAAAATTATAATGAATTTCAGTTCAATTCTAGACTATACCCAAAAGAAAATTCAATTCACTAACCATATAAATTGGCCACACCAAATTAAATAGCCACTCCAGTCTAATATCATTGTGATTGTTACCACACCTTTCTCTCTGAAAAAAAGCAGCAGTGGTTGCTCCTTGCTTAGGCAATGTTGAAGTGGAAATCCTCTTTTCTGGCTCCATCCAATGCCTTCCTTCCTTCACAAATTTGAGTCCCTGATTTAAGTGCACTTGGCAATGAGGACCTCAGGTTTCTGGGGCTGCCAAGGTCTTGTTGATTTCTGGTCCCAGGTGTGATAGGTGATATACAGCACTTGCTGATTGCATTGGATTTGCTCCTACATTCAGCAAAGTAAAAACATAAGCCTGACCTTTTTAGATAGAAAGAGAAAGAGAGGCAGAAGAAATATGTACTCTGCTAGCTGTCCCCAGGGCCAAAGGCAGAAATTCTCATAAAATGAAAAGCTCAGCAAGTGCCAAGATTGGAATTTTGCATGTTGATGACGCAAATAGTCAAAGGCAGAAACTGGGACCTCTTTTCAGATTCTGTCTCAAAGATTTTCAGTTATATGAGTGCAGCTGAGCTGTAATAAAATAATACAACACGAAACCCACAGGACGTGGCCTCCTAGCTGCCCTTTAGCCTCTCAGCTGAAGATTCTAATCTTCTATCTTTCATATTTTCTAAATGATGTTAACTGGTGAGCTGTTAAAAGGCTATTAGTATGGTTGGTGTCACTTGTCTGTCCTGTACTGTGAATGTCAGTACATGCTATAGTCAATTAAGTGCTTGGTGAATAAAAATTTTAAGAAGCACTAATAAAAATATCCCATCAATTATGTGTGCTCCATTTAATACAGGGTTGCTTAAAATAAAATTTCCCAAACATATGTTGATTATAGATTGCAGCAGGCGGGGAACAGTGGTTTTCTTTATGCAGGAACCAGAGAAATGAGAAGTTAGTTGCAATGAGCTCCTTAGAGTGTCTCTCTGTTGCTTACAGGCTACAACCCATCTGCCCCATCGAAGGCCGATTCGGAGCCCGTGGTCAGGCTGAATTCCCCCTGCGCGCCCTGCAGTTTAAGCGTGGCCTGCTGCACGAGTTCCGGAAGGGCAACTCTTCCAAGGAGCAGGTACACCTTCATGACCTGGTCCAGCAACTTCCCAAGGCCATTATCATTGGAGTGAGGAAAGGAGGCACCAGGGCCCTGCTTGAGATGCTGAACCTCCATCCAGCAGTGGTCAAAGCCTCTCAAGAAATTCACTTTTTTGACAATGATGAGAATTATGCCAAGGGCATTGAGTGGTATAGGAAAAAGATGCCTTTTTCCTACCCTCAGCAAATCACAATTGAAAAGAGTCCAGCATATTTTATCACAGAGGAGGTTCCGGAAAGGATTTACAAAATGAACTCATCCATCAAGTTGTTGATCATTGTCAGGGAGCCAACCACAAGAGCTATTTCTGATTACACTCAGGTGCTAGAGGGGAAGGAGAGGAAGAATAAAACATATTACAAGTTTGAGAAGCTGGCCATAGACCCTAATACCTGCGAAGTGAACACGAAATACAAGGCAGTAAGAACCAGCATCTACACCAAACATCTGGAAAGGTGGTTGAAGTACTTTCCAATTGAGCAATTCCACATTGTCGATGGAGATCGCCTCATCACGGAACCCCTACCAGAACTTCAACTCGTGGAGAAGTTCCTAAATCTTCCCCCAAGGATAAGTCAATACAATTTGTATTTCAATGCTACCAGAGGGTTTTACTGCTTGCGATTTAACATTATCTTTAACAAGTGCCTGGCGGGCAGCAAGGGGCGCATTCATCCCGAGGTGGACCCCTCTGTCATTACCAAATTGCGCAAATTCTTTCACCCTTTCAATCAAAAATTTTACCAGATCACTGGGAGGACATTGAACTGGCCCTAAAATAATAAGTCATACAACACTGTGTGTTGTGCCTGGAGACAGACAATGTCTCTTCTAGATTAAAATATGCACTTTTCCTAGACACAACTGTCCACGTCATTTTTCCATGTATACTTGTACATACGCAGTGTGTGACCAAATATAAGATCAGCTCTTTTTCTACTGAAAATTTACAAAAAAAAAAAACCCCACCAATTTGCGGTCTACACAGTTGCATCTTTTATGCTATTTAGAAAAAGAAGAGGTGGTGGTACTGGGAAAAAGTGACTTCAGCTATTCTCAAAGAGTTAGTCTTCCTTCAAGTCAGGATTTGTCGCCTGCCATTTTCATAGATTTAAGCCAAAAGATGAACGTGTGAAAATGTACCAATGGCTGTGAAGTTTCAGGAAGTAGAGGATTCAGTTATGCATACTTTTCTAAGGGAAAGCTGACTCTTTAATTCAGTTGCTGAATTGATGCCATGAAAACAGAAAATACTATTTTCTTATTATTTAAAAGGATGTCTTATCTCAGAAAACTGACATCATTCCAAAGTTCCTGTGGTGATTTTGCACTATCGTTTTCCCGTATGGACCATGGTGTCACTTGTCGCATGTCAATCACACGTCGGAAAGTTGAGTCCCTTTGCTTCCGTGTTCTATGTCAACAAAGAGAAATGTCATGTACATAATGTATATAGTTGTAAATACTGCTTTCACACTAAGTAACTCTATTTTGTAAACTGAATATGGCTATTTAATTTATTGTGAAAATTAAATTTATTGTGGTATTTAAAAAACGGAATGGATTAAAATTACTCTATGTGCAATTTTTTTTACTCATTTGTCTTACGTGTCCCTTGCTGGCTCCCAGAGTCAAAGCTGTTTATGTACACACAAGAGCCCTTGGAAAGATGCCCTTCTCCACTGAGTCTCTGTACCCTTGTGACAATGGAGTAATGAAGTAAGGTTGACTATATTTTTAAAAATATCTCAACCATCCAGAAATCTAGTATAAAAGCCACCTCAAAGAACACTATTGCTTCTCTACTCCAACTTTGAACAATTAAAAAGTTGCTTCTGGTGCCAGGAGACAGACAAGAAATACTTCAACATAATCAAAGCGTAGAAGAATCACAATTTTATTTGAACTCAGTCAGACCAATAGAGAAATTAAACAAGATTAGAAAATTTGTGTAGCCTCTATACTGAAAGCTGCCAAAGCTTCAAAAATAAATACGAACTCTCAGAACTCCCTCTTTGAGATAAAACTACATCAGCCTGCTCAAAAATGATCAAATTGCATAGTGTTGCTATTACTAACATAAACATATGGCTCCGATTTCCATCCAGAGAAGTTAATGCTAAATTGGGTATTTGCTAACATCAGATACCCTGTATTATGCTTAAATATAATGCAGAAAACCTTGGAAAGAGATATCAACCCCCCCCAAAAAAAGGAGAGAGAGAAAGAGATGGATTTTTCACAATCATGGTTGCTTATCCTGTGGAAGATATTTGAAGGAGCTTTGTTCACATTGACAGTGCCTAGTAAATTACAATGGATTCCTATTTGATTGTACTAAGTGTTGATTTGCTCCATGAATTGTTCATCCTGTCCAGTAATTTGATGGTGAACTTTTCTAAATAAATAGCCCTTTCCCCTTCAGTGTTGGTATATATTGCTTCTCAAGCTACAGCCTTGGTAATCATCTCTGCTGTTTCAATTAGCAGTGATGTTATTTTCTCAGCATGGAATAGTCATGACACCAGCACACGCTGACAGACCAGCTTCTCACTCACTGTGCAGTGACTCTGAAAAGAGAGTCTTGTGTCTGAATGTCAGTCACTCTCCTTTAAGGGGCGAATGAAATCAAATATAAGGAACATAGCATCAGATTTCCCTGTGCCTCACCTCCCAGCTAACCATCAGAATAAACTGTGTTAATACCACACTCAAGAACGTAATCACACATTATCACTCATTTTATTATAACTCTTTCCAGAGCACTGTATAGTTCATACAATTTTATACCAGTATGTCAAAGTATGCCCCACTGGAACACTGATATTTCAAAAACTCAGCCTAGGTGTTCCACCAGTAAAATCAAAAAATGGCAATCTTTTCCTAAACTCACAGAAATTTTTTAAAGTAATGAATAGAAATTTTTCAGTGACAATCTTTTATAGTCCAAATTTGTCCTCAACTTTGCTGCTGCTTCCAACAGTGTATATCAGAGTTGATTATAAGATTCTATTTGACTTGTGCTGACTTTTAAAATTTGTTGTTTTTAGCTCAGGAAGCAAATATATCTTCATCACACACAGGAAAAAAACTGCTGCAATTTCCAGTTGTCAAATAACTGAGAATTGTTTTAAACCTGGGAGCCTCCTCACAGAGATCTAAAACAGGAGACTGGCCTAGAAGGATGTTTTTAGAGGCGGGTTTCATTTCAGTTAAAAAAAGAGAGAGAGAGAGAGAAACAGCCAGAGCCACTGCTGATTGAACTAGATAGAAATAAAAATCCTATGACTTAAGAGCACATTTCCACTAGAGGCTTCAAACCTCCATGTTTAAGAAAATGTCTCCTGTTGTCATCAAACTGGCAACCAACCTCTCAGGACATCTACAGCTCATTACAATGGATCCACTAGGATTCTCTTTAATAAGTTATTCCTTTTATATTATGAAAACTTTGCATTTCTTCTGGAGGCTTGGTGGCACCATACAGTTTTGTAAAACAATTCAAGCTGCAAAGAGAAAAAAAAAAAAAAACTGTTTAAACAATGGTGAAGTCTCTGCTGGATTATAAAGTTAAAACTACATCATTTTGGAAGCCAGGGAATTCCAATTATAATTGTACAAACGGGAACAAGAGTCCCAAGGGAATGAGAGAGACCCGAGAACAGAGAGAAAAAGAGACATTCAAACCCTTAGACAGACATCAAATTCCTGAAAATCATCTTACAAAACCCCTTAGCTGATGAAAGTACTAATTTTTTTCTACTCATTGCACTGTAGTATAGAAAAAAATCTTCAACATCAGGGTCTTTAGCTAATCTATGATAAAACAGAAGCATGTAAACCCATCATAATCCCCTCTGATCTTAGATTTGGTACCTTTTATGGTGATGGGCCAGTTTGCCAGAATGCTAAAGCTGATGGAGCCTCATGAGAGCACTGCTTGGGGTCCTGCCCTTGGAATGAGGGCCCTCCTGGAGGACAAGCTCCAGGACCAGTGGAGGACTCCTGGGATGCTACCAAGGGAAGGTAAGAACCAAGGACAAGTACAGCCCAAGTTCCGACCCTGCCAGTAAGATTGTGCTCTATCCAATTAGCAGCCTACTAAATTGGATTGCTTTCATAAGCCCAATTTGAGAATTTTCCAGGGATGGAGAATTTCAAATGATCATAAATAGTGTCTCCTGCTGAAGTCTTTTGTACTCTTTTTGCACACTCAGCAGCCATTTTCTACTTAAGAGAACAGACTACAATCTTAAGCAAAAAAGAAAACTTTGCTGAGAACATTTTCCCTAAAAATAACTAAATACAGCAGAAATCTTAGCAATTTCGGCTAGCAAGGTGAAAATAGAGAATATTTTAAAGCAAATTCATGGCACTTCCCCGAAGTGCCAAACTATACTAACGATGCATTGATAAATAAATATCTAATTGCACTTGATTTACAAATAAAAGCCTCTTAATTGGCATATTTTTTCCTAACTTGGTGTTACTTCCAAGTATTTCAAAAGTCTGTTCTCTTAAGTACTGTAGGTTACTCAGGCCTCCTAGCATCTGTTTATCAATTTTTATAACAAGCCTTTCTTTTATAGCTAGTGCAAGGATGAAATTTACACCCCTCCCCCCAAAAAAAGATCATTTGTTAAGGTCCTAATAAAGGTGCTTTACGACACATCTTACAAAAACAATTTCCTTATGTTTTATTCTTTTAAAGATTTCTTTCCAATTACATTTTATCTTGGCTTTAAGGAATAAAAGTGCTATTTCATGATGATTAGAAGTGGATTGGGGCAGAGAAAAGGCAGAACTGAACTGAGAGCAATATGCATTTGCCATAGAAAGCACTTGATTGGTATTCCAAGAACAAGTGTCTGTTATTTAAAGGCAGCTTAGTAGAAAAGCAATAGCCTTTCAATCATATCAAGGAGGCAGCCACATGCTTGGTACTTTATCAGGCTAGTTCCATCACTCCTGAATTTGCAAACCGTATCAGTCTACTAGGTCTTGGGGAGCTGTTGGTGAAAGAGTTTACTATTTCTAAACATACATGTCATCCCCCTTTAAAAACAGTCCACCAAGAAGGTGAGTCACTTCCAGAAGATTGGTAACATCCTTTCAAAGAGCTAGCTCACTTTCAGCCCTTCTAAATGCACACAACTTTGCTTTGCATTACCTTTCCTTTAATGGCACCAGGGAACAATCTTTAAGACCAACTAGCAAAACTGTCTGTTTCTTTGGTAAGGCCATGCTGATGGCATCCTTCATCTCTGGCTCATTTTTTCCAGGACTGAGGCAAAGGGGTTCTTTCAAACACAGGTCTCCCTGGATATGCTGACCATGGAAGAGTCATACTCTTTCCCTGCCACCGAGCTTCTGGCTGTAGGTTCACTCATCCATCAGGAGATGCAGGAAGGAGAAGAAAACAGAACACAACATTCTCCCGCAAGTAAGACACTGTTTTATTTTCAGAAGTGTTTAGGAAATATCTTTGTTTCATTGAAAACAAAGGTAATATAAGCTAAATGGAAGTGAAACAGGCAAGTCAATTCATCCCTTTGGGGTTGAGCTTTCTATTAAATAAAACAGGAGCATCAGATTAGGGGATGGTTAAACTCTTTGAGGATAACATTGTGCCAGCAGATGAAAATGATTATTGGAGCAGGGTGTTTGCCGGTGAATGAAACAGAGCTGAGAGCATGAAGGTGGAGAGGAAGGAGGGGGTTAGACTCAATGTGCTCAGCTGTTTCTATGGGTTGGATCTCTCCCAAAAGTTCTATGTCTATGATTTGTCTTTAAGGGATAGTCTTCACCACAGTTCTCTAGCAACTGAATTTGCTTTCAATTCAACCTTGTTCTTGGTTTTGGTTTGCTTTTTACCCTGGTGGCTCAGACGATAAAGCGTCTGCCCGCAAAGCAGGAGAACCGGGTTTGATCCCTGGGTCAGAAGATCCCCTAGAGAAGGAAATGGCAACCCACTCCAATACTCTTGCCTAGAAAATTCCATGGATGGCGGAGCCTGGTGGGCTACAAACAGTTCATGGGGTCGCAAAGAGTCCGACATGACTGAGCAACTTCACACTTCACTTCATGCATTAACTTCTGTTACCTAGCAGACCACCTCCAAAACATCCTAATTAGTTCACAATTCTATTGCTTATCTGGGAAGTCCTGGTCTGGTCCAGTTTATCTCCACACTGCTGGCCTTCCTCATGAACCTGTGGTTTCCAGCAGCTCAGCTGGTGACTGGATGGTCTAAGGTGATCTCTCTTAAATGCTGGTGGCTTGTGCTGTTGATTGATTGGTGCTACTTGCCACTGCTAGTTATTGGCTTGATGACAAAGGTGCCTGGGTCACATGTGTCTCCTCACTCAATAGATTCACTTGGACATCTTCATGGTAGTCAAAGAGCTATTTAAAGAATAGCAAGAGAGGGTAAATCCCAGTGTACAAGCATTTTTCAAGCATTTGTTTACATCCTGTTTGTTATTTCTCATTGGCCAAACCATGTCACGTGGCCAAACCATGAGTCAGCATGGGAGGGGATGCCACAAAAGCGTGGCTGTAGGAAAGAAAATGATTGTGGCCATTTCTGCAAATACAGACCATACCTCTCAACCGTGATCCTGCCATGATGAAAATTATAACAATTATAGTAACAATTCACTAGACAAATCTATCTTCCTCCATTCCTAAAGAAACACAATGATAATCAGGATGGCTGTCAGAATAATGCCCTACTTCCAAAGATATATATTAATACATCCTCATCTCAGGAATCTGTGAAAATGTTACCTTATATGGCAAAAGGGACTTCATAGATGTAATGAAGCAAAGGACTTTGAGATGGGGAGTTTCCTGGATTGTCTGGATGGGCCCAGTGTAACCAGAGGGTCCTTAAAGGTAGAAGAGAGAGAGAGAAGAGGACACTTGGAGAAATGCTGATAATGGAAAAATGGGTTTAGATTTTGGGGACCTTCAGAGAGACCTGCACTGCTGGCTTTGAAGGTGGAGGGAGGCAGCCGCAAGCCAAGGGATATAGGCAGCTTGAAGAAGCTGGAAAAAGCAAGCAAGCAGTTTCCCGTGGAGCCTCCAGAAGAAGACATGGCCATGGCAACATCTTAGTTTTAGCCCAGGGAAACTTATGCTGGACTTTGATATGACAGAAATGTGAGAGAATATGTTTTTGTTGTTTTAAGCCACTAGGTTTGTGGTGAGTTGTTACAGTAGCCTTAGAAAATGAATGCAGGAAATCAGGGGAAACAGTGCTCACCAAATGCTGGAGTGTTCGACCAGCTTATGCTCCTCCGGCATCACAGGGGCAATAGCCGACGGTCACCAAGGGCATTTCGTCCAAGCAGAGCAAGCAGAAGTCCTGAAGCATAGGACCCCAAAAAATTCCCAAAAGTGAATGCAGGCAGAGGGACCCTCAAGGAGACAATTCCATGGTCCTAGAAACACAGAGCAAGTCTCATTTCTTCTGAGACACCTCCACTGAAGCCCATCAGGTAAGAAACAATTTAATGGTAAACTGCAGATAAGTTTACAGCAAGGTCTAGATTATGCAACATTTAAAAATCTCTTTAACATTGCGGGGTTCACACTGAAAAGAGAAAACATTTTGATCTTCTTACAAGACCATAAAATCTAGCCTGGATCCAGAATATCTGAAGTTTCCAAAGATCAGAGCCAGGAGCCTTCTTTTCTCTTCTTTACTTTCTTAGTTGCAGCACATTCCTGCAGCGTGCAGGCTCAGTGATTGAGGCTCACAGGCTTAGTTGCCCCTGCGGCTTGTGGAATGTTAATTCCCTGACCAGGGATTGAAGCCGAGTCCTCAGCATTGGAAGGCAGATTCTTAACCACTGGACACCAAGGAAGTCCCAAGGAACCTCGCTTTAGATTGGTCCCAAGATCTCCTCCAAACAACCTTGAAAATTCTCTTGTGGGTAAAACAAAGACCTGAGATTCTTTCTCCTGACCTTAATGAAATTCAGAGGCATTTATTGATCACCTAATATGTTCCTAGCTTCTGAAAGATCTATCAATTACTAAAGGTAACTAGGAAAGCCAGTTAGAGGTGTGACTAGAATACAGCCCTCCAGGGTTCCGGCCCGGTGCCACTTGTCAAGAAAAGTCTCTAAATGGTTCTATTTATTAATTATGTCTGCCTACTTCCTAAAAAGATTTGTGGTAGCAATTTTCTAATTAAAATTTGTTTCTAATCTCTTTCTAATCTTGTCTTTTTGGCTGCATTTCAACCCCCTTGTACTTAATCAACTTGGAATAGTAATGTGTATTGAGTCTGTATAAAAATATGAATTAGCTTTAAAAATTAAAATGTACATACATTTATTACACATGTAATATGTATGGACATATTTATATTTGTAAGCGGTTGAAAGAGGCTAGTGATAACGGTTCATTATGGGCTAATTAAAACCATTCTTTTGTTAGTGATTACCTGTCAAATTTGCTGCCTTTAAAAAATTACATTGCAAAGGTGTCACTGTCCAGTCAAAGTGAATACACGTAAAGAAAGGAAAAATTCAGTACATTAATATTTCAAAAGCACATTGACCAATCTGAAAACAAATATTTTCATAAAAGAACACAGTTCGCCTAATTAAAGTGTCACTACATATAGAATAAGTTTCAATGTCCAAAAAAATATGTCTATTTATCTTGTTAATTCAAGGATATTGAAGGTGCCCACATGGGAAATATTATACCTGACACCATTTTGTACTTGTGCACGTGGACACCTGTGTGTGTGTGTGTGTGTGTGTGTGTGTGTGTGTGCATGCATGTGGTTCTTGACAATTGTGTAACAGTGTCTCATCCTCATTATCACATTACTTTCAGCTTGATTATCACAAGTCTTCCACCTTGGAATTGTGTCAGGTTTTTCTGAGAGCACAGTAAAAATTAATATTAGTGATGAAAATAATTATATAATAACATTATATTAGTAATGAAAGAGTGATTCATTTAATCCACAAAAGTTAACTGAACATCTATCACTAGATTCTGAGTTATTTTTCATTATTTTTAAACTTAAAGATAAATTTAAGAACAATGTGTGTACTTGGTATTATCTGCATCGTGTTTGAGGTACTAATGTTAAATTGTTTGAAATTAGTAAGTACACACACCCAAGCTCTGAGAGCATGGAATTGTTAAGTCTCTCTGGGAAACATCACTGAAAATAAAAGTTTTTTGAGGTGAAGGGCCAGAACCATCATGACAGAACACCCCAAGGCTTCATTTTACACTTGCAGCCACCTCATGGGAAAGATGGCAAAAGGACCAGCCAACCCACTGAGCGTTACCTGTGTTTATACCCACAGACTGACCAGCTGACTGACCAGTCACACAGACCCTTAATTTGGATAGAGTTTGTTGAAATTGGTCAAACTGGTTACTGTGTGATTGTCCTCAAGAAAGTTACTTAATCTTTCTAGTTTCTCCTTCCAGACATTATCTTTGAAATATTTGGAGAAAAAACTTAACAATTCTTGATGTGGAATTGCTTCTTTTTCCATCTCTTCGGCTGGTTCATAGCCACCATGGGCCCCAGCCCCTGCAACTTGTTCTCAGAGCTTTCAGGAGTCCTTGAGAACTAGCTCTGCTCACACAGCCAGCCAGCACCACAGGGCACTGCCAGGTGCGGCTGACTGTCAGCACCACTGCCGATCCTGCTGGGCGCTGTGGCTCCCCAGCTGGCACTGTTATCACCTCCACATCCCCAGAGACCTATGGTGATGTATTATGGGTGTGGCGGGGGAAGAGACAGGGGGTCAGTAGGAATCCAGTCTCTCCTTACAGTATACTCCCTTTTAAAAAGTTCTAAAGTCATCCTATGGAGATATCAAAAAAAAATCCCTTTCCACTCTGTGTTCAGAATCTACTCTCTCCATAAGGCCAGACTAGGGTGGAAGCCAGATCTGGGTAATAGATACTATGATAAACTCAGAATCTTGTGATAGGTGTTCAATAAAACTTTGTGGATTAAATGAACAAATGATTCTTTCATTGTGATGTTGGAGTCTTTACCACTGGGTTAAGCTTGTCTGCCGGTCTCTTACTTCCCTTAGAATGGAATCTCTGCCAGGAAATTCTGAGGTTCTTTATTCAAAAAGATTTCTGGTGGGCAACCCACTGTACATCCAGACATGTTCCCCAGCAGTGAATGTATGCACAGTGCAGACTTTTACTGAACTCCTGAATGCCCATTATATTTCTCATGCACTCTAAGACACAAATGCTAAGAACCAAGGGCTAGCCTGATACACTGCAAAGGCCTTTCCATGCCAGGAACCAGCATGACAGTTGAAATTACTTCTCTCTCTTATACTTCATAATATCTGACGATGAGGCAGCAGATGTCAACTTCTGTTTGTATGAGTCCTGGTCTCTCAATAACAAGGATCCTTACATTTTCTCTATTAAACTGTTACATTTTACACAATTTAGCATGAATTAAAATTTTGAATTTCAAAAACAATGATGGAAACAATCAACTAATTGCCGCCTTCATTACAGTAAACCCTGGTAGTAAAGGTGAACAACTTAGTACACTCGTGATGTAGAAGTAGAGCTCATTGTTGTCATTTTTAATTGTATTTGACTCTTACTTCTTTTGCATGTGAACACAGCCTGAAATATGCACACAATACAGTGAACTCAAACAGAAGTAGACCACATGGACCACAAAGACACTGGAAAGAAAACAGGAATCTAGGTATATAAAGTAACTCTGTAGTCATAGAGTAGGAGAAAACCCACTTTTATTTGCTTTGAGACATTTAGGAAATCATTATTAGATAGTAATTAAAGAATGATTAATGCTAATTACTTGATGACGGCTCTGTATGTCCAAATGAAATAACCAGACCATGGTATGATCCACTTACTTCTACTCTAATAGTAGACATGCCTGCAAATTGAAATTGTCGTTCTATGAGTCTAGCTGATTATTGTGTCTCAGTTGATTGGTTATATCATATAGACACAGGCATATCTTTTAGGAACATACATTGATGCATGAATGAATTTGGATAGTTCAGCAAGTGGAGAGGCAGCAGCTGTAAATACATGAAAAGCCTTGACCTGAATATTTACCTGTAAATAGAGTTACACCGGTCAGGGCACAATGGGAATATGGTTAACATCTACCCTCCAGGCTGCTTATTTCAGTATCCACAGGTAATTCTGGCAGAGACTCGAAAGAAATGTTTATGTCAATTCCTACCCCCCATATTGCAGATAAGCAGCCCAGGTGGGGAGCCATTAATTCTTTATTCTAAAATGTAGGTATTGACATTATTGTCTTAGTAAATGCAATATCATTAAGAAAATGGTGTCTTTGTTTAACATTTCTCCTAATTGTAAACAACTTTAGGGCAAGTATTGTTATCAACCCTTCCTGATCTGTTGAAGGTCCCAGCAAATGATTAAAAAATTTTTTTTCAAATGAAAAAAAAGTAACAATTTATTTATTTAAATATTAAGAATCTTGAACGTTCATTATTTGCTGAAAATACCTTCTGACACACAATACCAGTCAGAGCCCACCACATATGGATAATCATAAATACATTCATCTAGTGGAGGGCCTGTCACGACGGGTGCAAGGAGGGCCATTGGCTCCAAGCCTCATACTGGTGAAGAGGTCACAGTTAGCCTGGTGACATTACCTTTGAATGAGATTAGATTGCTGGTCCTGAAAAACTCTGGCATATCTTATTTTTTGACATATTTTGTCAGTACCCCCGAAATCTCAGAAGATGGTGGTAGGTCCCTTGAACTATGAGAGGCAACAATCTCATACATTTGGACCTGAACTCATGCATAACACCATCAGCAGGATGGATGGGGCATCCCTTTAGTGTGTTCACTTTGCTTGTCCTTGTCAATTTGGTTGAGAAACAATACCAGAATCCATGGGTCTGCAAGAGAATGTGCTTTCAAGCAGGGCAAATATTAGCAGGGAGGAAAAGTACAGGAACACTAATCCATATTCCCATGGAAATGCTCTGGTTTCAATATTCCTTTTGAAAAAACCTAGCTTCTCTAGTAAGTTGGTCACACTCCAAGAGGAATTAAGCTTGAAAGATAACAGAACTTCAAAAACCAAATAGAAAAGACCAGACCCGAGGCTGTGAAGGGCATTCAGAAGAGAGAAGAGTTTTAACTCAGATTTCAAAGCATGTCCTCCCTGCTCTTTGAAAATTTCTGACACTCTCAGAGTTGCTGAAGATTTTCCCACCCGAGACATCTTTCATCAGAAAACCATGAAATAACAACAACAACAAAAATCTCTCCAGGTAGAGTAAGAGGAAAATGTGAATTCAAGTAAGTTGCTGCTCATTCTGCTTATTCTTGAGCCTAACAGGTCATCTCCAAGAAAGTTGCTCGACTGTTACTCATCTCACTGCAAATTAGCAGGATGCACATTCTACCATGAGTGGGATTGAGGCCCCAAACCTGTGGCGCCCAGCAGAAAGCATAGGTCTTAGCAGGTTGCCAGAAATGTGTCTCCATGACCTGTTTGCCAGGGATGGCCAAAAATCAGAAGGGAAAAAATAGGCAGTAGGAATAAAAGGTGTAAATCCACATCTCAACACATATATTCCTGCCTTTTCATGCTACTTCCTTTACCCAGAATCCCCTGGGTTCTGCATTTACCTGGGTAACCTTTGCTGACCCTTCATGGCTCAATTTCAGGTCCAGTGGCAGGCACAGAAACTTGACAGTGCCTGATGCAAGATGCCTGTCCTCTAGGAGCTGCGTCAGCCTCACAAGTGGGCGTGATGAATGATGCACAAGGAAAGCAGTTCTCTTCAGCTCACTGCTTGGCACAAGAAATGAACCAGTACACAATACAGGATACCTACCCCCAAGGAGCCGAGGGTAGGTTGAGTACAGACTACAGCTAACTTGACAGTGCATGATGCAAAGTGCCTGCCCATAGTGGTTGAGTGCCAGGCTCAACTGGACCCAAGAAGCACAACAGTGCAGAACGAAATGCATTTATATCTACAGTGAGTGAAATTTGGAAAACTCAGCAGTGGCCACAGGACTGCAAAAGGTCAGTTTTCATTCCAATCCCAAAGAAAGGCAATGCCAAAGACCGTTCAAACTACTGCACAATTGCACTCATCTCACACGCCAGCAAAGTAATGTTCAAAATTCTCCAAGCCAGGCTTCAACAGTACGTGAACTGAGAACTTCCAGATGTTCAAGGTGCATTTAGAAAAAGCAGAGGAATCAGAGATCAAATTACCATCTGTTGGATCACAGAAAAAGCAAGAGAATTCCAGAAAAACCTTTACTTCTGCTTCATTGGAACTATGCTAAAGCCTTTGACTATGTGGATCACAGCAAATTGGAAAATTCTTAAAGAGATGGGAATACCAGACCACCTTACCTGCCTCCTGAGAAATCTGTATGCAGGTCAAGAAGCAACGGTTAGAACTGGACATGGAACAACAGACTGGATCCAAATTGGGAAAGGAGTACATCAAAGCTGTTTATTGTCACCTTGATTATTTAACTTATATGCAGAGTGCATCATGCAAAATGCCAGGCTGGATGAAGCACCAGCTGGAATCATTATTTCACCAGCTGGAAAAATATTAATAACCTCAGATATGCTGATGACACCACCCTTATGGCAGAAAGTGAAGAGAAATTAAAGAGCCTCTTGATGAAAGTGAAACAGGAGAGTGAAAAAGCTGGCTTAACACTCAACATTCAAAAAACTAAAATCATGGCATCTGGTTCCATCACTTCAGGGCAAATAGATGGGGAAACAATGGAAACAGCAAGAGACTTTATTTTCTTGGGCTTTAAAATCACTGCATGTGGTGACTGCAGCCATAAAATTAAAAGATGCTTGCTCCTTGGAAGAAAACCTATGACAAACCTAGACAGCATATTAAAAAGCAGAGACATTACTTTGTCAACAAAGGTCCGTCTAGTCAAGGCTATGGTTTTTCCAGTTGTCATGTATGGATATGAGAGTTGGACCATAAAGAAAGCTGAGCACTGAAGAATTGATGCTTTTGAACTGTGATGTTGAAGAAGACCCTTGCAAGTCCCTTGGACTGCAAGGAGATCAAACCAGTCAATCCTGAAGGAAATCAATCCTGAATATTCATTGGAAGGACTGATGATGAAGCTGAAGCTACAATATTTTGGCCACCTGATGCAAAGAAATTATTCATTGGAAATGGCCCTGATGTTGGAAAAGATTGAAGGTGAGAGGAGAAGGGGACAACAGAGGATGAGATGGTTTGAAGGCATCACCAACTCAATGGACATGAATTTGAACAAGCTCCGGGAGTTGGTGATGGGCAGGGAGGCCTGGTGTGCTGCAGTCCATGGGGTCACAAAGAGTTGGACATGACTGAGTGACTGAACTGAACTGACAGTGAGCAAGAATCTAGACTCAGTGCTGGACATGAGGAACAGAGCAGTGCACAGTCCAAGGTTGCAACTCACTGTGGATGTGCACCAGGCTTCATGTGGCCAAAACAAACATGGGGTGCACTATGCAGTGTGCAACAGTGCAGCTAATTTCCTTGAACCCCTTGGCCTTCTATAATTACTGTAGAAGTAATTATACTTCTACACCCCTCTTTATACCCTAAAAATAAACATCACTTTTGAGTAAAATATTTACAGTATTTATTTCCCCCATGGACAATAAGCATATTGAAGGCATCAGTTAGACTTTGTTTGTGTTCATATCCCCAACAGTAAGCACGGTGACCTCAAAAAACCCAAAGCACCACCAGCAGTGTTAATATAGATGTATGTGGCACTAAACCAAATTACTAAAGCTCTGCTCAAAACAATGTCAATGAACTTATAGAGAAATACTTTGTTTGCTGTATTACACTTAGTATTTTGCATCAGTGTTCATGAGTGATTCTGTTCTTCAATATTCTTCCCTTGTACTATCTTTCAATGGTTTTTGTATCCGTGTCAAACTTGTTTCATAAAAAAAAAGTGAGAAAGTTTTGCTTCCCATTCCATGTTCTAGAACAGGTATCAGCACACTTTTTTCTATAATGGGGATAGTAAATGGTAGCAAATATTTTAGGCAATGTGGTCCCTATGGTCTCTGTGTTGCCACTACAGTCGTCCTTCGGTATCTTCAGGGAACTGGTTTCAGGATCCCCACAGAGACCAGAATCCTAGGATGTTCAAGTCCCTTATATAAAATGGCAGGGACCAGTTGTACCCAGCCTGTATCCATGCATCTGCATCCATGGATACAAGGGGCTGTGTGTACTCAACTTTGGGGAAAAGCAGTCATAAACAATAAGGGTACAAGCAGGAGTGACTGTGTTCCGATTAAACTTTAGGTGTTTCAATTAGTAACAGGTGGCAGACAGTCAGATTTAATCTCTGGGCCTTGGTTTGTGGACTTTTGATCTGGAATGCTTTATAGAGCAAGAGGACCGTGTGGTCTTGGTGATTTGGGAGAAATGTCCCTGTACCTCATTTTAGTGAAAAAGACTCTGGTGTTTCCCACTAAATAAGATCACAAGATGTTATGGGTTCATCTTGTATCTTCCTTGCCTCAGTTCTGGAATGACCCACTTCTCCAAGGAGCCAGTATCATAGTGTTTTAGGAATAGAGGCTTTATGGTATGTTTAATGTCTGGTAGAGTTAATTTCCCTTTGCAGCTATACTTTTATCATATTTTGTGACCGGATCTCTCCTGGTTCAGCCAACTACAGAAAAACAGAGACTAGGAGGGTACATGACCCAGAGGCAGACTTGCTCACAGAGACAGGGTCTTAGAGGAGGAAGCCCAGCCCCGCAGGCCAAATGTGGGCACTAGTAACCTGAATATGCAATATTGTGACCACAGGTCACATGTCCTTGATCTTGTCAAAGAGGATGAGAGTTAACACCAGTGATATAAGGAAAGATCTGGCAGCAGTGGATCCAGGTGTGAAGGCAATCAGATCCACTCATGTTGGGTAAAAGCAAGTAGCAAGTATCTGTTCCAGGAAGGTTTACTGTCCTTACAGAGGAAGGTTGCCTGGCATGGACAAGGCAGAGCCCTAACTATAGAATACAGAAGCTCAAGATCCCTCCAACAGAGGGAACAAGTAAGATACCCTTGGCAAAGCTGCCAGGAATCCAAGGAGTAAACTGAGACCCCAAAATAAGGCCCAAGCTGAGTTACCAAAATTGGAGCGCAGGACAGAGCTGGATAAGGAGTAAGTGGGGTTTAGACTAAACTCCAGGTGTCAAGCTGGTGCTCCTAAGTTCCTCCTGCTCAATGTCACAGTTAGTCACAGAGCCTGCGGGTGCCCTGTTACTCTAGCTTTGAAGGAAGGAAGGAGAGAGAACTTGGAAATCATCAAGATTAGACACAAGACAAGTCTTTGGGGCTGTCCTTAGTGAGTCATGACCTTTGGTGGGCCACTTTGCCTCTGGCCCACCAAGGGAATGGAGTGAGCTTATGTCTAAGGCACCTTCTAATTCTAAGAGTCCATGCCTCCACCACTGGGGGGCTTTGATTGCCTAGAGAATCCCATGGACAGAGGAGCCTAGCAGGCTACAGTCCATGGGGTCCCAGAGAGTCAGACACAACTTCACTTTCACCTTCACTTTTGAGGAACTAAGATCCCATGTGCCTCATGGCATGGCCAAAAAAAGAAACTAACAGGAACAATAAGACTCCTGTTTCACCAACACATTTTATGTGCCATACGTGACTTACATATTTACATACATTAAAGGGAAAGAAACTAAAGTTTTTTGTTACCTACCGGTGGTGTAAATGTTTAACAACCAGCTCTCTTCAGGGGAGGAAAAAAGCTCTGATTTGTAGCATTTGCCAATATCTGAGGTACAAATATTCCCACTATGGTTTCAAGTTATCACCACGTAGTCACTGAATTCAGGGTTGGGAAGAAATGTGCAGTGAAACACCATCATATAGGGCATCCTACAGATGCAATAGAGTCAGATAGGCTCAGAATACAAATAACAATAAAATGTAATGAACTGATTAGAAAGTTATGAGTATATATGTGTTACATTTGTTTTTAATATAATTTATGTATAGAAGTATATACAATTTTCAACAATGACTGTGTTGAACAACTGGCTCTCAAAATTTCTGACAATTTATCAATCAGTCCTTGTTAGCTGATAAGGGCCAGCTGCAGCATACCACTAATTATGACCTGCTGTCTACTAGAGGCCATGATTGTCACTGTAGTTTTATTGTTTCATTAATCCTCATTGTGACTTTCTGAAATAGGAACTGTTTTTCTGATGAATAAAAGCATCTCAGAAAGGTTAAATAACCTACCTGGGACCACACAGCTGTTATGGTTATGTGGCCTTCACCCTCCAAATCCCCAAATTCTATTATCTCATGCTGTCTCTCATAGAGCAAAATTTTTATTTTAAACGGTTTTATTCTTTAAGTGAGTAAACTATGTTCCAGGTAAAGCCAAAGCCCTCTGATTTCAGTGACTGTGTGACCACTGATATGTGTTTGAGGTCACTGCCACTGAATCAGTTTGGTGTCAGAAAGGGCCATTAGGCTACATAAGATGCCACTGTGAGGCGGGACTTGACTACAGTTTTCTAGATGAGCACATCGGAGAGCACCGCTTACCCGGTAATAAATCTCCACCCAGAAACACTGGGAATCACCCCAAGTTCCCCTCTCATCTTCCTTTCTTTTCCCTAAAGTAATTCCAACTCAATAAAGCTAATTTATTCTTAATCAAGTCAATATTTTGTACAACAAACCTCAAGGTGAATATCCAATAATATTTCAACTATTGTCTTCAACAAATTCACAACATTTCTTATAGTTGTAATTTTTGTGATTCAGTTATTGTTTGTTCTTACCACATAACATGTTCTTTTTCCTAAGCAGCATCACTGTAAAGTTACAATGAAAAAAGATATTTTAACTAATAATACACTTTCTCTAAAATAGAAAGAAGAGCTTACAGAAAAAATATATATTTTTTATGATTCAAAAAAAATTACTTTTAGGACATATTTAGACCTCTATACAGTCTACCCAAAAGGATCAAAGGCAGTTGTTCACAATCATGAGTGACCAGCCTCACCAGGAGAAAGACACCAGAATTGATTCCACTGAACAATACATTTTATTTCAAATACTGGCACTCTTATGAAAAATCATTTTGTCTATCACTGGTTGGTTAAGTTATTCTTTATTGTTATAGACTTATTTTACGTCTTGGAATAAATATATTACTTTTAATTACAGCGTCAATTTAAGAAGTTATTTTTTCCCTCATGTTTGCTTCAGGAACACACAGGAAACTCAGAAGAACTGTGTGCAGCCCAGAAGCCTGATCTGATATCAAATGTTTCCTCTTGTCTTCACGGTTCTTGCTTTTCTGTCCCCTACTGCCAGTCACGATCTTCTTTCTTGGGTGCTCTCATTTTCCCCTCTTCTTCATTTCTCTCCTGGCACTCACTAAGGGAGTAGATGAAAAAGAGAAAGGAGAGTGGGTATGTACCCAGAGCCTGGCATGAGAGTAACACATGATAGGAACAAAGAGATAAAGAGGATACATGGTGCCAGGGCCAGGGCACTGTTACTCTGTACCCATTTCAGTCTTCATGCTTTTATACAAGGGTTTTGGGCATTGAAGTAGAGGACATAGTGGAGAAATGGAGTGAGGAAAAGATTTTTTTCCTCTTTAGATATATAAATATAGATATAGAATAGAATAACAGAGCAGATTGGGACAGGAGTATCTCAGTACACCTCATCTGCTTCTCTCTTTTCTTCAGGATTAAACCAAAGGTTCAAATAAATTGAATGTGATTCTGCAAAATTATTCTACTTTGGTGCCATTAGTCCTATGGGAAAGGGCATGAGATTGTACTGGACCTGAGCGTCACCCAGGAAAAAGAGGACTGATGATGGATGGTGAAGAGGGATCTTCCATTTTATTTAGTGTACTTGTTCACTTAAAAAGATAGATAAGACTATATTTAATGATTTAAAGATGAAGTTCAGGAATGATTGCCAAAAAAAACATTTTTAGTACAATGCTGAGGGTATTGGTTGCCACTCAAATCCTGAAAGATGATGCTGTGAAAGTGCTACACTCAATATGCCAGCAAATTTGGAAAACTCGGCAGTGGCCACAGGACTGGAAAAGGTCAGTTTTCATTTCAATCTCAAAGAAAGGCAATGCCAAAGAATGCTCAAACTACCGCACAATTGCATTCATCTCACATGCTAGTAAAGTAATGCTCAAAATTCTCCAAGCCAGACTTCAGCAATATATGAACCGTGAACTTCCTGATGTTCAAGCTGGTTTTAGAAAAGGCAGAGGAACCAGAGATCAAATTGCCAACATCCGCTGGATCATGGAAAAAGCAAGAGAGTTCCAGAAAAACATCTATTTCTGCTTTATTGACTATGCCAATGCCTTTGACTGTGTGGATCACAATAAACTGTGGAAAATTCTGAAAGAGATGGGAATACCAGACCACCTGACCTGCCTCTTGAGAAACCTATATGCAGGTCAGGAAGCAACAGTTAGAACTGGACATGGAACAACAGACTGGTTCCAAATAGGAAAAGGAGTATGTCAAGGCTGTATATTGTCACCCTGCTTATTTAACTTCTATGCAGAGTACATCATGAGAAACGCTGGACTGGAAGAAACACAAGCTGGAATCAAGATTGCCAGGAGAATATCAATAACCCCAGATATGCAGATGACAGCACCCTTATGGCAGAAAGTGAAGAGGAACTAAAAAGCCTCTTGATGAAAGTGAAAGAGGAGAGTGAAAAAGTTGGCTTAAAGCTCAACATTCAGAAAACGAAGATCATGGCATCTGGTCCCACCACTTCATGGGAAATAGATGGGGAAACAGTGGAAACAGTGTCAGACTTTATTTTTCTGGGCTCCAAAATCACTGCAGATGGTGACTGCAGCCATAAAATTAAAAGACGCTTACTCCTTGGAAGGAAAGTTATGACCAACCTAGATAGCATATTCAAAAGCAGAGACATTACTTTGCCAACAAAGGTCCATCTAGTCAAGGCTATGGTTTTTCCTGTGGTCATGTATGGATGTGAGAGTTGGACTGTGAAGAAAGCTGAGCACTGAAGAATTGATGCTTTTGAACTGTGGTGTTGGAGAAGACTCTTGAGAGTCCCTTGGACTGCAGGGAGATCCAACCAGTCCATTCTGAAGGAGATCAGCCCTGGGATTTCTTTGGAAGGAATGATGCTAAAGCTGAAACTCCAGTACTTTGGCCACCTCATGCGAAGAGTTGACTCATTGGAAAAGACCCTGATGCTGGGAGGGATTGGGGGCAGGAGGAGAAGGGGATGACAGAGGATGAGATGGCTGGATGGCATCACTGACTCGATGGATGTGAGTCTGAGTGAACTCCGGGAGTTGGTGATGGACAGGGAGGCCTGGCGTGCTGCGATTCATGGGGTCACAAAGAGTCGGACACGACTGAGCGACTGAACTGAACTGAACTGAAGCATATTAATAATGTTCCTTCCTGATCAGTAACAATAATGCCACTAATGATAAGCTAAAGTAATTGTCACTCACATTGATTGAATGTTTATTACGTGACAAGCACTGTTTTAAGGACTTTACATGCACTAATTCATCTCACAACAAACCTATGAAATAGGAATTATTATTATCCCCCTAAACTTTACAGTAAACTGAAGTACAAAGAGATTAATAATTTATTCAATAATTTCTTATTATTTGAAAGTTAAGCTCCAAATTCCTTAGGTTTCCAATGAAGGCCCTCCATGATGTAGCCCCAAGTGCTTTTTTTAGGTCCCACTCCAGCTTACAGCAACAGACCTCATCAGAATCTGCCACATCTTCGGCTTAGCAATAGACCTCACTCCCACTGCTGTCCCACCCAAGAGATTTTCTTCCTTGCCCTTTGCCTATGTGTATCCTCCCACCACACAAAACTCTGCTGTAGTGTCCACTGTCAACTGGCATGAGATTTTACTGGACCAGGGCATCACCCAGGAAAAAGAGGACTAAGGATGGATGGTTTCATGGAGACATCCGTGACCATTCTCACTCAATGACTCACAACCCACTCTTGCCAATCCTTTCCAGTGGTTCCTTGTGACTTATTATCTTATATTGTCATTTAAATGTCCACATCAAAGTCTTGTTCCTCTAACTCCAATTCTAACTTGGCATAAATCATGTCTCCACAATGCCTAGCACAGTTCTGAATCTATAGTTATCTTCAGTGTCTTTTGTTAATGTATCCCATAGCTTGAACGTGAACGTGTTAGTCACTCAGTCCTGTCCCGCTCTTTGCGATCCATAAACTGTAGACTGACTGCCCGGTTCTTCTGTCCATGGAATTCTTCAGACAAGAATACTGGAGTGGGTTGCCATTCCCTTCTCCAGGGGATCTTCCCAACCCAGCGTCAAACCTGGATCTCCCACATTGCAGGCATATTCTTTACCATCTGAACCACCAGGGAAGCCCATCCTATAGCTTATGCAGAGGTTCTTTCTTTCATCAGAAATGCACTTTTTTATTGGACTCACACCTCACATATTTTCAGCATGAAAAATGTTTATAGGCCTAAAGATTGTATCCATTCTAGTGAAAAGAACTGACAAGATTTATCTGTTAATCAGGATATTTGCTACCCCAAACTCATACTTTTTTTACTCTATTTTCATATGCTACAAGAAAATAGAATGTTAGAAAAAAAATTTCCCACATAAGCAAATAGTGGAAAATAATACTGAAAAAAACTCACAACTTAGACAAAAAATGAATGTTTGAAAGTAAATGATTTTTCTCTTAATCATGAACAAGACCAAAGGGGAGGCAGATATAAAAGAAGTAGAGGGCCACGTGCTACTGGAGTTCTTTTTTAAATAATTCCATAGACCCTTGTAACTCTTCTGGTGGCTCAGACAGTGAGGAATCCACCTGCAATGCAGGAGACCCAGGTTCAGTCGCTGGGTCAGGAAGATCCCCTGGAGAAGGAAATGGCAACACACTCCAGTATTCTTGCCTGGAGAATTCCATGGACAGAGGAGCCTGGCTACAACCCTTGGGGTCACAAAGAGTTGGACACGACTGAGCAGCTAACACTTTCAGAGGGCCTTGTAGAAAGAAGAATTACAAAAGTTAAAATGAGGGAAAAAAAGAAATTTTAAATGGCATGTGAATTTGGAAGTTTGAAAGACTTTTCAGGACAGTCATTCACAGCTTTTTAAGTGTATTTAAATGAGGTGGAAACTGACAAAGCTGAATTGTTTGGGAAAACTTGCCCAAAGCAGACAAAAAGCAGATGGAAGGATAATGCCAGTGAACACACTGCATGCCACTTAACTCCAGTTTGATGATGGACCATTACACTAAAGATGAGAAAGAAAAAGAGTTTAACTCGAAAGAAGTAAACAAGCTAGCTACTTTTAACATAAAATGCCTGATTTTATTTCAAACTGCTCTTTAGGGGATCTGAAGTGCATCAACTCCTGCAAGCAGGTAGTGGAAACCATCTCTGTGTCCCTTCCAAGGCTCATTTGCTCATAAAACAAAACAATGAACTAGATTGCAGCATCGACATTTACTAGTCATGTTGTCAGAATTAGTGCTAACTTATTTTTAGAAGCCCTGATTGGCCATATTCTTAGCATAGCACTTGAACACCAAGGTGATTTAATTGGAATGATATCAGGCAAGAATTCAGGAGAAATTCTTGAGGAACTGAAATTAGGTAACAATAAAAAGGCCCAGGATGCTCTGGATTCGGAAAACTGTGGACTGGCTAGTTTAACTTCTGTCCTGAACAGAGTGTCCAGGCTTAATTTTAGAAGCCAGTTGGGAATACTCAAGGACAAAGCTTCTCTTCATTAAGAAGAATGAACCTGGTGGCAGGAAAATATGGCCACTCTCACTAACAGAAGTAATAAGAGCTATCATTTGAAGATAGTAGAGCTGACGAGGACAAAAGGAAGAGTCAACATCATAATTAGATAGCCTCAAAGGGTATGAGAGCATTTCACACTCGCAGTAAAAGCTGTAAAGGGCAAAGTCAGAGAAATGCTGGCAGTGGTCCTGCCAGCACTGATTCTATAAACTCAGATTCTTAGAAGGTTCAGGGGCAGAAACCTACATGTGAAATTGTAATGAACTAATGAGTCATTTTTATTAAATATAAATAATAGATTACAACTTGCCTTAAAACATGTTCCAATATGATATTAAGAACCATGACTGAGAAATGAAAATTCTATCCAATATGAAACTTGGTAATCCAGGGCCTATGTCTCATCCACACCTCCCTCTGGAGAAGGGATGAGAAGACAAAAGTATATATATCTAGGAACTTCTGAATAAAACTAAATGTACTGTATTTCTTGTCATAGACTTTAACTCCAAAAACAAACAGAAAAATACATTTGGCTCTGAACAAAAGATCTGGCCAATTTGGTCCAAAGTTCTATCAGTCATAGGAATGCTCCCAGGCAGCTGAATTAGTGACCTTTTAATGTACTGACTCTCCATCTAGGTGTCAGGATTTTATTCAAGGGCATAAGTGACTTCTTAAGAAAGTAGGTTCTTTGATGGATGTGGTAACTCTTTTATTTCCTAGAGTTTGAAGCAGCATTCAGCACTCTAGATTTGCATCATCATCAAACATTTACTGAGACAAAACCCGAATGTATAAAAGCATGTATTTAAATAACAAAGGGGCATAAATTATGTACCAAATGAGTGCTCAGGACAATAAATGCCACAAGAAGAGGTAAGAGTGGTCTGGAAAGGTCAAGAAAAGTTTCACAGAAAATGAAGTGAGCTTGAAAGTACTGGAAGAATTGGATGAATAAGGAAGAAGAATGCAGGCATCCAGGGATCTAGAAGTTGGAATTCATCTGGTCTGTGTTATTTGACTATAGTGCAGTATCCACATACTAGACATAATAAAAAATAAATCTGGAAAGATAATTAAAAGCAAAATGATACCATTTCTTGAATGCCAGGTTTTTGTACTCAGTCTGTAGATAATGGGATTGTTGATGGTTTAGAAAGTTTGGAGGGATATCTGTGAACCAGTTGGCCTCTGAATAAAACGTGTGCTATTATTGCCTGCTCCCCGCTGAATGAAAAAAGAACTTTCTGCTGCCAAGGCAGAGCACCTCGGCAAGGACTAGGGCACAACTAAGTTCTATACGACTTAATTTAGTAACACTGTGAGAGCACGCACCTCAGGGACTTTAAAGTGTATATTGTAGCGGACCTGTACCCAGTTAAGTAAGTGGGTTCATGGATTATGTTATCTAATTTAAGCCAAATTCACCCTCATGAGTGAATCATGAGTGAATACATGATTTATAAAAATAAATCATTATAAAAGGAGAAAGATGTTTAAGTAATAATATTGTTACTCACAATCTCAGAAACTTCATGTTGAGCACAAAAGGCCAGGCATAAGGAGGATATGCTATTTGACTTCAGTCATATGAAGTTCAAAACAAACAAAACTCAACTATAATGTCGGAGGTCAGGCTAGTGGCTAACCTTGGCAATGGGGGAGGAGGGGTATAGTGACCAGGAGAAGGTACAAAGGGAGCTTCAGAGGTGCTGATCATGTTCTATTTCCTGCTCCTAATTCAAGTTACATGGTTACACACCTGTGTTCACTTTGTGAAAATTCATCAAGCTGGACACTCATGATTTGCCTTTTCTCCCTGCATGTTATCTTTAAATTAAAAAGTTCAGTTACAATAACTTTTAAAAAAGTAAGATGTTTAAAAAGGGCTCAAAAAGTACATGGACAAATTTCTGTAATTTGTAAGAAAACTGCTTTTGTCCTATTAAAAACAATTTTTAAAAATTATTATTTTGCTCAATTTTACCTCATCTGAAATTTTATTTATAAGGTATAAAATATTAGATAAATAGTGCATGATTTAATTTCATCAAATATAAGAATATGCATAGTGAGGAGTTTATTGATGGGAATATGAATTCCCAGTAGTGTTAGGGATGAGAAAAGGAAACAAGAGTCATTAGTGGCTCCCAGGTTTCAGCGTGGGCTCTGAAAGGCTGATAATGTTCTTCACCAAGAGATAACCCAGGAAGACAACAGCTGTGGAGAAGATGCAGACATTTAGCACCTAAAAATTCATTTATTATTTTCTGAAGCCACACAAAGAAGAGTCATACTTAATGGGAAATCTTAAGTAATTAATGTTATATACTTAAGGTTACACTATAAATATCATTTGTTTTTGAAAGATGGTCTAAGAAAAATTATTCTGGAATCAAATGCTATATTTTTATATGTGTGGGAAAAAGTACACAGTATTTTATTATCAGGTCTATGAAAAGGGCAGTGTAAGTAATTATCAATTACATTCTTAAAACTAGGCTTCTTTTAAAATATAAAAGCCAAAGAAATGCATTCATGTTTAATTGAGGCTTTAAGAATATGTTATAAATTAGCATCATGAAAATGTTATTAAGATAAAAATCATTTGCATTGCCCACAAAAGACCCCATTCTCATAATGTGCATCAAGTGTATTGTCTCTAATAAGACTTTGCCCTTACTTAGCTTTTTTTTTCAAATCTGAAAAGCTTTCATTTCTTTGCAAACATTTATCCCATGTGCCTCATGAGGATAATTCTCTGGGAGATTAAACCACAAAAAGATGCCTGCCTTTTCCTCAGGTCACACCGTGATGAACTGAGTGGCATGGGCAGTAAGGAACAACCCAGTCGTTTCAGTCGTGTCTGACTCTTTGCGACCCCATGGACTGTAGCCCGCCGGGCTCCTCTGTCCATGAGATTTTTCTGGCAAGAATACTGAAGTGGATTGCCACTTCCTTCTCCAGGGGATCTTCCCAAACCAGTGATCGTTCTACTGCGTCTTTTGCGTGGCATGTGGATTCTTTCCTGCTGAGCCACCAAGGAAGCCCAAGCTAGACTTAATGGTGTCCCACGTTGCTCCCTTTATGCCAGTAAAAAATTATTCTATGAAGCTATGAAAGGCTATGGGAGCCCCTAAAATGTGTTGGAGGACAAGAAAAATATCCCCAAAGAAGAAAGGAGCCTATGGGTGGAGGAAAGAGAAAAGCAGCTCCAGCATTGAGAGGATAATGCGCCACCATCATCTCTCCATCTTTCTGAAGTATTTTCTTTCAATTATATTCATTCTCTACAACTGATTAAAGTTTCCCTTCCCTTTTTTTTTTCCTTTCCTTCACTTCCTTGTCTTCTCCATAGTCATTCACTGATTGCTGACCATAGGCGGGTACAGCGCTGGCATTAATGACACCAACATTAAGTAGGGCATGGTTCCTGCCCTCAAGAAGATCACAGTTTAGTAAGGAACTTTAGTCAAGGAAACACATGAATTTTATATATTTTTGTCCACAAAGCATTAGGACTCTTTAGTTTGATCAAGAAATTACCAGTATTTCTGAAATCTTAAAACACTGATAGATTGGCTTCTTGACTGTTCTTTTAGGGATTTTAGGTAAATCCCCTTCACAAAGGGCTGAAAGGCAAGCGAAGTTTGCTCTGCCTATGGATGATGTATTTTGAAGGCTGGGAGTGATTTTTAATATAGCTATTTTTCATGATACTGCTGCACACAGTAAATTTTTCAGGGTGCCATACTAATACCCCAGGCTCAGAGGTTGTTGTTCAGTCACTCAGTCATGTTCAACTCTTGGTGACCCCTTGGTGCAGCATGCCAGGCTTCCCTGTCCTTCACCATCTCCCAGAGTTTGCTCAAACTCATGTTGGTGATGCTATCTAACCATCTCATCATCTGCCATCCCTTTCTCCTTTTGCCCTCAATCTTTCCCAGCATCGGGGTCTTTTCCAATGAGTCAGCTCTTTGCATCAGGTGGCCAAAGTATTGGAGCTTCAGTTTCAGTGTCAGTACTTCCAATGAATATTCAGGGTTAATTTCATTTAGGATTGACTGATTTGATCTCCTTGTGGTCCAAGGGCCTCTCAAGGGTCTTCTCCAGCACTACAAATTGAAAGAATCAATTCTTTGGCACTCAGCCTTCTTTATGGTCCAACTATCACATCCGTACATGACTACTGGAACAGCTGTAGCTTTGACTAGACGGACCTTTGTCAGCATAGTGATGTCTCTGCTTCTTGACACGCTGTCTAGGTTTGTCACAGCTTTTCTTCCAAGGAGTGTCTTGAATTATTTAACTTTAAAATAAAGTTATTTTTTATTTTTTCTCCCCTCATTATTTTTCTCCCCTCCCTCACACTTTTTGGTCATTCTAAGACTATTTCGGATAACAAATCACAGGCACAAGCAAGCATGCTCTCCATCTAATGGGCACTGCAGTGTTCCTATCATTTTCCTCCTTATTCTTCACCTAGCTATTAAAGTTGAGAGGTCTGAACTTTCCCTGCATGGGCCAGAGTTCTGGGAGATTCACATCACACTGGGGTCTGGGGTCCAGAGCTGCAGATTTCTTAATGCACAAACCACCCTGCTGTTTGCAAGATCCAAGGCTTATGTTGGATGTAATGAAATGGATAAGTGAACTTTAGCCAGTGCACCTGAGTGTTCTCCCTCAGGGCTCTGTGGTGTATAAAGTGCTTTGATGTGGTTGCAAGAATGGGGCACTCCCTGGGATGCTTCTGCTGCCCAGCATGGAGTAAGTGTCTTCCAGTGACATAGGCAAATGAAAGGAAACCACAGTCATTGTGCAGATGAAGCAGATTTTTGCCCAGTGACCTGCTGTAAAATGTAACCAGAGCTTTCCTTTAATGGACTGAAAATCCAAACCAATTAGAAAACTGACCCAAACCATAGTTCAGTTCAGACTACGAGAGAAGCCATTGTCTTTAATGTGCTTCACCTCTCCCCTGAAATAAGCCCTGGTGCTTTCAAAAAGGTTAAAATTATGCTCAGGCAGCAAAACTATAAATGGCTTTGCCTTTAAAGGAGCAGACTTCAAAATGATATTTTGAATCCTTACCCTCTGCAAGATTGAAACCACAGAACATTGGAGAAACGTGGCTGCTAATTTTCAGGCAAAAGATCTGGACACATAGGGAAAGAGAATCTTTAATAAATTTATACTTATTAAAATAAGAATGAGAGGAGTTTCAGGTGCTTTTCGTAGACTTATTCAGGAGGACAGCACAAATCCCCTTATGTCCATGCACAGAAGGAAGCAGTCTGCATTTCCCAGGAGGAGACGCATGGATATTACAGGACTGTCCATGAATTCCAGAGCCTAGAAAATCAAACTGAAGGTACAGTGTGTGCACACAGCAGGGATAGTAACTCTATGATCTTACAGGTGTTCCTCAACTTACAGTGGGTTAAGCTCCATCAAACCCATCATAAGTTGAAAATACTTTAAGGGGATCCCCTGGTGATCCAATGGTTAAGAGTCCACACTTGTGCTTCAGTTTTGATCCCTAGTTAGGAAAGTTCCTCACGTCATGAGGTGTGGCCAAAAAGCAAAAAGAAATATTGTAAACCAGAAACGCACTTAATACACCTAACATACCTAACATCATAGCCTAGCCTAGTCGACCTTAAATGTGCTCAGAACACTTACATTAGCCTACAGTTGGGCTAACTCATCTAACACAAAATCTATTTTATGATAAGATATTGACTAACTCGTGTCATTTATTGAATACTGTACAGAAAGTGAAAAACAGAATGGCTGTATGGGAACAGAATGGCTTTAAGTGTACTGGTTGTTTACCTCCGGGATCTCATGGCCCACGAGGAGCCACCGCTCACTGCCACCGCCCAGCATCAAGAGAGAGTATCATACTGCATATCAGTAGCCCAGAAAAAGGTCAATATTCACAGTTCCAAGTATGATTTCTACTGAATGCATATCACTTTCGAACCAAGTAAAGTTGAAAAATCATACATCAAACCATAAGTCAGTTGGGGACTGTCTGTACACTGTAACACTGGGAAGGAATTACTTTTGAAAAAAATAGCGATAGACCAAATTAACCAAAATATTGCTTTCTTCAGCTGAATCATGTGCCACCCCATCTGGTTATATATGAAAGTACTGAGCAGACAGACAAGAAAAAGTACAGAAACTTCTCAAATCACATGTGGAAAGAAAATATAAGAATACCTAAGGTAGGCTACAAGCCAGTGGACTTTTTGTGCTGTGGAGATGAGAAACAGGAGGGGCAGATATGCATCAAACACTTGGTGGGCCAGTTATTAACAGATTGTCTCACAGCTCCAAATTCTCTCTTCTTTGCCCTGCCTTGTGATACTGGAGTGGGTCCCTGTAAACATTATCTTCATTGCTGGCTGGATTATTTAAGGCTTTGCCAACAGAGGGCACTAAAAAGAATCTTCTCCACCAGAACCAGAGGCAGGGACTTTGCTTTTTCTGCCAGACCCAGAGGCAGGGACTTTTCCACTCAACAGTTGGTGGATTTGGCTCACTGTGGTCAACCTACACCTTCCAGCAAGGTTCTCCAGCATCAATGGGCCACATGTACCCTCTCCTCGGAGGTTCTGAAGTTCAGCCTGGGGTTGAGGGAGGAGCTTCCTCTACGTTTTTAGTTCTTTCTTTTCCACTCTCTTTCTGCCTAGAAATAGACACTGCTTTACCCCTTGGAATCCTTCTTCACTCCTTTTGGTTAACTACCTGTTGTACATTAACAGTTCTTCATGTTAAATTTTCCCTTTTCAAATTATTGATGTGATTTCTACCTCCATGAGATCTCCATGGAGAAAAAGTCTCCAAGGGTTACCATGGTCCAGGGTCTGGTACTTGGCTTTGCAGATCTAGAAACTCAAAGAATATGGAGAATTTAGAAGTGTACTTAATTTCAATCCCCTACTCACATTTCAATCCCCTACTTGCATTTCAATCCTGGTTCTACCATTTCCTAGTTTTGTAATCAAGAGCCACTTGTATAAATAACAACTCTACTTCAGGCAATGAGTCACGCCTTCAACATACGTTTATTGAGAATCCTACCATGTATCAGGTACTATTGTAGTCATTAAGGATATTGACAAAATCCCCTGCCCTCAAGTATCTTATATTTGGTAGGGGAAAATGGCAATAGATAAAAACAATATATGAAATACATTGTATAGTGTGTGTGTGCCTAGTCACTCAGTTGTGTCCAACTCTTTGCATCGCTTTGGACTGTAGCCTGCCAGGCTCCTCTGTCCATGGGATTTTTCAATCAAGAATACTGGAATGGATTGCCATTTTCCTCCAACAGGGGACCTTCCGAACCCAGGGATTGCACCCAAATCTCCTGTGTCTCCTGCATTGCAGGCAGATTTTTTTTTCACGCTAAACCATCAGGAAAGCCCATCATGCATGGATATGGGAAAGGGAAGGGGATAGGAAGCATTGGGAAGTTGGAAGTTTAAGTAGAATGATTGGAAAGAAAACTTTTCTGTGAATCTTACATTTGAGTCAATATCTGAAGGAGATGAGAGAATAACTGGGAGAAAGTATTCTAGGTTAGGGATTGTTCAAGTGTTGCTTCAGGACTTTGTGGAGGACTCCCTGGTGGTCCAGTGGTTAAGACATTGCCTTCCAATGCACAGGGTGCAGGTTTCATCCCTGGTCAGGGAAATAAGATCCCATGTGCCTCACAGTCAAAAAACCAAAACATAAAACAGAAATAATGATGTAACAAATTCAATAAAGACTTTAAAAATGATCCACATCCAAAAAGAAAAACCTTTAAAAAAATTTCATGGATCAGATTGGCTGGAGCAGAGTGAGTGAGAAACAAGAAACTCCAGGAAACGAGATCAGAAAGGCAATAGGGAGTAAGACTGTGAAACATGGAAAGCACTTAATCCATGCCTGACACACACTCTCTAAACCGTGACTATAATAGTTACCCTTGGGAGTGAGCTCCTAAAAATGAGACAAGCCCTCAGAGTAGGAATTGCATCCTACCCACTTCTGAGTCTCTAGCACCTAGAGTAGTGCCCAGCATAAATAAAGTGCTGAATGAATGACGAACAAATTATTTACTCTAATCACACACATGGGACTGCTATGTGAGGTCAGAACATGAAGTTATTAATTTATAACATGTGGTACACCTCTCTAATGTACTAATTATGTCAGCTGGCTATCTAGGGCACTTCCTACCAGATATCAAGGTAGTTAGGCAGCATAATTAATCAAGAGAATACTGCTTAATAAGCATGGAATAAGGTCAAAGAAAGCCGGGGAGCCTTCAGGGATGTTACTTGCAATCCTGTCTTCCCTGCTCTGGCAATTTTACATATCAGAAGATATGCCAGGCTAGCAAATTGGATCAGGGAAGAAAACGGAATAAGCACATGAGAGGGATCTAACCAAGACTCATCCCTTCTCCCCACCCCACAGTTCCTGGCTAATAGAAGCCAGAGGGTAACTGATTCAAGGGGTTCTGGGCCCCATCCCAGTCCCCAAAAGTGACTAACAATTGATCTAAACCAATCACAGTAATCCCGATCCCCTCAAAGGGATTATTTAGGCAAAAGCATATGATACCATTTTGACTAAGACAGGAGGAAAGGATTTTGAGGGGTGGGGTGGGGTGGAGATTCTGGAAAAGTTTTTTTCACTCTTAAACAGGTTTTCATGAGAAGAAGCCTGCTTTTCTGCTTCTAATACAGCTGTGTACTGAGGTAACACGGGACTGTTAGCTCCCTTGTATCCATGTGTGCGGACAAGTCTAGGGGTTAAAAGTCAATATGCTGAGGATGGCAGGACAAGGAAATGAAAAGAGCCCGGGTCCTTGTTTACGTTCAGTTCAGTTCAGTCACTCAGTCGTGTCCAAAGCTTTGCAACCCCATGGACCACAGCACGCCAGGCCTCCAACTCCCAACTCCCAGAGTCTACTCAAACTCATCTCCATTAGTTAGTGATATCATCCAACCATCTCATCCTCTTTTGTTCCCTTCTTCTCCTGCCCTCAATCTTTCCCAGCATCAGGGTTTTTTCAAATGAGTCAGCTCTTTGTATCAGCTGGCCAAAGTATTGGAGTTTCAGCTTCAGCATCAGTCCTTCCAATGAACACCCAGGACTGATCTCCTTTAGGATGGACTGGTTGGATCTCCTTGCAGTCGAAGGGACTCTCAAGAGTCTTCTCCAACACCATAGTTCAAAAGCATCAATTCTTCAGCGCTCAGCCTTCTTCACAGTCCAACTCTCACATCCATACATGATCACTGGAAAAACCATAGTCTTGACAAGACGGACCTTTGTTGGTAAAGTAATGTCTCTGTTTTTTAATATGCTGGCTAGGTAGGTCATAACTTTCCTTCCAAGGAGTAGGTGTGTTTTAATTTCATGGCTGCAATCACCATCTGCAGTGACTTTGGAGCCCAAAAAATTAAAGTCAGCCACTGTTTCCACTGTTTCCCCATCTATTTCCCATGAAGTGGTGGGACCAGATGCCATGATCTTCGTTTTCTGAATTTGGGGCTTTAAGCCAACTTTTTCACTCTCCTCTTTCACTTTCTTCAAGAGGCTCTTTAGTTCTTCTTCACTTTCTGCCATAACGGTGGTGTCATCTGCATATCTGAGGTTATTGATATTTCTCCCTGCAACCTTGATTCCAGCTTGTGCTTCCTCCAGCCCAGCCAGCGTTTCTCATGATGTACTCTGCATATAAGTTAAATAAGCAGAGTGACAATATACAGCCTTGATGTACTCCTTTTCCTATTTGGAACCAGTCTGTTGTTCCATGTCCAGTTCTAACTGTTGTTTACTGACCAGGAGCTGACTATGGCTCAGATCATGAACTCCTTATTGCCAAATTCAGACTTAAATTGAAGAAACTAGGGAAAACCACTAGACCATTCATGTATGAACTAAATCAAATCCCTTATGATTATATAGTGGAAGTGAGAAATAGATTTAAGGGACTAGTTCTGACACACAGAGTGCCTGATGACCTATGGACGGAGGTTGGTGACATTGTACAGGAGACAGGGATGAAGACCATCCCCCAAAAAAAGAAATGCAAAAAAAGCAAAATGGCTGTCTGAGGAGGCCCTACAAATAGCTGTGAAAAGAAGAGAAGCGGAAAGCAAACAAGAAAAGGAAAGATATACCCATTTGAATGCAGAGTTCCAAAACAGGCAAGGACGATAAGAAAGCCTTCCTCAGTGGTCAGTGCAAAGAAATAGAGGAAAGCAATAGAATGAGAAAGACTAGAGATCTCTTAAAGAAAATTAGAGATACCAAGGGAACATTTCATGCAAAGATGGGCTCAATAAAGGACAGAAAGAGTATGGACCTAACAGAAGCAGAAGATATAAAGAAGAGGTGGCAAGAATACACAGAAGAACTATTCAAAAAAGATCTTCACGACCCAGATAATCATGATGGTGTGATCACTGACCTAGAGCCAGATATCCTGGAATGTGAAGTCAAGTGGGCCTTAGGAAGCATCACTATGAACAAAGCTAGTGGAGGTGATGCAATTCCAGTTGAGCTATTTCAAATCCTCAAACATCATGCTGTGAAGTGCTGCACTCAATATGCCAGCAAATTTGGAAAACTCAGCAGTGGCCACAGGACTGGAAAAGGTCAGTTTTCATTCCAGTCCCAAAGAAGATCAGATCAGATCAGATCAGTCGCTCAGTCGTGTCCGACTCTTTGTGACCCCATGAATCGCAGCACGCCAGGCCTCCCTGTCCATCACCAACTCCCGGAGTTCACTCAGACACACGTCTATCAAGTCAGTGATGCCACCCAGCCATCTCATCCTCTGTCATCCCCTTCTCCTCCTGCCTCCAATCTCTCCCAGCATCAGAGTCTTTTCCAATGAGTCAACTCTTCTCATGAGGTGGCCAAAGTACTGGAGTTTCAGCTTTAGCATCATTCCTTCCAAAGAAATCCCAGGGCTGATCTCCTTCAGAATGGACTGGTTGGATCTCCTTGCAGTCCAAGGGACTCTCAAGAGTCTTCTCCAACACCACAGTTCAAAAGCATCAATTCTTCGGCGCTCAGCCTTCTTCACAGTCCAACTCTCACATCCATACATGACCACCGTAAAAACCATAGCCTTGACTAGACAGACCTTTGTTGGCAAAGTAATGTCTCTGCTTTTGTATATGCTATCTAGGTTGGTCATAACTTTCCTTCCAAGGAGTAAGCATCTTTTAATTTCATGGCTGCAGTCACCATCTGTAGTGATTTTGGAGCCCAGAAAAATAAAGTCAGCCACTGTTTCCACTGTTTCCCCATCTATTTCCCATAAAGTGGTGGAACTGGATGCCATGATCTTCGTTTTCTGAATGTTGAGCTTTAAGCCAACTTTTTCACTCTCATCAAGAGGCTTTTGAGTTCCTGTTCACTTTCTGCCATAAGGGTGGTGTTATCTGCATATCTGAGGTTATTGATATTTCTCCCCACAATCTTGATTCCAGTTTGTGTTTCTTCCAGTCCAGCATTTCTCATGATGTACTCTGCATATAAGTTAAATAAACAGGGTGACAATATACAGCCTTGACGAATTCCTTTTCCTATTTGGAACCAGTTCCATGTCCAGTTCTAACTGTTGCTTCCTGACCTGCATACAAATTTCTCAAGAGGTAGATCAGGTGGTCTGGTATTCCCATCTCTTTCAGAATTACCCACAGTTTATTGGGATCCACACAGTCAAAGGCTTTGGCATAGTCAATAAAGCAGAAATAGATGTTTTTCTGGAACTCTCTTGCTCTTTCTATGATCCAGCAGATGTTGGCAATTTGATCTGTGGTTCCTCTGCCTTCTCTAAAACCAGCTTGAACATCAGGAAGTTCACAGTTCACATATTGCTGAAGCCTGGCTTGGAGAATTTTGAGCATTACTTTACTAGCGTGTGAGATGAGTGCAATTGTGCGGTAGTTTGAGCATTTTTTGGCATTGCCTTTCTTTGAGATTGGAATGAAAACTGACCTTTTCCAGTCCTGTGGCCACTGCTGAGTTTTCCAAATTTGCTGGCATATTGAGTGAAGCACTTTCACAGCATCATCTTTCAGGATTTGGAATAGCTCAACTGGAATTCCATCACCTCCACTAGCTTTGTTCATAGTGATGCTTTCTAAGGCCCACTTGACTTCACATTCCAGGATGTCTGGCTCTAGGTCAGTGATCACACCATCATGATTATCTGGGTCATGAAGATCTTTTTTGTATAGTTCTTCTGTGTATTCTTGCCATCTCTTCTTAATATCTTCTGCTTCTGTTAGGTCCATACCATTTCTGTCCTTTATTGAGCCCATCTTTGCATGAAATGTTCCTTTGGTATCTCTGATTTTCTTGAAGAGATCCCTAGTCTTTCCCATGCTGTTGTTTTCCTTTATTTCTTTGCATTGATCGCTGAAGAAGGCTTTCTTATATCTTCTTGCCATTCTTTGGAACTCTGCATTCAGATGTTTATATCTTTCCTTTTCTCCTTTGCTTTTTGCTTGTCTTCTTTTCACAGCTATTTGTAAGGCCTCCCCAGACAGCCATTTTGCTTTTTTGCATTTCTTTTCCGTGGGGATGGTCTTGATCCCTGTCTCCTGTACAATGTCATGAACCGCATTCCATAGCTCATCAGGCACTCTATCTATCAGATCTAGGCCCTTAAATCTATTTCTCACTTCCACTGTATAATCATAAGGGATTTGATTTAGGTCATACCTGAATGGTCTAGTGGATTTCCCTACTTTCTTCAATTTAAGTCTGAATTTGGCAGTAAGGAGTTCATGGTCTGAGCCACAGTCAGCTCCTGGTCTTGTTTTTGCTGACTGTATAGAGCTTCTCCATCTTTGGCTGCAAAGAATATAATCAATCTGATTTCAGTGTTGACCATCTGGTGATGTCCATGTATAGAGTCTTCTCTTGTGTTGTTGGAACAAGGTGTTTGCTATGACCAGTGCAATTTCTTGGCAAAACTCTATTAGTCTTTGCCCTGCTTCATTCCGTATTCCAAGGCCAAATTTGCCTGTTACTCCAGGTGTTTCTTGACTTCCTACTTTTGCATTCCAGTCCCCTATAATGAAAAGGACATAGTTTTTGGGTGTTAGTTCTAAAAGGTCTTGTAGGTCTTCATAGAACCATTCAACTTCAGCTTCTTCAGCGTTACTGGTTGGGGCATAGACTTGGATTACCGTGATATTGAATGGTTTGCCTTGGAAACAACAGACATCATTCTGTCATTTTTCCGAGGTCAGGGGCAGAAGCCGGGAGGACCCCATGCCAGAAGGGTGGCGGCCAAGAGGAGTTAACCCACGTCCGAGGTCAGGGGCAGCAGCTGAGAGTACCAGACTGCGACGGCGCAGGAACAGCCTAGAGGAGCTACACACCATCTGAGGTCAGGGGGGCGGCTGAGAGGAGATACCCAGCGTCTGAGGTCAGGGGCAGCAGCCGGAAGGAGCTACCCCATGCCCCTAAGCCCGAGGCCAAGGACGGCGGCGGGGAGGAGCAACCCCACATCCAAGGAGCCATGGCTGCGTGGGCGCAGGAAGGCCTAGAGGAGCTATCCCATATTGAAGGTCAGGAAGGGCAGTAGTGAGGAGATACCCCTCGTCCAAGGTAAGGAGCAATGGCTGCGCTTTGCTGGAGCAGCCGTGAAGAGATACCCCACGCCCAAGGTAAGAGAAACCCAAGTAAGACGGTAGGTGTTGCAAGAGGGCATCCGAGGGCAAACACACTGAAACCATACTCACAGAAAACTAGTCAATCTAATCACACTAGGACCACAGCATTGTCTAACTCAATGAAACTAAGCCATGCCCGTGGGGCAACCCAAGACGGGCGGGTCATGGTGGAGAGATTTGACAGAATGTGGTCCACTGGAGAAGGGAATGGCAAACCACTTCAGTATTCTTGCCTTGAGAACCCCATGAAGAGTATGAAAAGGCAAAATGATAGGATACTGAAAGAGAAACTCCCCAGGTCAGTAGGTGCCCAATATGTTACTGGAGATCAGTGGAGAAATAACTCCAGAAAGAATGAAGGGATGGAGCCAAAGCAAAAGCAATACCCAGCTGTGGACGTGACTGGTGATAGAAGCAAGGTCTGATGCTGTAAAGAGCAATATTGCATAGGAACCTGGAATGTCAGGTCCATGAATCAAGGCAAATTGGAAGTGGTCAAACAAGAGATGGCAAGAGTGAATGTCGACATTCTAGGAATCAGCGAACTGAAATGGACTGGAATGGGTGATTTTAACTCAGATGACCATTATATCTACTACTGCGGGCAGGAATCCCTCAGAAGAAATGGAGTAGCCATCATGGTCAACAAAAGAGTCCGAAATGCAGTACTTGTATGCAATCCCAAAGAAAGGCAATGCCAAAGAATGCTCGAACTACCGCACAATTGCACTCATTTCACACACTAGTAAACTAATGCTCAAAATTCTCCAAGCCAGGCTTCAGCAATACGTGAACCGTGAACTTCTAGATGTTCAAGCTGGTTTTAGAAAAGGCAGAGGATCCAGAGATCAAATTGCCAACATCCCCTGGATCATTGAAAAGCAAGAGAGTTCCAGAAAAACATCTATTTCTGCTTTGTTGACTATGCCAAAGCCTTTGACTATGTGGATCCCAATAAACTGTGGAAAATTCTGAAAGAGATGGGAATACCAGACCACTTGACCTGCCTCTTGAGAAATTTGTATGCAGGTCAGGAAGCAACAATTTGTTCACATTACTGAGTTTCTAATTAATCAACCTGGAAATGTTTTTATCTGAAACTGTCTGTATTATATAAAGTAGTAAATTTGCTCATATTTACAGCAATTTTTTTTATCTTGTATCAGTTTGTAGGGCTACAATAGTAATATACCACAGATGAGGTGCTTAAACAATTGAAATTTATTTTCTCACAGTTCTGGAAGCTGGAAACCAAGATCAAGACGTTGGCAGCTTTGGTGTCTCGGGAGGCCTCTCTCCGTAGCTTGTGGTTGATCACCTTTCGCTGTGTCCTTAGGTGGTCCTTCTTCTGTGAGTGCATGCCTGGTATCTCTTCCTCTTCTAATACAAATAAAGCCCATATTGGATTAAGGCTTTATCCTTATGATCTTAGTTAGCTTTAATTACCTCTTTAAAGGTCCTGTCTCCAAATTCATATGTGATTCATATACCCACATATCACTGTAACTGTTTATAACAGATCTCCTCTTATAGATAATCTATTATCTTTTTAAGTGATTGTAGAAACTTCAGAATATCAGTGCAAACCAATTCTTACAACATCCTCTAACAGTGATTATAGGTTCAGTTCAGTTCAATTCAGTCGCTCAGTCGTGTCCGACTCTTTGCGACCCCATGAATCGCAGCACGCCAGGCCTCCCTGTCCATCACCAACTCCCGGAGTTCACTCAGACACACATCTATCAAGTCAGTGATGCCATCCAGCCATCTCATCCTCTGTCATCCCCTTCTCCTCCTGTCCCCAATCCCTCCAGCATCAGAGTCTTTTCCAATGAGTCTTTTCAACTCTTCATATGAGGTGGCCAAAGTACTGGAGTTTCAGCTTTAGCATCATTCCTTCCAAAGAAATCCCAGGGCTGATCTCCTTCAGAATGGACTGGTTGGATCTCCTTGCAGTCCAAGGGACTCTCAAGAGTCTTCTCCAACACCGCAGTTCAAAAGCATCAATTCTTCAGCACTCAGCCTTCTTCACAGTCCAACTCTCACATCCATACATGACCACCGTAAAAACCATAGCCTTGACTAGACAGACCTTTGTTGGCAAAGTAATGTCTCTGCTTTTGAATATGCTATCTAGGTTGGTCATAACTTTCCTTCCAAGGAGTAAGTGTCTTTTAATTTCATTATATATCAGATGGTTAGACTAGATAAACTTTAAAGGTCCTCTCAACTCTAAAATTCTATGAGTACATTTGTTTATAGTTAATGTTTTTAAATTGTAATTATTTATATGAAATACAACTTCAGTTACTTCCAGCCTCAAGGAACACAAATATCTTTTTTTTTAATGTAACTGAAAATGATTTAAGTCACATCACATGAAGAGAAATCTAGAAATAAAGAAGTTCTAGAGTTAAGTTTAAAAAGATGATTAATAAATTAACAGGGCCAAGATCTTTTTTCATCATTCCAACCTGCCAGTTGTCAAATGTTTCAGCACTTCCCCCATGGTCCTGAAATGACTGCAGCAGCCCCTGGTATCACATCACTGCACAGCACCTCCACAGATGGGACAAGGAAAAGGGAAACATCTTTGCTTCCTTCCTTTTTTTTTTTTTTAGAATAAAGTACTCATTTCATAAAACTTCCCTATTAAGCTTCTCACTGGTCAGACTTTGTCATGTACTTACTATAACTGGTAAGTACATGACATTACTATTATCGGTAAGTACGAAGACAAATGAGAAATAGGTCTAAACAAATTGTGAGTCTTCCTTGGGGTCGGCTTTCTCTTCAGCATTTGCTTCTTGGAAAAGAGTCGACCAAATTAAGGTTCCTTTAGCAAGGAGGAAGGATGGGGACATCAGTTGTTTACAGATAGAACAACCACATTATTAAAATCCCAAATCAGGCCTGATTGTGCAAATGAATATTTGATGTTGAGATTGCCCTGGGAAACCTGAGAGACCAGAGATGGTGACTACACTTGTTCCCCCTGCAGTTACCTAGAAATATCAGAAGGTGCTGGTGGAATTTCTTAGCTATATTCAGTACCTCAAGAATCCTAGCAGAAAAGTTTGCACAGACTAGCTAAAAAATTTAAATTTTTTGAAACTGATTGAAAGTCTATAAGGTCAGTACATTAAGGATTGTTCTGTCATGCAAATCAGAGGCTCATGTTGAACATTAAATACATATTGAAGTAATAAAAATTTTCAGTAAATTAATAACTAAATATATATATTTGAAAGACTCTTATAAGAAGGAATCCATGGAGGAAAAATAAATTTTAGATTTTTAAATAATTATTTTAAAGTAATTTAAAAAAATTTTTTTAAGAATAATTTTAAAGGTCATTGGTGGAATAAAACATGAGAAATCCTTGATGCTCAAACCATTCCCTTCCTCAAGGAAAGGTAAAGGATGTCAGCTATTCATGACTCAGGAATGCTGTCCTCTCTAAAGAAATAAGAATTGTTTACAGACATTAGGCCATTCGATCTTAGTCTATGCCATGTCTGAGACTTATCTTTTACACTGACCTTATGCTCAAAAATTACTCTCTTTCCATATCATTAACTCATGACACCACCAGGATTTCTTGAATATGTAAAATGCATTACTTAATCTAAGTGGGATGTAATAATAGGCACCCTGTTATCATTTTTCTTGTAAGAAAAAGACCAACAAGGAGTATTTAAATTAAATCCTCTCAACAAAATATATTTATTTGATATCAGAGACATTACTACTAGCCGATATAATCACCATCTGTTGCTGCTGCTGCTGCTGAGTCACTTCAATCATGTCCGACTCTGTATGACCCCACAGACGATAACCCACCAGGCTCCCCTGTCCCTGGGATTCTCCAGGCAAGAACACTGGAGTGGGTTGCCATTTCCTTCTCCAATGCACGAAAGTGAAAAGTGAAAGGGAAGTCACTCAGTTGTGTCTGACTCTTCGTGACCCCATGGACTGCAGCCTACCAGGCTCCTCCGTCCATGGGATTTTCCAGGCAAGAGTACTGGAGTGGGGTGCCATCGCCTTCTCCGTACCATCTGCTAGTAGTAATTTATTAAATAGGGCTAGTGGTAAAGAACCCACCTGCCAATGCAGGAGACATAAGAGACCTGGGTTTGATCTCTGAGTCAGGAAGATCCCCTAGAGGAGGAAATGGCAGCCCACTCCAGTATTCTTGCCTGGAGAATCCCATAGACAGAGAAGCCTGGCGGGCTACAGTCCAGAGGGTCGCAAAGAGTTGGACACAACTGAAGCAACACACCAAGCAGAGTAAGCATTAATGAAAATTATGAACATTTTGAGTCCATCCAGTTTTACTTTTCAATAATGACAACTGTATTTAATAATTTTAAAAAGTATTAAGCAAAGTCAGAGAGTGATGATGAAAGATGATTACATGACTCTTGAACATTAGATGGTCAAAGGAAACAGTGATTATAGAAGTACTGTCTGAGAAGAAGAAGAAAGCAGAGCATAATTGTCAGGTGTTTTGAGTGTTCTGATGGTAATGTGATTGGGTGGGACAAAAGCAGTTGGCTAGAAAGAGAATGCACTGAGATTGCATCAACAACCAGCCTTGTGCCTTTTTATTAGACTGGCACTTTATCCTGCTTGGCAGCTTAAAGGTACAATTAGCCTCCTTAAGAATCATCTACAGAGAAGACATTGATCTCAGATTGTTGGAAGACATCCAGGGAAGAATTTTATATATATATATCTTAACCTAAGTGGGTTGTAATAATAGGCACCCTGTTATATTTCTTACAAGAAAAAGACCAATCAACAAGGAGTATTTAAATTAAATTCTATCAACAAAATATACTTGACATCAGAGACTTAAATATATATAAATATTATTTATATATATTTAATATATAATATATTATTTAATATATATTATTTATTAATATTATGTATATTTAAGTCTCTGATATATAAATATATATATTAAATCAAATATATTTAAATATATATATATTTAAGTGAATGACCATGACTTGCATTCATACCCCAGTAAAGTGGACCCTGAGCAAGAAATATATCTGATACTCCACATCAGACAGGAGGAGCACTGTCCAAAGGAACCTTTTCGTTTCAGGGAACAAAGACTCAAGCTAAGTAAAATGAGTCTGGTTATTAGGAATCTCTAAATGGGATTATTTAAAAAAGAGGAGCCAGAAGAGGGTCAAGGCTCAAGTATCAGGAAGAATAAACTGAAGAGCAGGTCTCAATCCAAGGTTGCTTGGGAGTCTTCAAGATGAGTCTTATCCTTGCTGCTGCTGCTGCTACTGCTGCTAAGTCGCTTCAGTTATGTCCGACTCTGTGTGACCCCATAGACGGCAGCCCACCAGGCTCCCCCACCCCTGGGATTCTCCAGGCAAGAACACTGGAGTGGGTTGCCATTTCCTTCTCCAATGCATGAAAGTGAAAAGTGAAAGTGAAGTCGCTCAGTTGTGCCCGACTCTTAACGACCCCACGGACTGCAGCCTACCAGGCTCTTCCATCTGTGGGATTTTCCAGGCAAGAGTACTGGACTGGGGTGCCATCGCCTTCTCCATCCTTGCTGCAGTGCTCCACAATTTACAGAGTACCAACATTTCCCCATATGCCTTCTCTATTTTCTTTTCCTATGAACTGGCATCTTTACTCTCCAGTCTGTAATTCTCTTCTCTGTCTTGAGTGTATGCTCATTCATAACCGTGGCTCATGTATGGTTTTACCTCACCCTTGATCTATCTCACTCCCTTTCACTTTCTCTCCATTGTTAATACTTTATTCTCTTGGAACATCCCACTTGAAATGCCCGAGGGAGACCATCTGATTGGCTTAGAGGCCCGGTCACTAACTAGTTCATATGCTGATTGGCATCTTTAGTAGAACAACTAAATCAGGAGAACTCAGTCAGAAGACACACTTGTAGGTAGCTGCTGCTATCTGGTTTGCAGATCTTCAGTGATTCAGCAAATTGGATAATAATTCTGTATCTGTTTTATGTAATATAATCATACTTTACACTTCTTTCAATTTAAAAGTAAATGTTAGCAATTATGAGCGATACTCTTCAAATGTATCAGAGTTGTTCTTTTTTTAATATTTCACTTTATTATATATTTATTTTTGGTTGTATTGTGCTTTGTTGTCGCACACAGGCCTCTTCGTTGTTGCATCTGGGTTTCCTCTGGTTGTGGTGAGCAGGGGCTGCTCTCGATGCGGTACACAGGCTTCTCATTGCTGCGGCTTCTCTTGTTGTAGAGCATGGGCTCAGAAGCATGCAAACTTCAGTAGTTGTGGCTCCCGAGCTCTAGAGCATGGGTTCATGGTGCACGGGCTTTGCCGCATGGCACATGGGATCTTCCTGGACCAGAAATCAAACCTGTGTCCCCTGCATTGACAGATTCTTAACCACTGGGCCACAAGGGAAGTCCCTGGAGTTGTTCTTGATGCAACTGGTTTCTTGTATCAACTCAGTTCCAAAAGATTTAGATCCATGGGAAGCTATCATCTTCTTTGTTGTTGTAGTTGTTCTTGCTGTTCAGTTGCTCAGTTGTGCCCGACTGTGACTCCAGGGACTGCAGCACTCCAGGCTTCCCTGTCCATCACCAGTTCCAGAACTTGCTCAAACTCATGTCCATCAAACTGATGATGCCACTCAACCATCTCATCCTCTGTCGACCCCTTCTCCTCCTGCCTTCAGTCTTTCCCAGCATCAGGGTCTTTTCCAATGAGTCGGCTCTTGGCTAATTCCCATGAAATAAACTCCCTTAGATATCCATAAATCATGACTATCCACTCTTGTTAATAAATTCTGTAAAGACATTTCAAAATAAAGGTCAGTTTATTATTTGTTGTTTAAAATGAAGCCTCCTGGAACCAGAGGGACATTGTGAGGATCACTGTCAGATTTTGTAAAATGCCTTTGGCTTTTCAATGGATAGGTACTATATATGATAATAAAAGGAATAGAAATCATATTCTTGAAAAACCCTGACACTGAGTTCATCTTTTTCTTAAAAAATAAGACAGTTCATCTTTAAGCCTTATGGGGACACTGAATTCAATTTGTTCTGAGAATGCCAAGCCTGATGAAAAAAGATGCTCATTATAAAAGCACTTTCTCCAGTTCCTGTTCTGTTCAATATGTATTGCTCTTAACTTTGGTTTATATTGAAGAGCTGAGCATCATTTGTAAATGTATAATGGTAATAATTGGAATCTGAACCTTATAAAAATATTACAGTGACATAGGAGGAACTTTTTTAGAATAAGGCATCACAAACTTTGCAAATGTGCTCACCTAGCATTCATGTGCTCATGCAATTATGCATACATATATATGAGAGAGAGACAAAACAAGAAAAGGAGCTATGGAGTAAGACTTTTAAGACTAATGCTATGATCATACCTGTATGTGGGTTGTGCTTGTATTGCTTTATAAATCACCTTTGAATACCTATTTCCTTTGGTTCTCACTAGAAACCTTGGAGCTAGGTGAGAAGATGAGGCTTGTCTAGCTCTCTGGCCCTGGGCACTGTAAGATTCAAAAGCAATCAGACTTTTCAGAGAACAACAGAGTTTGGCAGGTGGGAAGTCAGGTGCACCAACAGTTTCCTGCTGGAGACAAAAGGACAGACCCCATGAAAGCCCAGAAAGCACTGAACCTGAAGCAGTGTTCCCTATCAGGTCCCAGAGGAGATTTCCAGGCTTTTCCTTTAAACATCTGGTTTAGGGCTTCCCTGGTGGTAAGGAATCCACCTGCCACTGCAGGAGACACGAGAGACGTGGGTTTGATCCCTGGGTCAGGAAGAGCCCCTGGAGAAGGAAATGGCAACTCACTCCAGTATTCTTGCCTGGAGAATCCCATGTACAGAGGAGCCTGGCAGGCTACACTCCATGGGGTTGCAAAAGAGTTGGACACAACTGAGCAACTGAGCACATGCACACACACACACACACACACACACACACACACACACACACATCTAGGTTTGGGTAAGGGGAAGGACACATTGGGATGCAGTGAGATTTGAAGGAGGTGTCTCATTGGAATTATTTCTTCCTAAGCAATTTTCAGGAGCCAGCAGGGACTAAGAGAGTAACACAAGCCCTAAGAGATAGTAAGGTACAAGTGAAGAGTCTTTCAAAATCCAAAATTCACGCAAAGGCTCCTGTAGTCAGGCCTCTATGACTCACATGTCTGATGTGCTATTAACTTTCTATAAACAAACAAGCTGTTTTGATAGAATCACAACCCAGAATCAAGCCACTGTCTCCAGAGGAGCTGCCCTAAGCCTGCCTCTGCAGATTCTCTGATCAATCCCTGCCTCAAATGAAATGATCACTCTTTTCTAGCTTTTCTTGAAATCTCACTTTTCAGAAATGCCAGGATGTCTCAAATGTAGCAGCCTAGCAACTTTCTCCCTATAGAAAACTCTACCTTGTCATTCTGCCATCTCTAAATCTAATTTAGAATTGCTTTTCTGGTTTTTACAACTCTTCATCGGCTTGCTCCTCCCTCCCTTTCCAAATTCATTTCTCCTTCTCTTCATCAATCTGTCACCTTCAGCTCCACCCCCTCACTCCACTTCTTGGCTTTTCAGGCAGTTACTGTTTGAATGAGAAGATTGAAAATCTCATTTATCATTTTTGAGAAGTCTCACAGGGGCGTACTGCAAATCTTCCCTCACACCCGAGGAAGAGAGAGAAAGCACAACACCTAAAAATGAATCTCTAAAGAGAGAATAGTCCTAAAATAGAGCAGAATAATAAATGGATGCTGCTGTGCTTTCTTACAAAACAAAACTCACAGTGAAACTTCCTTTTTGTATTTGAGCTACTATCAAAGGGCTCAATTCTGGAAATATTCCACAAATTGCTAAGTTCCCATTAAAAAAATAAAGTCCACGCTACTTGAACCGTTGCAACAAATCTGCAGCTGAAACAGCTGCAAAAACAAAGCCCCACTCTCACTCGGTACTGACAGTGCCCTGGTCCATGCTACACCACCTCACAGACTTGGCAATCCAAACATCTGTTATAAGGCACACTTCTAACGCTATTTGCACTCACATTCCTTCCTTCCACGAGCTTGACAGATGGATGAATTCCTAATGGCCCCAGGTGACAGTCACAGGGTTGTAACAGCCACCTCCTTCTTAGCAAACACTGCTTGCCCCTCCACGCAGCAAAACCTCCAGATAACTGTAGAGGGATGGATAGTGACATAAATTGGGGATCTAGGCTCAAAACCCAACTTTGTCTGCTGGCAGGAACACCTGGCAACAGTGTCTTCATCCTGCCATGCTCACGTGCTGCAAGTAACAACAGGAACGAAACACAAAGGAAGAGAAAGATATGCCCCCAGGTACCTCCCAAATGGTGACCAAGTGTTTTGTTTGAACCACCTTGTGGCTGATGGAGACTGAACTGCAGGCTTCCTGGAAGACTGACTACCACCCTGTTAGGATCTTTGCTGATCATCACCAAGGGTCTTTTGTCTTCAGATTTCAATGAAAAGTAACTCAGAAAGGAAGGTGGTATAAACTGAGAAATTCAGGCTATGTCAGAATAGTGTGGATGGATATGCTCTGCTAGCAGGCTTCCATTTCACTCTGTAACAGGAAGGAAAAGAGATGCAAGTCCTAGAGAAATAATGAAAACTGCTGCCAGCGAAAAGAACTTTTACTACCAAGTCACACAGACTGGGGTCTCCACTTACAGATGGTGATTAACACAGACTATGGACTAAACCGTGTGGACACGTACAGACCAGAAGTCTCTGTGTCCTTATGTGGACTCTGTTTGGGCTTCTTTCCTCATGCCCTTTTCTTACACGCTCATGTTCCAATCTTGCTTTCTGCTCTAAGTTGGCATAAGATTCAAGTTTCTAAGGGTGCCAGGCTGTGAGTGTAGAACTGATTCCATTCTAATTTTATTTTTGTATATAAAATGTAATGTAGAATGAAGTACATTTGTGTCATCTTTGAAACAGGCTATGAAGAATATTCTTCTAGTGAAGCATCTACTTCCTGTAGCTTTGTGGCCTCCGACATGACAATAGAAAGTGATCCCTTTCTATTTGCATTAAAATGTATCCATAGTCTTGGCATGTCCCTTTTTGGAATCTGCCAATACTCTTGTCTTTTCTACTATCAAACCCACTGATGAAAAGTTTGCATGCTGTTCAGTCTAACAGCTTCTCTAATAATGGAAGTGCCCTCTACACCACTTTTCCCCTCTTGCCAACTGCTATCCTGTCTCATGTTTGACTTTTCATACATATTCCCTAATTCTAATATTTCTATTTGCTTTCTTCCCTCTTTTATTTCCTCTCTAATTCTCTAGAAGGGATGAGATGCTATCACTGTTATTGCTATTTTCTTTTTTCTATCTAAATACTGGAAGAGTGGAGCTGAAATATATGAAAAATGACGACCAGTTCTATAAATATCAAAAGGTGAGAAGTATGTGGAAGCTGGTCCAGGAATCCTAATAGATTGTCTCCATTTGTCATGAACCACATATGATAGGGGCAAGATGCAAAATCCAGTGCCCTTATTTTTCAAGTCTGTGCTTGGAGAGGGAAAGGGTGGAGCCCACAGAAGCCCACAGCTCCTCTTCTCCACGTGTAACCAGAGAGCAAAGCCTGGCAGGTGGGAAGCCAGCAATCAGCAGTAGGGGGCTGCAAACGACCTCAACTAGGGAAGGAGGAGGATCTCTCCAGTTGACAGCTGAGGGGCAGGACTCTTAAAACCAGTGTTGCCTTTACTGAAAGAGCGGAGGGCAGGGTTTCCCAGACACTGGTGAGTAGGCGAATCAGGTCAACTGCTAACAAATTCAGATCCCCAGTGCCGCCTCCAGAGTCTCAGGGCCTGGGAATTTTTTTTTTTTTTTAAATCCTCATCTGATGAGGATTCTGTGATTCTCATCAGATGTGATGAGCATCTGTGATTCTGATGCTGCTGTACCAAGTGCAAGTGAGTGTGTGCTCAGTTTCGCTCAACTCTTTGTGACCGGATGGACTGCAGCCTGGCAAGCTGCTCTGTCCCTGGGATTCTCCAGGCAAAAATACTGGAGTGCGTTGCCATTTCCTAGATTAGGGAATCTTCCCAATCCAGAAATCAAACTTGCATCTCCTGTGTCTCCTGCACTGGCAGGCAGATTCTTTACCACTGTGCCATCTGGGAAGCCCCAGCTGTGCCAGGAACCACACTTTAAAAATCCCTGGCTGGGGTGCAGCATCTCTGACTTTAAAATACAAAGAGTATGATGATTACTCAGGTGGTAGGACTATTTCTCTTAGAGATTGGACTTTCTTTTTAGCCTTTAAAAAATGTACCCATGAAATTAAATTATTTAGGGACTATTTAACTAAGACACTTCCATGTTCTGATATTCTAACACCTTATCAAGCAATGTATCCTAATTTGTGGCATTCTAAATATTATCCTCATAAATTGTACAACACAGAGAATATAGCCAGTATTTGGTAAGAACTGTAAGTAGAGTAAAATCTTACAGACCTGAAGTCTCTATGTCCTTATGTGGACTCTTTTGGGGCTTCTTTCCTCTTGCTCTTTTCTTATACTCTCATTTTCACAATTTTTTCCCCAAAATATTGTGAATCACTATATTATAACCTGTGAGTGAGTGAAAGTCGCTCAGTCGTGTCCAACTCTTAGAGACCTCATGGGACTATATAGTCCATGGAATTCTCCAGGCCAGAATACTGGAGTGGGTAGCCTATCCCTTCTCCAGGGGATCTTCCAAACCCAGGGATCGAACTGGGGTCTCCTGTATTGCAGGCAGATTCTTTACCAACTGAGCTACCAGGGAAGCCCATTATAACCTAATGGGTTATATAAAAATACCTAAATATTTTTTCCAAAATATTGTGAATTGCTATATTATAACCTGTAACTTACATAATATAAAAATATAAAAACACCTAAAAAATAAATAAATAAAAATAAATAGATATGATCCTCATTTTAGAAAGAACTATGATCTTTGCTGTTGCAATAGTTATTTATATTTGTTGCTATTTCATTCTTGAAATAAAGAAAAGCCCACATAAAGACAAACATCCAATTCCTAGTTCTCTCAGAAATAAAATAATCCTGACTATCATTGAGCCCAAGCAATGCCAAGCCTGCCTGGGAGCAGCTGGTCAGAATGCCTGAACCTGACCTGGAAGGAATAATTGTTCTCCCAAAGGCCAGCTGTATACATTGCCTTTTCCTACCCGGGTTCTGATGCTCAGGAATGCTGTGCTCTGGTGGTTCTTCATTGGCGTCCATTCTAATCGCTGCTTCATAGTGGGCCACAGGCTGTCAGTGTGAAGATGGGCTTCACCACAGCACAGAAACACCATTTTACGATGCACATTTTTGCAGTCAGATGGAGGATTTGAGTCGCACAAGATACAGTAACTGCTAGAGGAAAGAGCAGTAAACCTAGAGAAACAAATCAAAAGAAAAGAATTGTGGAGGAGTAAATTTAACCATATGCATTAGATTGGCAACATTTCTTAGTTTTTCTTGGTAGGATTCTCAGACTTTGTCTAAAGAAGACAGTGCTTACTGCCTTCCTCCAAAATTCATATTCTGCTATTGTCTGCAGGTCAAGGTGAAAGTTAGCTTTGAAAGAATCAGCTATAAATCTAATAAGTGGCAAAGAAACAGATGGTTTTTTTTTTTTTAATGGAAAAGTGATTTCTTTTAGACAGACTGCAAAAATGTGCTGACCTTAAATCACAGTTACAGGGTAATACTCGAGATATGCAAGAAGATTATTGAATTCTAAGACTATTTTCAGGAATATAAATACATAGGTTTTTTCCTTTTTTCTTCAAAGCTCTAAACTGAATCATCACTAAATTAACACATCATTGATAGGTTTAAGCAAACTGGAGCCTTATACCCTGGATATGTAAGCATTAAAAAGTCAACTGCAGGGTCTCTGAGCTTTCTGTCTTTCTGGTAGGCATTTCAACACTGTTGTCTTATGTTGCATCTCCCTCTGCTGCCCACACCCTCAGTAGCAATGGCAGAGCTAGACAATTGGTGGATAGGGACAGAAGTAGTGAGTCTAATATGAGGAATCAGACTGGGAGGAAACTAGTGTTTTCCTCTTGGTAATCAGAGAATTTGATGTGCACATATCTTCATATATTTCTTATGGTTGCCATAGACACTGACCCGGGGCTGATATTCCCTTTTATCTTCAAATTCTCTCCCTAAACACATGTAGACTATTTAACAATGACAATAGTAACCCTGTGTACTGAGCACTGGCCAGGGAAAGTTGAATGGCATTGATTCAGAAGGTGAAGTGGTCTGAAAGATACAACGAGGAGTTTAAGCCCCATGTTTCTGGACTGTGGGAGAAATAGCAACCTCTTCCAGAGATTACCTGAAAAATAGACCTGGAGGAAATAGCAGAAGATGGAAATTAAGGCAAGAAGGTTGCTGAGAGTGTAAAAAAAGCTAATTGTGTACCAATTATGGTAACAGGAGACAAATGCTTAGACAAATAAGCTCCAAGTTTTCAGTGGCTAGTTTTCTCGCATCCAGGTTAGCAGTCTAGTGCAGACATTCTGTGTTGGCTACAACTTTCCCTATGGAGTAGCTCAGAGACTTAAGCTCCTTCATCTTGTGACTCTGCCAACCTCTACAGCTGCAGAATCTTTCCTATTTGAGCAGGAGTAAGAGAGCAGGGAAAGCACAGATTCTTTTTAAAAGCCCATCTGGGAGGTGCCATAAAATGCTTCCTCGTTCCATCAGTAAGTACTAGTCAAGTGGCCACCTCTGGATGTAGGAAGGACTAGTGGAGGCCGTTCCTACCACCAGGGGCCTCCCAGTGACTTCTCTGCCCTAAAGTTGGGGAGCAGCTGTCCTCTTGTTTCTCCCACCGCTGCTGCAGGAGCCTCTTCATCTCTTCTTACAAATATGGGTGCTTCTCACAATTCTGTTCCAGACCTTGTCTCTTCTCACTTTGCACATTCTTCCCCAGTGATATCATCGTGCTCTGATTGATTTCCAACTACTTGCTGCTAACTCCCAGATCTTCATCTCCAGCTATTTACTCACAACTCGAAACCCTTCAGGACTCTCATAGCCTTGAGATTAACATGCATTGTAACTACAGTTATCTGTTTACCCTTTTGCCTGCAGCTCCCTGCTTTTCCTGAAGAACTAGAGCCATGGATCAAAAATGATTTCTGAGTATCTAAAGTCATCACTATAATAAATTTCATTTTATTACCAGGATATTTAAGGCTGTGGGTCATGACCCATTATTGGGACTAGAATTAATTGGGGAAGTTACAACTAGTTTTTCAAGACTGAAACATGGAATAGAATGGAACAGAAATAGCCAAAAGCTTCCCTCCTCTCCCCAAAATAATAGTAAGTATTGCTTTAAGATTTTTTGTTTTGGGACTTCCCTGGTTGTCCAGTGGTTAAGACTCCATGCTTCTAATACAGTGGGTATGGGTTCAATCTCTGGTCTGGGAACTAAGATTCTCACACGCTGTGTAGTGCAGCTGAAAAAAGAAAAAATTAATTAGGAAAAAAGCTTTTGTTTCAGTGTTTGTGCATTGGGTCATAAAAAAAAATTTATTTATTTGTTTACCATAAGTCATTGACATAATTGAATACCTACTGGATTAGACCACTGTTTCTTCCAGAGCATCCCCAATCAAACTGTAAGAAGAAGGATCGGGAATTAAGTTATTTGAGTTCAGTCACAAGCTCCCATGTTTATTAGCTGTATTTTCTGGGACAATTTCTCTACTTCGAAATTTTCTTGTCTGTAAAATGAGTATAAAAACAGTACCTCCTCATGGACCTATTGTGAAGATTAAATGAATTAATATAGTTATTGCTGGACATGGGTGAGTACTTTCCACCTATTAACTATTCTTAAACAATGAAATATCTAAATACTCTATTAAGATACCAAATTGTGGAAGTAAACAAGGATATCCACATAGAGACATATTATCTACAATGAGGAAATAGACAAACGTATTAAATTGTTTCACCTTTTTAATGAGGTGATGAGCATGGAAAATGAGAGTGTTTTTTTGAACCACATGCTAACGGGAACAAGCCACTCTGGCTGGAGATGACTGGCCAGATGTGATGGTGGCTTCTGGACAGGGACAAATGACAGTTTTAAGGCCTAAAGGGATCAGTATCTCTACACTTGATCCATTCTCAGCACAAGATGAGAAATTCTAGACTTTAAACCAAGATTCCTATCTTTCCCAAGGTCAGTTACCAGTTCTGGGTGGGCCTGTAATCAAGGTTGGTGAAGGAGACTGGCAAGAGGTCCTTACACCCCAAGGTGCTTTCTGTCATTTACTCAATGAGAAAAAGGAAGCCCATTACCCAAGTTGATGCCAGCTGCAGGAAGGGGCATCTATGTGATGACAGAAAAGGCGATCTAAAGAACCTAGTCTCTGACAAAGTGGCCAAGGTGCTGAGTCAACCAGCAGCTGTCCTTTTCTAGACTCTCTGTTAGGGGGATAATAAATGTTTTTACTGTTTAAGCCATTTTGAGTGATGATTTCAATTTTACTCAGCCCAAGTTTCTAACTGATTCAGTGTCTTTTTCTATTTTATAGATTTTTCAACACTATAATTTATAGAATAATACTGTACCGTGAAATGCAAAGTATTACACACAACTTCAGCAATCAGTGTTACGGGCCACAGAACACAAACAATCACCAAGTGTTAACATTTGGAGTTTCCAGTTCTTTTGAGATTTTCATTAACCCTTCCATGGCAAAAGTTGCTACTAACTAACAGACTGTTTAATTCACTGCACCTCATTTAGATTTTTCTGCTTTTTGGTGGACTTGATGCACTTTCAAAAGTCTGGATAATTTCAGAATTTAAACTGCTGGAAGCCACGTGCCACCCTTCTCTGTAATTGCTTCTTTGGGTGCCTGTGGTAAACTCTGTCATGGCAATTCCATATCTGCTGTAGGAAGACTTAAGTTCATAGAACTTAATGCCTGTGAGGACGTAAGGACCTTTTGCCCTCTTGATGGCCCCTGACCATATTGTACTTCCTCTGACTATCTTGAAAGTGTCAAAAGCTTACAGCTACTGCAGATAGTAAAAGGCCAGAGCAGGCACCTGGAGCATCTTCGTAAGCTGTTCATTGCTCTCCCAACTCTTCTTCAGGCTGCTGCCTGACACCCACCTCTAAATGAACTGGCAGAAATGGAAGATGCATCCAAGGAGTGAGCAGCCTGGGAACTCCTGAGAACCCCCTTAATTGCCACATGTCAAAGCCTTTCACACGTGACAGAGGATGGGAGATGGGTTTCAGCTCCTGCACCTGCCGCTGCAGGTGAGTGTGTACCAGAGGGGAAGAGTGTTTGGAACACTAGTGAAGCAGTTTCTGAAGCAGAGTTCACACTGTCTCTACATTCGTAGGGATGTACGAATCCAAGACATTTGGATGACAAGTAGTAGCAAATACCCATATTCAGCCCTGCAATTCCTCTCCTTGTCTCAGCCACTCGAAGCAGCCCATCTGGAAACAGTCCACCAAAGCACGAGCAGACTCACTAGAATGACGAGCTCCTTCTTAAAAATTCCTCCTACTGCATTTGTTGGTTTGCTTTTGTTTTTACTATTAGAAGGAGCTGAAGAGTTTTGGCTGCTGACCACTGGACCCTACTTACCTATTAATTACTCATCCATATGCTCCACTCCTGACTCAGTGCTTTGAATTTAGCATCCACAGAGTAACTTCTCTTGGAGAAGAGTGACCAGGACAGGATGGGTTCTGGGATTCCCTCAGGAGCACCTCTGAATTCCGATCACTTCAAGGTCGAGAGTCTGATCCCCTACCAGTCCCAAAGGCTAGTTCCAAATTCCTATGTGTGATGCTTCTTGCAGGAAAAACTGTTATTTATGTTATAGCAAACCAGTGGCTTTTGGCACAATTAATAATAGTTTCAGTCCCTACACGAAGCCATCATTATATTTGAGTTTGCTGCCTTCATTTTAGGAAACTTAATGGGATTACTTATGCAAAGACAAAGCTTAAAACCATTCATTGTTTTCAGAGTAGTTTGAGGTCACCTAAAATCTGTGATAGATGCTAAACACAGGACTTAAGGATTGCAGAAAATAATAAACACTGTAGAATTAGTCAGATCTTTCCCTCAAAACAGAACAAAACAAACAAACAAAAAAGAGAGAGAGAGTTTTCATTAGAAGGAAAAAGGAAATCTAGGTTGGGGCTGTCTTATGGGATGATTTAATATGGAAGAACCAACTGCCAGCAGCAATTCGTGGCACAGCATTAGGCCACAGCATTCGTGGCTATTTGTATGGAGCAAATCATCTGTAGAGAGTTAAAGGAAATAGACTGCATGCACAGTTGGGAGTAAGCTGTCCTATGTATTTGTTGTTGTTCAATCACTAAGTCGTGTCCAGCTCTTTGCAACCCCATGGACTGCAGCACACTGGGCTTACCTGTCCTTCACTATCTCCCAGAGTTTGCTCAAACTCATGTCAATTGTGTCAATGATGCCATCCAGCCATCTCATCTTATCTCCCCCTTCTCCTCCTGCCCTCAATCTTTCCCAGCATCAGGGAAAAGCATCATTTCCAGTGAGTCAGCTCTTCGCATCAGGTGGCCAAAATATTGGAGCTTCAGTATCAGTCCTTCCAATGAATATTCAGGGTTGATTTCCTTTAGGATTAACTGGTTTGATCTCCTTCCAGTCCAAGGGACTCTCGAGAGTCTTCTCCAGCACCACAGTTCAAAAGCATCAATTCTTTGGCACTCAATCTTCTTTACGCTCCAACTCTCATATCATTACATGACTACTGGAAAAACCATAGCTTTGACTAAACAGACCTTTATTGGCAAAGCAATATGCTTTTTAATATGCTGTCTAGGTTGGTCATAGCTTTCTTTCCAAGGAGCAAGCATGTTTTAGTTGCATGGCTGCAGTCACTGTCTGCAGTGATTTTGGAGCCCAAGAAAATAAAATCTGTCACTGCTTCCACATTTTCCCCTTCTATTTGCCATGAAGTGATAGGACTAGATGCCATGATGATCTTCATTTTTTGAATGTTGAGTTTTAAGCCAGCTTTTCCACTCTCCTCTTTCAATCTCATCAAGAGGCTCTTTGGTTCCTCTTCACTTTCTGCCATTAGAATGGCATATCTGATGTTGTTTATATTTCTGCTGGAAATCTTGATTCCAGCTCGTAAGTCATCTAGTCTGGCATTTCGCATTATGTACTCTGCATAAAAGTTAAATAAGCAGGGTGACAATATAAAGCCTTGACAAACTCCTTTCTCAATTTTGAACCAGTCTGTTTTCCATGTCCAGTTCTAACTGTTGCTTCTTGACATGTGTACAGATCTCTTAGGAGACAGGTAAGGTGGGCTGGTATTCCCATCCCTTTAAAAATTTTCCACAGTTTGTTGTGATCCACACAGTCAAAAGCTTTAGCATAGTCAATGAAGCAGATGTTTTACTGGAATTCTCTTGCTTTCTCTATAGTCCAGTGTATGTTGCCAATTTGATCTCTGGTTCTTCTGCCTTGCCTAAATCCAGCTTGTACATCTGGAAGTTCTCAATTCATGTACTGTCAAAGCCTCGCTTGAAGGATTTTGAGCATGACCTTGCTAGCAATTGTGAAATGAGTACAATTGTGTGGTAGTTTGAACATTCTTTGGCATTGCCCTTCTTTGGGTTTGGAATGAAAACAACTTTTCCAGTCCTGTGGGCACTGCTGAGTTTTCCAAATTTGCTGGTATACTGAGTGTAGCACTTTAACAGCATCATTTTTTAGGATTTGAAATAGCTCAGCTAGATTTTGTCACCTCCACCAGCTTTGTTTGTAGTAATACTTCCTAAGGCCCACTTGACTTCACACTCCAGGATGTCTGACTCTAGGTGAGTGACCACACCATCATGGTTATCCAGGTCATTAAGATTTTTTTTGTATAGTTCTTCTGTGTATTCTTGCCACCTCTTCTTCTTAATCTCGTCTGTTTCTGTTAGGTCCTTGACATTTCTCTCCTTTATTGTGCCCGTCATTGCATGAAATGTTCCCTTGGTATCTCTGATCTTCTTGAAGAGATCTCTAGTCTTTCCCATTCTACTGTCTGCTCTATTTCTTTGCATTGTTCACATAAGGCTTTCTTATCTCTCCTTGCTGTTCTCTGGAACTCTGCATTCAGTTGGGTATATCTTTCCCTTTCTCTCTTGTCTTTCACGTCTCTTCTTTTCTCAGCTATTTGTAAGGCCTCCTCAGACAACCACATTGCACTCTTGAATTTCTTTTTCTTGGGCATAGTTTTGGTTACTGCCTCCTGTACAATGTTACAAACCTCCACCCGTGGTTCTTCAGGCACTCTGTCTACCAGACCTAATCCCTTGAGTCTATTCACTGGTATAGTGTTCTAGGTGCAGTATGTGGCTGATGCTAGAGCCTCTTCTCACTGGGCACTCAAGGACCTGTTACTGGCCTCTGTATTCCGGTGCCGAGTCAAATCCTGGAGACAGTAGTTTTGAGTGAAGCAGAAAAGGATAGTTTTATTGGTTTGGAGATAAAGGGAGACACATCAGGCTTCTTCTGCCTTGAAGGACTATGTGTCTGGAAACTTAATGAGGGTTTTTATAACAGTGGGCCTAAGGTGGGGTCTCTGACAGGATTAGGGTGTGAACAGGGCTTGCCTGCCCTTAATCTGTACCAAGTAGTCTCCTAACCTTGATGAGCTTCTTTGCTCCATTTAACCTTGTCTCAGGTAGTTCCTTGGCTGCTCCTCCCTTGATTAGGAACTGTTTGAATTCACCTTTTGGAACTCAGGAAGGCCATCATGGCTGGGGTCTTGCCTACAAGAAATGGGTCCGGAACAGCCTCCATGCCTGGGAACCCACAGAGCCCCACGCAGTTGCAGGCCCAGTTGCAGGAATAGTAGAAACAGCAGCAAAGGGGCTGCTTCACTGGCCATTAGACTGCTTCATTTCCTATGGTAGCTTCGGCCCTTCTGGATGAAGCACCCTCAGCATTCTTAAATTCATCACAATGGGGATCCTAGAAAGATCAAAGGATAAGGGGAATAGGAGTCCCTTAAAAGGGTCATTCTTATCCCACAGCCCATGAATTGAAACATGTTCCTTTTGCAAGCAAGTGTAACAGGTATTACATTTGAGTACATGATACTGCTTCTTTTCCACTTAACAGATATAATTGGCAAACAACAAACTGCATATGTTTGAAGTACACAATCTGATGAATTTCAACCTGTGAAAATCATCATAATCAAAATGAAGACCCTATCCATCACTTCCAAAAGTCTCCTTTTGCCCTTTTGTAATCCTCCCGTCTTCTGCTCCTCCCCAGTGCTTCTTTCATCTCCAGGCAACCACTGATCTGCTTTCTGTCACTATAGATCAGTTGCATTTTCTAGGATGTTATATACTTGGAATTATACACTATGCATTTATTTTTGTCTGGCTTCTTTCACTCATTGTAATGATTTTGCAGTTCATTCATGGTGCTTCATATATCAATAGTTCATTACTTTTTAAACACTGAATAGTATTCCTTTGCACAGATGCCCTACAATTTGTTTATCCATTTACCTGTTAATGGACACTTAGGTTGTTTCAAGTTTTGGGCTATTGAAAATGAAGCTGTTATAAACATTCATGTACAAATCTTTGTATGAGCATATTCTTTCATTTCTTTTTGATAAATGTGTCCTTAGTTGCTCTTTGTGACCCCACAGACTGTAGCTCATCAGGCTCTTCTGTCCATGGGGATTCTCCAAGCAAGAATACTGGAGTCGGTTGCCATGTCCTCCTCCAGGGGATCGTTCCAACCCAGGGATCAAACTTAGGTCTCCCACATTGCAAGTGGATTCTTTACTGTCTGAGCCATCAGGGAAGCTTGGTCTTTGATAAATATTTAGGTGTGGAATAGCTGGATAATATGATAGATAATATAATAAGTTAAAAAGTCTAATTTTTTTTCTTAAAATGTCAAGTTTTTATTTATTTATTTTTTCAATAAGTTTTTTTTTTAACTTTACAATATTGTATTGGTTTTGCCAAATATCGAAATGAATCTGCCACAGGTATACATGTGTTCCCCATTCTGAACCCTCCTCCCTCCTCCCTCCCCATACCATCCCTCTGGGTCATCCCAGTGCACCAGCCCCAAGCATCCAGTATCGTGCATCGAACCTGGACTGGCGACTCATTTCATACATGATACTATACATGTTTCAATGTCATTCTCCCAAATCTTCCCACCCTCTCCCTCTCCCACAGAGTCCATAAGACTGTTCTATACATCTATACATTTCTTTAATTTTTAAAGAAACTGCCAAATTGTTTTCCAAAGTGACTGTATCACTTTATATTCTCACCACACCTTTGCAACATGGTATAGACAGTCTTTTTCATTTTAGCCATTCTAATGGGTATGTAGTGGTAGCTCATTGTGATTTTGATGTACATTTCCTTAATGGTTAATGAGACTGAACATTTTATGTTCTTGATGTCTGTATATCTTTATAGGTGAAATGCCTGTTTAGATTTTTTGCCCATTTGTAATATACATATACATATGATACTCTCTAATTAAAAATAGAAGTTTTGACTAAGTCACTGAGGCAGATTATTACTTCCTTCAGCTCCTCATCTTCACAACTACTAAATACCTTACAAATAGGATATTTGAAAAGTCTTAGTCCATTCGAAGAGTAGAACATAGAGATTAGAGTTTGACTCCAAAAGTTTCCACTGCCTTAGAAATCTTATAGCATGGAACTTAGATAGTCTTGGAGCAGAAGAGTGGAAGTAGTCAATTGTTAGAATGCCAATATCCTAGGACCAGAGTATAAAAGTGGTATCCTTTCTGAAGACTAAGGAGATTACAAAGTCAACCACTGCTCCTAAGTGGTTCTTGGATTCAGGGCAAGGTGGGGATCTTTTTTGGGGGGAGGGAGGGTACATTGTCTTCTTTGCCTACTGGGCTTACAGGAATGTACCACCTTTCACCTGGATACCTGTGTTGGATGGCAGCAAGAGTCACGAGAAAAGACCGGGCTACCAACAAACCCACAATGTTAAGAACAGAGCTCCCCCGAGAATCCCAATCTTACGAGCGTTTCCAGGGGCTGACAATTAAACAGACAGGGCACACAAAGCGGAAGGGATGTCACAGCTGGCGGGTGGTGGGGGGCGGGGAGGGCTTCGACTGAGTAGGCATAGAGGTGTGGCCCAGCGTGGTAGACAGCATTTTTCAAAAATGACTGCCAACACTTTCAATCCCTAGTGTTTCCTGTAGTGTGGCCCTGACATTCCACCCATCACGCAGTGAGCTCTATATCCCCTTGCCCTGAATTGGGGTATACTTTTGTAACCACTTCATCCAAGAAAGTGCTGTAGAAGTGAGGTTATATGACTTGTGAGGCAAAAATCACCAAAAATGTCATGTTCTTTGACTTTGTTATCCTGGCATGTTCATTCATAGAGCTCAGCCACTATGCTGTAAGAGACACTAAGCAACCCCACGGAGAGTCTCAAAGTATCTCCCCTCAACTACCTTACTATTTACAAGGGGAAAAATAAAAAACTAGACAATGGAGAAACCTGTGGACACCATCTTAACCTAGTGATCAAAGTTAACATGACCAGTGAAGAGGAAAATGGATATCATGTGTCTCCTAACACAATGTACTAAGAAGGATGCATCGCTGCAGTGGCATTTCTGTAAAAAATTCAATCTAATAATGAGAAATATCAGATAAACAAAAGCAGAAAGGCATTCTACAAATTAGTTGGTTGTACTCCTCAAAAAATGGGAAGATCAAGAAACACAATGAAAGGCTAAGGAACTCTTACAGATTAGTGGGGACTCAAGAGACATCACAGCTAAACTCAACACACGATCTCGGGTTAGCTTTTAAACTGGGTGGGGAGAGAGAAATAGCCATGAAGATATTATTGGGAAAGTTGTGGAAATGTTAACCTAGGCTCTCGGTTAGATAATGCTATGCTATGCTATGCTAAGTCACTTCAGTCGTGTCTGACTCTGTGCGATCCCATAGACGGCAGCCCACCAGGCTCCCCCGTCCCGGGATTCTCCAGGCAAGAACACTGGAGTGGGCTGCCATTTCCTTCTCCAATGCATGAAAGTGAAAAGTGAAAGTGAAGTAGCTCAGTCATGTCCGACTCTTAGCGACCCCATGGACTGTAGCCTACCAGGCTCCTCCATCCATGGGATTTTCCAAGCAAGAGTACTGGAGTGGGGTGCCATTGCCTTCTCTGGGGTTAGATAATGGTATTATAATGGTATTATACAAATATTAAATCTCCTAACTCTTATAAGTCTACTCTGATCATGTAAGGGAATGTTCTCAGGAAATCATACTGAAATGTTTTCAACCTACTTTTAAATGTTTCAAGGGAAAAAAAGTGTATGTCAATAATTGGCAAACCTGGCAAGCAGTGTACAGAACTCTCTAGTCCTATCCTTGCAACTTGTTCTGAAAGTTAAAAAGTAAGTCAAAGTAAATAGCTCTACCTAAGCCCCTAAAAGAAAAGGAGGTAAGTTTTCATGGGATATGGCTGGCTTGGGCACCAGCAACACTTGCTCCTAAAGATCCTCTGAATCCAGCGACGCTCATGGGATGGTTATGCTTTGGCTGATCTTCGGAAAATGAGAATACAGTACAGAGGGATGTCATGGATTCTAGACAGGGGCTTGGACCAGCAAGAGCTGCTTTGCAGCAGAGGGTGGTCAGGCCATGCAAACTCTTCTGTGACACCTTGTGGCAATAAAGAGCTACTGCAGACGTCACTGTGGTCTATTTGCCAGGAATAATCTTTGAACTTGGTCGTCTCTCAGAGTTCTTGGACAATCTGGGAGGAAAAACATTAAGAGGGGACACTATGCTTCCTGTTAAATATGGTATGTGAGTTTTCAAACTACAAAGTGTAAGAATAAGAGATGTAACAGCATTTGTATCCTGAGTTTACAGAGTGACGCCAAGCATTCTTCCTTAGCTTGATATGTTCCTGCAAAACAATTGTGTCAAAAATGATGCAAATGCTACAAGAAGATGGTGAAAATACAACCAGATAAGTCTGCACAAAAGGAGAAAGTGCAACTGCCATACAGAGTTATGTAACAGTCTTTTACAGAATATGTGTTCTTAAAAAGCTATGAGTAATTTATAGTTTTATAATTGAAACTTTTTAATATTTTCTTTGCACAGCAGAAGCATTTAAAAGAATATCATAGAACAATACTTTGAAATGTGAGAACATGCAAAATTTTTAGTTCAATACAAATTTTCAGTCTTCTAAAACATTCATCATTCCTTAAAGTGCTGCTGCTGCTAAGTTGCTTCAGTCGTGTCTGACTCTGTGCGACCGCATAGACGGCAGCCCACCAGGCTCCCCCATCCCTGGGATTCTCCAGGCAAGAGCACTGGAGTGGGGTGCCATTGCCCTCTCCTCCTTAAAGTGCAGTATTCTGCAAAGTTGGATGCTTAGATAGGCAGATGGAGAAAGAGAGTGAAGTAGCTCAGTCATGCCCTACTCTTTTGTGAACCCATGAACTATAGTCTACCAGGCTCCTCCATCCATGGGATTTTCCAGGCAAGAATACTGGAGTGGGTTGCTATTTCCCTCTCCAGGGGATCTTCCCAACCCAGGTATCAAACCCAGGTCTCCCACACTGCAGGTAGACTCTTTACCATCTGAGCCACCAGGGCAGAGGCTAGCGACAAATCATGCAAGCTTGAGAGCAGAAATTTGATGTTTTAAAATAATGGGCCAGATGATAGGAAATAAATGTGTATATAGATATTAAAATAATTTTCTTCACGTATTATCAAGGCTGTTATGGTTATATAAGTGGTTATGAGTGACAGAGATCCAAATCAACTTAGTTTAAGCAAAAAAAAAAAAAAAAAAGAGAGAGAGAGAGAATTTATTCTACATTATTAGGGAGTCCAGAGGTAGTTGTAACTTTAGGCATGGCTAGATACAGAGATTCAAATCTCTCCTATCTATTGATATCTATCCATCCATTGTCCATTCATCCATCTCTCTAGCTATCTACCTATCAATCATCTATCATTTTCTAATTCCCTCTGTATTTCTCTCAGTTGTTCTTTGTACAAACAGCCTTCTCCTTAAGGCCAGGGAAGACAGCCAAGAGTAGATAAAATAAGTCTCTCAATTTGCTTTATCAGCAATGCCTGGGGGAGTGCTCTGGTCCAGCTGGGATCACAAGCACATGCCTGGGACAGGAGAAGGGAGGCAAGGTGATTAACAACCCTTCCAGGATTGTGATCCAAGGTGGGGGGTCGAAGGGCAGGGTAGGATGTTATAAGGTGCAGTTCTCCTATAAGAACCAGTAGAGAGAAGCAAAAAGGTGGTAGGCAGACAAAAACCAGAGCTACAGTTTCCCCCTCTGCTTCATAAAGGCATAGTTTTATAATTTAATTCTAATGACCCAAATCACAGACAACTATATATCAAAAGATTTTTAAGGTAAATGTTGGACAAAAACATAAAAATCCATTATAGATTTGAAAAAAGCTCTGTTTTGTGAGTCAAGTCTTTTTTTTTAATCTAAATAGAGGTTTGCTTAAATAAATATTGTTCATGAAATGGTTTTGCATTTATTTATACAGAAATTTATTGTATTATTGAGAAAATAAAGACAAATTTAAAACTGTATGCATTATAAAGCAGTATATAAACACTCAGCTTCTCTTTTTGTTTTATAGTGTATGTTCTTACTTGCTTACATGGATACATATGCACTTAAAGTAGAGGAGTATATATGACAGAATGTTACCAAGGGACATCTCAACTAGAAAGAGATGGATGATAGGTAATTTTTTAAAAATTCAGTCTATGTATATTTTCATCCTATAAAACTCAATTCTATACAAAATTTTATACATAAACTGTTACTTGCAAGTAACCCAGTTAATTTCATAATGGTAGCAAGAGGAAGGTGTCAGCCCCACCAGCTTACCTAGTTAACTTAGACTTAATGATTTGCAATAAGAAAACGTTGGCCAAAAGTCTCAGTGGATTGCAAAGACCTATAGGAAAATAGGGCTTCCCTTGTGGCTCAGCTGGTAAAGAATCTGCCTGCAACGTGGGAGACTTGGGTTCAATCCCTGGGTTGGGAAGATCCCCTAGAGAAGGGAAAGGCTACCCACTCCAATATCCTGCCCTAAAGAATTCCCTGGGCTCTATAGTCCATGCAGGAAAATAGATACCAAGCATCGGTGATGTTTCCCAGTGTGTGGATTTTGGGTCACCTATATCAGAATCATTTTTGGGGAGTTTGCTAAAATGCAGATTCCCTGGTCTTATTCCAGACTTTCTGATTCAGAAATTTAGGCAGTGGTCCAAAGAACTGGCATTTCCAGTGATTTTTATGCACACTGGAGCATGAGAACACCTGTTTCAGAGATCATAATAAACAGTGTACGAGGGAAGTGACTGCACTGCCAAGAGGGGACCACTGCACATCCCATGGCCTTCATGTTCTCACCGTTATCAATAGCACAGTTCTTTTGTCTAATGCTTCAGCTCGGAACATTAATCAGAAAACTGAAAAGTTGTCATCAAACATTCTTTGATTTGAAAAATAGAATAATTTTACTACATATAAGGCTCAACATCTTCTTCCCAGGAGGATATACTCCAAATTTTTAGGAGTCAAAATTCATAAAATCTACAAAAATTCACAGTATAGAAACCATTCTAGCATCATATCTATGTTGTTAGCAAGGTAGTATTGACAGTATAGATAGTACTGAAAGAAGCAGAAAAGGAAAGGAAAGAGGGAGGAAGAAGGAAAAGGGAAGGAAAGAAAAATTCATTAGAATTTTGCTAGGCACCAACTAAATACCAAGGCCAGCACTTTTATAATCAGAAAACTCCATCAAGATTGTTTTCCAGGGACTTTCTTGGCGGTCCAGTGGTTAAGACTCCACGTGTCCAGCGCAGGGTTCACAGGCTCCATCCCTTGTTGGGGAACTAAGATCCCACTGCTATGAGGCCAAAAAAATTTTATTTTCTAAACGATTTGAAATATAATTTTATTATATCAAAGTTGAATTTTCAGATTAACTTTTAAGGGATCTATAATTTTAGGTATTTCTTATTGTCTTAAAACTTTAATAGAATGACAATTAAATGAAGAAATAAAAGGTGAACAATTAACCCTGTTTCAACTCTACCTAGTCGATGAGTTTACACAGTAACGGAATGGAAAGCAGTGAATAATAATGGAAATAATGGAAAAGCTTTGTTTAACTGAATAAAATGAGGTAAGCTAAATTCTGATAAATGTTTATTATGAATATACTTAATAATTTTCCACTAGGAGTAGCAGAAATCTTTATTGGCTGCTATGCTGCTGCTGCTGCTAAGTCGCTTCAGTTGTGTCCAACTCTGTGCGACCCCATAGATGGCAGCCCAGTAGGCTCCTCTGTCCCTGGGATTCTCCAGGCAAGAACACTGGAGTGGGTTGCCATTTCCTTCTTCAATGCATGAAAGTGAAAAGTGAAAGTGAAGTCGCTCAGTTGTGCCCGACTCTTAGCGACCCCATGGACTGCAGCCTACCAGGCTCCTCCGTCCATGGGATTTTCCAGGCAAGAGTAGTGGGTTGCCATTGCCTTAAGTAGTTCTAAAGTATAGGGATAACACAGAGACACTGCTGGTTTGATTCTAGACAGCCATGATTAAATAGGATGTAGCCTATTAAATGGAGAAGGCAATGGCACCCCACTCCAGTACTCTTGCCTGGAAAATCCCGTGGATGGAGGAGCCTGGAAAGCTGCAGTCCATGGGGTCGCTAAGAGTCAGAGACGACTGAGCGACTTCACTTTCTCTTTTCACTTTCACGAATTGAAGAAGGAAATGGCAACCCACTCCAGTGTTCTTGCCTGGAGAATCCCAGGGACAGGAAAGCCTGGTGGGCTGCCGTCTATGGGGTTGCACAGAGTCGGACACGACTGAAAAGTGACTTAGCAAACTTAGCCTATTAAATAGGATTATTTCTAAGGAAACAATGTAAATACCTTGACTTAAAAATACTTAATTGCTAAAAGTGCTAGCCATTATCTGCTGCTGCTGCTGCTGCGTCGCTTCAGTCGTGTCCGCCTCTGTGCAACCCCATAGACGGCAGCCCACCAGGCTCCCCCGTCCCTGGGATTCTCCAAGCAAGAACACTGGAGTGGGTTGCCGTTGCCTTCTCCATTGAGTGAAAGTGAAAAGTGAAAGGGAAGTCACTCAGTCGTGACCCCATGGACTGCAGCCCACCAGGCTCCTCCATCCATGGGATTTTCCAGGCAAGAGTACTGGAGAGGGTTGCCATTGCCTTCTCCAAGCCATTATCTGAGCCTTCTGCAAGTCATAGTAGTAATATTAAAGATCACTGATCATAGACCATAATAATAAATATCACAATAAATAATGAGTTTAAAATAGTGCAAGAAATACCAAAATGTGTCAAAGAAACCAAGTGAGCAAATGCTATCTGGGAAAAAGAAAATAATGACAACAACCTTGCTTCATGCAGGGTTGCCACAAACTTACAATTTGTGAAAAACAAACAGTATCTGCAAAGCACAGTAAAATGAGGTACACTTGTAGTTGGAAATACCATGTAGATATTCATCTTGAGTTGGATGTAAAATATCTGTAGGTTCACAGTATAAGAGAAAATTTCTCATTGTTAACGTTTTGGTGTTATATGGTTATAAATTGTGAAGCATTTGAGATTTTATCCCTTCTTTCAAGCTTACAAATTAACCTTGATTAATTTGTAATTAAAATTAATTACAGTTTCATGAACTCTAACTGAAGTCAAGAGACTGACTCCTAGATCAGAGACAATGTACTTTATTGCTCACAGAACAGCGAGCAGCATGAGCATCAACATACTCATATCCTTCCTCTTGCTCCCAAGCCCCAGGAGAGAATATGTAATGGACCCAGATGACATCTGAACACAGACTGAGTTGCTACAAAAGAGGGATTCAAGAGTCCAGGCTTCTTGAAGAAACAGTGGCAAGCCAGTCTCCCCAACCCTGAGAGCAGGCAGTTACACAATAGTCATGTTATGGTGACCTTGACCTACTCAGTTGTCTGTGTGACCAGCTACAGAAACTGCTCAGTCTCAGGAGATGGAGAAGCCTCGCAATCTGGTATGCTCGGCAAGGACACTCAGGGTCATGGAAGACCTGCCTCTTCCGACAACCCACCCTACATGTTCTTGGCAGAACTGCAATTTTCATCTGGATACAGAATTCTGTTGACCACTCTGATTAATCTGACAAAGGTATCATTCAATTTTTCTCATACAGCATTTAATTAAGGAACTGTCACCAACAGCCTAGTAGCAGAGTAAGGCCAATCTGTAGTGCTGACCTCAATTGTGCCCCCCAGGTTCCTGAAATACCATAAACCATTGAAGTCTACCTTAGAAAGCCAGCAGCTTTTTTCTTACGGCTCTGATTTGACCTCTCTACTTGGTTGGTCTGAGGCATTAATCCAGGTACATTTGGATTAATCCCTTAATTAATTAAGGGACAGTTCAGAATCTGCCATCTATGGCAATTCTAGAACAACTCTGGCCAGTGAGTTAAGGCGGGCCTGACTACTTTCTAAGGTTCGGGCAGCATTGCTGATCACTTTAGCTAAACTCAGGGATACATTTCTAACCATCTTTTCTAAGTAATTGACTCACATCACTGGGATTACCAATCACAGAGTGCACTAAATGAGTCAGTTATCCCTCTGGGAAGTCCTTCCAAGTAACTAAGGATGGCCCTGTTTCAGAGAGATCTCCATAATCATCTGAATCTCTTATGACTACCCCTGGGTACACATTATTGTGATCTTGAAAGTGGAAAAATTAATGTGTGGCTTCCATATAAGAAGGACAGTTCTGGGGGTGAACATGGTGTCCCATGAAAGGAAGTGTTGCTTACAATTGTTGGGGCTCCCCAGTGGAACCAACAGAAGTCTAAGAACACAGATGAACAGTGCCCCCAGCATGGTGAGGAAGTTCCCACAGCTGGAGGAAAGTTGTAACAATCCAGACACTGCTCATGCATCTGTCTTTAAACCCACTTTTCATCCTGAAACCCCTTCCTCGTTTGCTCCTCATTAGCAGGCAATACAGCAGAGGGCCATTTAATTCCCAGGAAATTAGTAGCAAATATATCAATCAGTTTAAAATACTGAGACATGAGAGAGGAAGAATTAAAATACAAATATAGAGTAATTAGGTGATACTAGCAAGCAGGTTTCCTTAGAAACAGTGTGGGTATAGAATTTTACTAGAAAATTTGCACAAGTAGATGGAATACATCAAAGTAATACTATGCTTTGAGGGTTATAGGCAAAGTAATACTCAGCAAGCTAACAGAGGTGACTCAAAAGGTTTCATGTAACTGAATAATTTAGTAGGTAAGCTATAACTCAAAAACATATTTTTAATGAATATGAGTAATTTAAAATTTTATTATACAAATACACAGTTCAAATAGCATTCATTGTTTTGGTACTAATATTTAGATTTATGAGTTACAGTTTATACTACTGTGTAAAAATAGGCACCAAGCTTACAAGTAAATCAGAATTCAGCTTGAGGCTGTTTCAGTTTGTGACAACACCCTACTGTTAGTCACTATACTTTACCTTCTGTATTACCTGATGGAATTGCTACATAGAATTTAACACTAAGCAATCTAAATTTCCTTAGGGTAGAAACAAGCTTAAATGAATAATTTTATAGCAACCAAAAATTAAACTATCTGCTGCAGTTAATAGCAGGGTTTAATTTTTAGTATAAGTTGAGGCAATCAGTTTCTAGACAGTCATGTTTCTAAATAATCCATTTATGTTTAATAGATTATTCAATTGAATAATCTCAAACACTGAACATCTTCAAGACTGAAAAAAAAAAAAACAAGTCCATGTAGACGGAGCAGGAAATAAAGAAAAACAGTTTAAGAATAAAGAAAATCCTCATTTATGCATTCTGTGAATTATCCCTGCACTCAATTTGTTTCCTTCTACTGATTATTGTCTAAAACTCCCTTTTTTCTAATGGTAAAAAGGTTTGAGAGAGATGGGTTGGACTACGGAAATGAACTTGTCAATAGGTTTCAATAACCTGATTCCAGGTTTAGCTTTAATGACCTAAAGTTCACTATGGATGTTTAGGCACATAATTGTCATGGGCATAATTATTGGTAGACCAAACTCCTTCTCCAATACCAGTTTCTAGGGGTAAAATAATTTACTCTGTTGATTTAAAATTATTAAATAATAGGGTGGAGCTCAACATGGCAGAATAGAAAGACATGGAGCTCACCTCCTCCCATAAATATATCAAAATTCTGTGGAATAATTCTCACAAAATACCTACTGGATGTGTGCCATGTGCTCAGTTGTGTCCAACTCTTTGCAACTCTGTCCGTGGAATTTTCCAGGCAGGAATACTGGAGTGGTTTGCCATCTCTTCCTCCTGGGCATCATTCCTGGCCCAGAAATCAAACCCATGTCTCTTGTGTCTCTTGCACTGCAAGTGAATTCTTTACCTGCTGAGCTATTGGGGAAGTCTCTTGGACAGCAATGAGATCAAACCAGTCAATCCTAAAGGAAATCAACCCTGAATATTCATTGGAAGCACATACTGAAGCTGAAACTCCAGTACTTTGGCCACCTGATGTGAAGAGCTGACTCTTTCTCTTTGGAAAAGACCCTGATTCAGGGAAAGATTGGAGGCCAAAGGAGAAGGGGGTGGCAGAGGATGAGACGGTTAGATAGCATCACTGACTAAATGGACATGAATTTGAGCAAACTCTAGAAGATAGGGAAAGACAGAGGAGCCTTGTGGACTACAGTCCATGGGGTCACAAAGAGTCAGAGACTGAACAACAATACCTCCTAAAGGCTGGCAAATCTCATACAACCAAAATCATTCGGTTGAGAGATCCAACCCAATCAATGCAAGAAAGATCATTACATAACCAGGAAGGATGAAAGGAAAAAAAAAAGTCAGGATGGACCTGCACCCCTGGGAGAGAGCTATGAAAGATGCAAGGTTCTCTCACCCTAAAACCCCCATCACCAGACTGAAAAGGAGCCTCAGTGGCTTAGAGGAGAGCACTGCAGCTGGACTGTAGCAGGCAAAACAGACCCCAGCACAGAGGGTCCTGGCCACTTCCTACACTCCTCAGCCAAAAAGCATATCTGCAAGCGTGCATGGGAGCTGGATGCTAAAACTCAGGCTTCAGTGGACAGACCCAGGAAAAGACTGGGGTTGGCTGTGTGGAGATAGACTGAAGGGCTGGAGCGTGGTCCAAGCTGCAACTGGGGGATGTAAGCAGGACCCAGCCTAGGTCTGCCATAGGAGCCCCGTTAATTGGAAGAATTAATATTGTTAAAATGGCCATACTACCCAAAACAATCTAAAGATTTAATGAGATCGCTATCAACTTACTGATGACATTTTTCACAGAACTAGAAAAAATAATCCTAAAATTTATATGGAACCATTAAAAAAAAACAAAAACAAATAAACAGAATTGCCAAAGCAATCCTAAAGAAAAAGAATAAAGCTGGAGGCATAATCTTCCCAAACTTCAAACATACTACAAAGCTGCATTATCAAAATAGTATGGTATTGGCACAAAAACAGACATATATATCAGTGGAACAGAATAGAGAGCCCAAAATAAACCCACACATGGTCAAGTAATCTTCAACAAAGGAGGCAAGAATATACACAACAGAGAAAAGACTCTCTTCAGCAAGTGGTGTTGGAAAGCTGGACAGCCACACATGAATTAATGAAGTTAGAACACTTCCTCAAACCACACACAAAAATAAACTCAAAATAGCTTAAAGACTTAAATATAAGACATAACACTATAAAACTCCTAGAAGAGTATATGAACTGTAGCAATATTTTCTTTGGTCAGTCTCCCAAGGTAATAGAAGTAAAAGCAAAAATAAACAAATGGGACCTAATTAAACTTATATGCTTTTGCACATCAAAGGAAAGGAAATGAAATGAAAAGACAACCCACAGACTGGGAGAAAATATTTGCAAAGGATGCAACCAACAAGGGCTTAATTTCCAAGATATACAAACAGCTTATACAACTCAATAACAAAAAAACCAAACAACCCAATCAAAAAATAGGCAGAAGACCTAAATAAATATTTCTCTGAAGACATACAGATGGCCAATAGGCAAATGGAAAAATGTTCAACATTGCTAACTACTAGAGGATTGCAAATCAAAACTAAAATGAGGTATCACCTCACACTGGTCAGAATGGCCATCATTAAAAAGTCTACAAATAACAAATGCTGGAGAGAGTGTGCAGAAAACAGAATCCTACCACACTGTTGGTGGGAATGTAAATTGGTGAAGCCACTGAGGAAAACAGTAAGGAATTCCTTAAAAAAAACTAAAAATAGACTTGCCATATGATCCAGCAAGCCCACTCCTGGGCATATATCTGGAAAAACCATAATTTGAAAAGCTACATGTACCCCAATGTTCATTGCAGCCATGGAAGCAAACTAAATGCCCATCAACAGATGAATGGATGAAGAGATGAGCTACACACACACACACACGCACACACCACACAATGGAGTATTTCTGAGACATAAGAAAGTGAAATAATGCTACTTGCAGCAACACAGATGAATGTAGAGATAATCATGCTAAGTGAAATAAACTGAGAAAGGACAAATACTATATATCACTTATATGTAAAATCTAAAATATGATACAAATGAATTTATTTACAAAACAGAAGCAGATTCACAGACATAGAATACAAACTTATGGTTACTACAGGGGAAAGAAGATGGGGCAGGGATAAATTAGGGGTTTGGAATTAGCAGATAAAAATAACTATATATAAAATAGATAAAAAATAAAGTCCTACTGTATAGCACACGGAACTATATTTAATATCTTAAACAGCCTTATGATTATACAGTAGAGGTGAGAAATAGATTCAAGGGATTAGATCTGATAGACAAGAGTGCCTGATGAACTATGGACGGTGACATTGTACAGGAGACAGGGATCAAGACCATCCCCCTGGAAAAGAAATGCAAAAAAGCAAAATGGCTGTCTGTGGAGGCCTTACAAATAGCTGTGAAAAGCAGAGAAGCAAAAAGCAAAGGAGAAAAGGAAAGATATAAGCATCTGAATGCAGAGTTCCAAAGAATAGCAAGAAGAGATAAGAAAGCCTTCCTCAGTGATCAATGCAAAGAAATAGAGGAAAACAACAGAATGGGAAAGACTAGAGATCTCTTCAAGAAAATTAGAGATACCAAGGGAATATTTCATGTAAAGATGGGCTCGATAAAGGACAGAAATGGTATGGACCTAACAGAAGCAGAAGATATTAAGAAGAGGTGGCAAGAATACACAGAAGAACTGTACAAAAAAGAGGCTTCATGACCCAGATAATCACGATGGTGTGATCACTGACCTAAAGCCAGACATCCTGGAATGTGAAGTCAAGTGGGCCTTAGAAAGCATCACTACGAACAAAGCTAGTGGATGTGATGGAATTCCAGCTGAGCTATTTCAAATCCTCAAAGATGATGCTGTGAAAGTGCTACACTCAATATGCCAGCAAATTTGGAAAACTCAGCAGTGACCACAGGACTGGAAAAGGTCAGTTTTCATTCCAATCCCAAAGAATAGCAATGCCAAAGAATGCTTTAACTACCACACAATTGCACTCATCTCACACGCTAGTAAACTAATGCTCAAAATTCTCCAAGCCAGGCTTCAGTAATACGTGAACCGTGAACTTTCTAATGTTCAAGCTGGTTTTAGAGAAGGCAGAGGAACCAGAGATCAAATTGCCAACATCCACTGGATCATCGAAAAAGCAAAAGAGTTCCAGAAAAACATCTATTTCTGCTTTATTGACTATGCCAAAGCCTTTGACTGTGTGGATCCCAATAAACTGTGGAAAATTCTGAAAGAGATAGGAATACCAGACCACTTGACCTGACTCTTAAGAAATCTGTATGCCAGTCAGGAAGCAACAGGAAGCAACAATTTGTTCACATTACTGAGCTTCTAATTAATCAACCCGGAAATGTTTTTATCTGAAACTGTCTGTATTATATGAAGTGGTAAATTTGCTCATATTTACAGCAATTTTTTTTATCTTGTATCAGTTTGTAGGGCTAAAATAATAATATACCACAGACAAGGTGCTTAAACAATTGAAATTTATTTTCTCACAGTTCTGGAAGCTGGAAACCAAGATCAAGACGTTGGCAGCTTCCGTGTCTCGTGAGGCCTCTCTCCGTAGCTTTTGGTTGATCACCTTTCGCTGTGTCCTTAGATGGTCCTTTTTCTGTGAGTACATGCCTGGTATCTCTTCCTCTTCTAATACAAATAAAGGCCATATTGGATTAAGGCTTTATCCTTATGATCTTGCTGCTGCTGCTGCTGCTGAGTCACTTCAGTAGTGTCCGACTCTCTGTGACCCCATAGACGGCAGACCACCAGGATGCCCTGTCCCTGGGATTCTCCAGGCAAGAGCACTGGAGTGGATTGCCATTTCCTTCTCCAATGCATGAAAGTGAAAAGTGAAGGTGAAGTCGCTCAGTCGTGTCTGACTCTCAGCGACCCCATGGACTACAGCCTTCCAGGCTCCTCCATCCATGGGATTTTCCAGGCCAGAGTACTGGAGTGGGGTGCCATTGCCTTCTCTGATCCTTATGATCTTAGTTAGCTTTAATTACCTCTTTAAAGGTCCTGTCTCCAGGACTGCACAATTGCACTCATTTCACATGCTAGTAAAGTAATGCTCAAAATTCTCCAAGCCAAGCTTCAGCAATACGTGAACCGTGAACTTCCAGATGTTCAAGCTGGTTTTAGAGAAGGCAGAGGAACCAGAGATCAAATTGCCAACATCCACTGGATCATCAAAAAAGCAAGAGAGTTCCAGAAAAACATCTATTTCTGCTTTATTGACTATGCCAAAGCCTTTGACTGTGTGGATCCCAATAAACTGTGGAAAATTCTGAAAGAGATGGGAATACCAGACCACTTGACCTGCCTCTTGAGAAATCTGTATACAGGTCAGGAAGCAACAGTTAGAACTGGACATGGAACAACAGACTGGTTTCAAATAGGAAAAGGAGTACGTCAAGGCTGTATATTGTCACCCTGCTGATTTACTTATACGCAGAGTACATCATGAGAAATGCTGGGCTGGAAGAAGCACAAGCTGGAATCAAGATTGCCGGGAGAAATATCAATAACCTCAGATACACAGATGACACCACTCTTATGGCAGAAAGTGAAGAGGAACTAAAAAGCCTCTTGATAAAAGTGAAAGGGGAGAGTGAAAAAGTTGGCTTAAAGCTCAACATTCAGAAAACGAAGATCATGGCATCTGGTCCCATCACTTCATGGGAAATAGATGGGGAAACAGTGGAAACAGTGTCAGACTTTATTTTTGGGGGCTCCAAAATCACTGCAGATGGTGACTGCAGCCATGAAATTAAAAGATGCTTATTCCTTGGAAGAAAAGTTATGACCAACCTCGGTAGCATATTGAAAAGCAGAGACATTACTTTGCCAACAAAGGTCCGTCTAGTCAAGGCTATTGTTTTTCCAGTGGTCATGTATGGATGTGAGAGTTGGACTGTGAAGAAAGCTGAGCTCTGAAGAATTGATGCTTTTGAACTGTGGTGTTGGAGAAGACTCTTGAGAGTCCCTTGGACTGCAAGGAGGTCCAACCTGTCCATCCTAAAGGAGGTCAGTCCTGGGTGTTCATTGGAAGGACTGATGCTGAGGCTGAAACTCCAGTACTTTGGCCACCTCATGAGAAGAGTTGACTCATTGGAAAAGACCCTGATGCTGGGAGGGATTTTGGGCAGGAGGAGAAGAGGACGACAGAGGATAAGATGGCTTGATGGCATCACCAACTCAATGGACATGAGTTTGAGTGAACTCAGGGAGTTGGTGATGGACATGGAGGCCTGACGTGCTGCGATTCATGGGGTTGCAAAGCGTCTGATATGACTGAGCGACTGAACTGCAGTGAACTAAACTGAAACAGCCTAAATGAAAAGGAAAATAAAAAAGTATACATACATAAGCTTTAAAAGTATATATATATGTATATACACTTTGCTGTACATCAGAAACTAACACATTGTAAATCAACTATACTTCAATTAAAAATTAAAAATAATAAAATTATTTAAAAGTAGTTAATATAACAAGTTCCTAGACCAATCAAAATATGTAAATATATGTCCAGGCTCTTTTCACATGTTCAAAGGTAGGTTCCATGGATACCAATAATAATAATTATTACTAGTATTATAACAATAATCCTAATACTCCCATGTATTCACATAGTTCTTCATTTTTTAAAAACTATTCTGGGGACTTATCTAGTGGTCCAGTGATTTAAGAATCTGTCTTGCAGTGCAGGGGACACAGGTTCAATATCTGGTCGGGAAACTAAGATCCCACATGCCATGGAGCAACTGAGCCCGAGCACCACTACTACTGAGCCTGTGTGTCACAACTAAGACCCAAGGCAGCCAAATAAATATTTTTTTAAAAAATCTATTCTGTATTAATTTTCTTATTTGAGGTACTCTATATTCATATGAGGAATTACTCTCCAAGTAATACTGCCCCATTTTACAGATGAGGGAATTCAGACAATTGAATGACTTACGCATACAGATACACTTACCTGCAAGACAAACATAGTCTCTCCTCTCATGACACTGTTCTAATGAGAAGTTGCAGACAACTGCAGTATTGTGAGTGTTGAGCTAAAAGGGTACAAGTCACAACCACCAAGTGAGGGGCAGAAAAAACAGACTGGAGGCTGGGGAAGAAGTAAAGTCAAGGAAGTCTTCCAGAAGTAAACAAAGTCTCATTTCAGTTTCCACTCTCCTGGCTCTGAGAATGTTAGTTTCTACTAAATTAACTTATTTTGTTCTCAGAATATACCAAGTTGATTTGGGGCTTGATAGCGTAAAAGCTGTAAAATAGTATCATGTAATTTTTAACCTCTAAAGTCAAAGTTTCTCACTCTGATTCTTGTACCAACTGTGTCCCTTACCTGGGTGCTTGCTAAAATCATGGACTTAGGTAGAGGGGGATGGAGGCTACCTTGGATTGATTTTTTTCTAAATTTCGTGGGGGTGAGATCCAGGAAAATTGCTGCTTTAAGTATGAACTACCTGGAGATTTTGAAGTCAAATATTTAATAGCAAAATTAAAAGGATAATTTTGTTACTGGCTCCCAATGATTCCTGTTTCAATAAGGACTTTTGTTTGTTTTTTGATAGGGATGGGAGAGAATGTGTATTTGGGGAAACCTACAAATGGTAAATGGGCTTCCCAGATGGCTCAATGGTAAAGAATCCGCCTGCCAATGTAGGAGACCGGAGTTCCAACCCTGGATCAGGAACATTCCCCTTGGAGAGGAAATGGCAACCTGCTCCAGTCTTCTTGCCCAGAAAATCCCATAGACGGAGGAGCCTGGGGAGGCGGGGGGGCACAGTCCACGGGATCGCAGAGTGAGACAGGGCTGAGTGACTGAGTCTGCACCTATACACAGTAAATGGTATACGGGAATAAGTTCTACCCATGCACTGTCAGCATCCCCCACCCCCACCCCAGTCACCTACAAGGTGGGTGGCTTACAGTAGGTAAAGGCTCCACGTTTGATGACTTATTGAACACAGGGGCAAAGGTATTTATAACGTCCCAAAGTTCTGAAAGTCCTTTCTCTGAACTTTATGCTGCGATCTTCCAGTGCCCGGCCAGCAGAAGCAGTCATAATGGAGTAGCTAGGATGTGTGGACTTTAAAGAAAGGCTGAAATCAAACCCCAGACCATCAACCTTGGAGAGGACCAAGTGCGTTATAAAGTCCATTTATAAAGAAGAATAGAAACAATACTTAACGTCCCAGCTTACTCCCAGTTGTTGGGAGTCTCAATCGAGTTAACACATATCTATTACAGATATAAATGAAATACATCATAAATTAAATACTTAGAACCCTAACACATACATGCATGCCATAACTGCCTATTTAAAGTCAGGCAGTACTCTCTGCTCTTTCATGTCTGCAATAGGTCCCCTTAACAGGGGGAACCTCCTCCGAGGTCAAAACCTCCTCCGAGCGATTATCAGCAGAAAATGAAAAAAATAAATGAAATGCACGACGACCCAGTACAGGGATCGTGGGTTGCAGCTCGGCGGGTTCAAGAAGGTAGAAGGGGTGGGATAGTGGTCTCTCAGCGCCCGGCTCCGAGCACGTGGTCCGCCCCGGCGGGAGCTTCGCGACAGAGGGGGAGGGGAGCAGCGTGGGACTTCGCGGAGGGGGTCCAGGCGGCCCGGGCTACGGTTGGGGAGGCGCCGACTGCGCAGGCTCAGGATAGGCGCAACCACTGCGCGAAGATCCGAAGGGGGGGAGCGTTCACCCGGCTCCACGCTCCCTTTAGTTACCTAAGCTAAAAGCGAAAGCCTGCTCTTTTTAAAAAAGAATCCTTTTACGACTGTATTGGGTAGCCGTCCTGTGCAAGTTGCTCATCATAAGAAAGCCTCTTTTCCCAAATTGAAGAAGCCTCTTGCCCCCTCCTCCCCGTGGAGTCGCAGTGGACGCGCCCCACCTCCCCTCGGCCTCCGGAGGTGGTTTGGCGGCCCCCTCCCCCTCCCCAGTGTCGCGAGTTGGCGCCGCTGCCACCCCCTGGTCCGCGCTCTCGGCCCTTCGGCCGGGCGGTACCCAGCCCTCCCGGCACCCCCCCCTCCTCTCCTCCCTCCGGCCTGCCCTTCCCCGCGGGACTGCCACCGTCCGCCTTCACCCCAGCCTTCTCTCCCCGCCGGAGCCGCGGAGGCAGCAGTAGCAACAGCAGCAAGAGGAGGAGCCGGAGGCGGCGGTGGCCGGGGAGCCCATGGCGTACAGTCAAGGAGGCGGCAAGAAGAAAGTCTGCTACTACTATGATGGTTAGACATCGGGCAGGCGGGAGGGTGGGCGGCCCAGGGCTGCGGCGCCGGGCCCGGAGCCGCATCGGCTCTGCGGCCGCCGTCGCGAGTGGTTGCGCCGGGTGCTGAGGGGTCAGGAGGAGGGACCGACTTTTGGCAGCATCTTAACCCATTCCCGACCCGACGCCGTCCGGCAGCCTCCGCGGGGAGCTAAACGGACCCCCCACTTTTCCCTCCGGCCCCTCTCGCTCCGCCAGTGCGGTCCGCCGCCGGCCTGCCCTGGCTTGGTGCTGGTGCGAAGGGGACGGCCCTCCCTCGCGCCTGTCCCGCCCGCCGCTCGTGGGAGGGAGGTTTTGGGGGTCCCCTGCTCCGGCCGCCTGCACCCGACTTCTCCTCGCGGGCCCAAACAGCTACCCCGGCCCAGACTGCACACAAAGCCCCACGGCCCCGAGAGCTCCGCCCCTCCAGCCCCCATCCCTCCCCTCCCCGCCTCTCCGCTCCTCTGTGTCCCCGGCTGGCCCGAGCGTCTCCTCCTTTTCTCTGCCGCCGGCCTCACCCCGGACCCCTCGACCGGGTTGGGTGCTGGAGAGTAGCCCCTGAGGGTGGGGGCCCACGTCCACCTTGAGGCTCGTTCGCACCCCTCTTTTGCGTGGACTCCATCCCTCTCCTTTGTTTGCCGGGTTCTCTGAGCGCCACTTTCTCAGCATTCAAATGAAAGGGCTTCACTTCCTCAATAAAAATGAGGGTTTTCGAGTTTGAGGTAGTCAGTCTTCACGGGAAATGTGACGGTGGTGGGGCAGCGTGCTGTCGCTGTTGCTGCTTGTGTTGTAGATCAGCCTCGATGGGTCCTGGCTTGCCTCTCTGAGAGGCGGTTACCACCCACTTCTTTGTTGCTCTTTGTTCGATCAGGAAATACACCCTGCTTTGGAGGTGTAGGACCGATAGGTTTGGCATCTGGCTTGCGAAAGCTGTTTCTAGGTGGTGGGAGTCCTGGTGTTGGAAAACTTTGAGGAGTACAGCAGAAAGTACTAAATAATCAGATAAGCTTGAGCTCATGGAACAGTAAATTATAAAAATCAAATGATTTCGTTTTAGAGGTTCTGACCTCATTTGCAATTTGAACAGTCTTTTTGAATCCCATTTCCTGTGCTAGTCTAAATTACACTAAAAGAAGTGGTTACCTTTTTTATAGTTTGCACGAAGACATTAACTTATTAAATAGTTCCTAGTTAGGTTACTCTCCAGAGAAATTCTGAAATTTAACAAAGAAGCTAGGTTCTGAAAGTCCATCTGATTTGTGTGAAGCAATAAAAATTTTGGAAGCTGTTTCCTACATTCAGTGTATCATAAACCGTAAAATCGTAGACTAATGGAAAGATCTTAGAGGACTAGGTCAGAATAAATCTAGACTTTAATTTTAAAAATGGCCATATCATGTCTCTTCAGTTAGCAAGCATGAATCATTTTTGTGCCTGTTTATATAAAATAACCACCTGTGTCATTTGTGGAAAAATCTGAAATCTTACAGAAGAAATCTAAGTGTTAAATATTAACAGCCATGTTTTTAAAGTATTTTTTGAGAAGACTGCATGTATATGTGATACAAATTGATTTAAAATTATGCCATCATGGAGGGGTGGAGATGGGAGTAGATTTTAACTTTAATGTAAATTACTGAAGTTTCTTAGAATTGATTTTTTAAGAGTCCATGCGTATTTTGGGTCACTGCCTTGACTTGGGTTCCATGACCAAATTGAAAAGTAAATAACCATGTGTGTAAGTTAATTTTTAAAATGATATTGTTTCTAAGGTTTAGAGATGTGTTAGCAGGGCTTGGGGTAGAGAAGAAAGGTTTTAAAAGGTTAGGGTAACTGGTACTGAGGCCCTGCCTGCAGCTGTTAGTTGCTGTTGACAGTGATAGACTGATGAATTGAGCTGCTTGAAACTTCTTGTCACCAGCCTTGAACTGCAGAACCAGAAGGTACACTTAAGTAGCAGTTTTATCAACAGCTATTCTTTTCCTGGGCTCATTTACAATGAGTCTCCATTGAGGGGCTGGGAGCAAGTATTGAGCCCAAGGGCAGGATGCAGACTTGATGGGAAGAGTAATCTTTGTGATGTAGTCAGTGCTTATAGTGGACCGTTCAGCTGCTCCATCTGATGGCCGACAGCAGGTGTGTAATTGAATGTTTAGATGTCTCGGGTTAGGGTATCTGTCTTTTGTCTATGGCTCTTCCTTGAGTAATTTTTAGAATGGAATATGTAATTGCTTACATCGGGAATATGCTTTGGGTTCTTTTTGTGGGGGTGGGCTAATAAAATATTTTGCACAGGTTATTAAATTGAATAAGTATCATTATGCTAATTCTTTGTAGGTGATAGTATGTTAAACTGTGCATAGTTAATTCCAAAAGCTTAGATTTTCATCACCAGAAAAACCCTATTTTGTCCGCTTATAAAGATAGTGATAGTAGTTTTTTTTTTTTCTTTTTTTAATTGTGAGGAAAGAGCTTGTGCATCAGAGAACTGACTCTAAGATAGACAAACATCCAGTATTCCTTGCTGGGGGAAGTTCTGTGGATGGAGGAGCCTGGCAGGCTACAGTCTGTGGGGTCCCTCGGACACCACTTGGCAACTAAGCAACAACATCAGTGTTGAAAATAATAGTGTCAGTGTCAATAATTTATGAAACTAGAATAGCTGTTTTTTTTAACTTGTTCTAAAGGGAGTAGAAGGAAGAAAGATCAAGAGGGAAGCAGTGAGGTATAGCAAATTCTGTAACCATAGGGATCCTACCTTTAGGCTTACTGGGACCAACAGGCCTACTCTTGGTGACACAGAGAGAATGTCTAGCAAATGAAAGGGACTTCTAAAGACGTATGTTCTTTTCTATGTTCACATTACAGTCTCAGTATCATACCGTTTAGATCACTGGAATGAGAGTTTCAAGGCATTGATGGATGAAATATCCTTAGACCTTTGAGAAAAAGTAAGAGAAGTTTTGGGGCTTCCCCGCTGGCTCATGGGTAAAAAATCCGCCTGCAATGCAGGAGCCACAGGAGATGCAGATTTGATCCCTGGGTGGGGAAGATCCCCTGGAGAATGGAAAACCAATCCACTCTAGTATTCTTGCCTGGAGAACCCCATGGACAGGGGAGGCTGGCAAGCTACAGTCCATAGGGTCGCCAAGAGTCAGACATGACTGAAGCAACTGCATGCACAAGAGAAATTTTTACTTTTGCAGCTTTTGACTCATGACTCGTTTCCTAAATCTTGATCACCTAGTATATACTGCAAGATTGTTGATAATCTATAAAATGATATAGTTATATCCCTTCTGGCTTTAAAATAATGTGATTTCTAGGAATTCCCTGGTAGTCAAGTGGTCGCGGTTTTGAGCTTCCCCTGCAAGGGGCATGGTTTCAATCCCTGGTCAGGGAACTAAGATCCCACATGCCACATGGCAAAAGAGAAAAAAAATAAAATGATGTGATTTCTGTACTTAAATATAATTAGCAAACCAAGCTGTGTTAGGCTCTGATACATGTACACGTATCTGTATGTACTGATACATGCATCAGTAATACTTTATCAAGAAATGTTAACTAGTTTGTTTTAAATTAGCTTGAGGCCAATTACCTTTAGTGTCTGTTTTATTGTATATACAATATATTAATAATAGGGTTGTATATCACAATTTATAGGATTACATGCATTGCTCTGTGTTGTATTTTTCCGTTCTCTGATAGGGTTCATCATAAGATTTGGAGAAAAGTGATTCAGAGAAAATCACTCAACACTGTACAAAGATAGACTATAAAAGTTACCAGTGTCGTGTCTCCCAGTATACACTGAGTCTGCTGTAGCACAGTATGAGAATTCTGCTTGGCAGTCAACTATTGGCAGATTTCCTTAGATTTTATTTATAACAGTGATGCCAGAGCCTTTGCTGCCGCTGCTTAGTTGCTCAGCCATGTCCAACACTGTGCAACCCTATGGACTGCAGCCTGCCAGACTCCTCTGTCCATGGGATTCTCTAGGCAGGAGTATTGGAGTGGGTTGCCATGCCCTCCTCCAAGGGATCTTCCCAACCCAGGGATCAAACCTGGTCTCCTGCGTTGCAGGCAGATTCTTTACTGCTGAGCCACCAGGGAAGCCCAAGCCTTTTGCTAGGTAGTCTTTAATATATCTGCATGGGTTCTTAGTGGAGAAGGAAATGGCAGCCCACTCCAGTGCTCTTGCCTGGAGAATCCCATGGAGGGAGGAACCTGGTAGGCTACAGTCCATGGGGTTGCAAAGAGTCGGACTCAACTGAGCGACTTCACTCACTACTATGGGTTCTTAGATATAGTATAAACATTATTATCCTTGAAATAGGTAATCTTTTCTTTGGAGGCAAATCTGGATACTGAATTATAGCAGCAGTTCATAAATACCAGTGGTTTTATTGCACATCATTTATTTAAACATAGCCAAACATAAGACTGAGATTTTCATATACTTGAATTCTCTTCCCCAAGATTTTTTTTTTACCATTTACTTCCTTCATATTTCACCTTAACAGAGAAGCTTTTCCCTTTTACCTTAATCCCTGTTAACTGTTTTTTCTCCCTATCAGTTACACCTAATTTTTGTCTTTCTTCCTACTGCAATACAAACTTCATGAGGATAAAATCTGTTTTGCTGATGTCTGTACTTCTACCTTTTCATACTGTTCGTGGGGTTCTCAAGGCAAGAATACTGAAGTGGTTTGCCATTCCTTTCTCCGGTGGACCACATTCTGTCAGACCTCTCCACCATGACCCGCCCGTCTTGGGTGGCCCCACACAGCATGGTTTAGTTTCATTGAGTTAGACAAGGCTGTGGTCCGTGTGATTAGATTGACTAATTTTCTGTGATTATGGTTTCAGCGTGTCTGCCCTCTGCCCTCTCGCAACACCTACTGTCTTGCTTGGGCTTCTCTTACCTTGGACGTGGGGTATCTCTTCACGGCTGCTCCAGCAAAGCGCAGCTGCCGCTGCTTACCTTGGACGAGGGGTATCTCCTCACGGCCACCCTTCCTGACCTTGAACGTGGAGTAGCTCCTCTCAGCCCTCCTATGCCCGCGCAGCCACCGCTCCTTGGATGTGGGGTTGCTCCTCTCGGCCGCTGCCCCTGGCCTCGGGCATGGGGTAGCTCCTTATGGCAGAAAGTGAAGAGGAACTCAAAAGCCTCTTGATGAAAGTGAAAGAGGAGAGTGAAAAAGTTGGCTTAAAGCTCAACATTCAGAAAACGAAGATCATGGCATCTGCTCCCATCACTTCATGGGAAATAGATGGGGAAACAGTGTCAGACTTTATTTTGGGGGGCTCCAAAATCACTGCGGATGGTGATGGCAGCCATGAAATTAAAAGATGCTTACTCCTTGGAAGGAAAGTTATGACTAACCTAGATAGCATATTCAAAAGCAGAGACATTACCTTGCCAACAAAGGTCCATCTAGTCAAGGCTATGGTTTTTCCAGTAGTCATGTATGGATGTGAGAGTTAGACTGTGAAGAAAGCTGAGTGCTGAAGAATTGATGCTTTTGAACTGTGGTGTTGGAGAAGACTCTTGAGAGTCCCTTGGACTGCAAGGAGATCTAACCAGTCCATTCTGAAGGAAATCAGTCCTGGGTGTTCTTTGGAAGGAATGATGATAAAGCTGAAACTCCAGTACTTTGGCCAGCTCATGCGAAGAGTTGACTCACTGGAAAAGATTGATGCTGGGAGGGATTGAGGGTAGGAGGAGAAGGGCATGACAGAGGATGAGATGGCTGGATGGCATCACTGACTTGATGGACGTGAGTCTCAGTGAACTCTGGGAGTTGGTGATGGACAGGGAGGCCTGGCATGCTGCGATTCATGGGGTCGCAAAGAGTTGGACCCGACTGAGGGACTGAACTGAACTGATACTCTACCAGCCTTAATAAAGATAAAGGTTTTTTTGCATTATTGATGGATAAATGATAAATACCTTGCACTTTTACAGCTGGAATCCTTTTATATATTCTAATTCTTAAAGCCACTCAAGTTACAGACAGGCAGGATGAGTGGCATTTTATTTATTTTCTCCATGAAAATAGATTTGTGTATCTGACTCAGCTCACCATCTAACCTTTTCTACATAGTCTAGTTTTAATGTCCAAGGAGAGAGCAACACCTGGTACCTAAAAGATTTTTCTTTTTTCCTTTGGTGACACAAGTTTGGAACTACTGCCACTGCTACCATAAAAAAAGAAAAGAAAGGGTTCCTCTGCTACCAAAAAAAAGTATTAGTAATTATTTCCCTTAACAAAAACTTTAAATGCTTGTGTTGACAAATCCTTAAAGGAAACTATTGCAATTGGGGAGAAAGGTTAATTGTCTCTTTGGAAATGATAATAGCATTGAAAGGTGGGTGAGGTCAGATTTAAAGTTCAAGTGTTGGGGTGATGTCAATTTTGAGTTCAGAAATAATTAAGTGGAGTTAAAGTCCTTAATCTGTGTTGTGTAGACAAAAGATTGAAATCCTAAGAAGAAAATATAAGACTATGTTAGAAATAAATACTGGAGAGGGTGTGGAAAAAAGGGAACCCTTCTACACTGTTGATTGAAATGTAAATTGATACAGCCACTATGGAGAACAGTATCGAGATTTTCCTTAAAAATCTAAAAGTGGAGCTACCGTATGATCCAGCAATCCCACTCTTAGGCATATATCTGAAGAAGATTCCCTGGAGGAGGAAATGGCACTCCACTCCAGTATTCTTGCCAGGAGAATCCCATGGACAGGGGAGCCTGGCAGGCTACAGTCGATAGGGTCACAAAAAGTCAGACATGATTGAGCAGAGAGGCATTTATCTGGAGAAAACTAACTTGAAAAGATACATGTACCCCAGTGTTTATTGCAGCACTGTTTACAGTCATCAAGACATGGAAGCAGCCTAACTGCATCAACAAAGGAGTGGTTAAAGAAAATGCAACACACACACACACACACACACACACACACACACACACACACAGTAATAGTATTACTCAATCATAAAAAGAATGAAATAGTGCCGTTTGGAGCAACATGGATGGACTTAGAGATATCATACTAAGTGAAAGGTAAGTCAGAGAAGGACAGATATCATGATACCATTTGTATGTGGAACCTAAAAAGATTATATAAATGAATTTATGTACAAAACGGATTCAGACTTAGGAAACACATTTATGGCTACCAGAGGGGAAAGGTGGGAAGGAGGGATAAATTAGGACTTTGTGATTAACATATACAAACTATTGTATATAAAATAGATAATCTGTATAATACTGTATGGCACAGGGAACTCTACTCAATATCCTGTAGTCACCTATATGGGAAAAGAGTGTGAAAAAGATACATGTGTAAGTATACTTGAATCACTTTTCTGTACACTTGAAACTAACATGACATTGTAAATCAACTATACTCCAATATAAAGAAATATTTTTAATTAAAAATGTTTTTAAGAAGGAAAGGTAAGACTATGTTAGATAGTAAGTGAGGGGACCTTGGTAGGGTAAATTTAGACAAGGGAAGCCCCTGAAGGCGTAGAATGGGGCAGCCTCCTTAAAAGAGTTTTCTTTCATAAGACACTGCAGACTTCAAAGGCTAGAAGAGAGCTGGTGCGCTTAACAGAGGAAGCTAAGGGGAAGACATGGGAAACTCTAGGGTCAGGCCAGGTAGTAGAGAGCCAGACCACCCAAGACTGTGTGGTTAGAGATTTGGACTTTATTCAGGAAGCAGAAAGCCACGGAAGTTTTCTTAAGTGTCCGAAAAGTGGAGAAAGGATGAGAAAGAGTGATAGAATGTAAGACTGAAAGTAAGAATGAGTATATGTTGGTTCACATACAAGGTAATGAACGCAACTGATAGACATGGACATATTTAAGAGATTTTAGGAGTAAAACTGATAGAATTTGTTGATTGGGTTGGAAATGGAGTTGGGACTTTGTGACCACCAAATAAAAGATGGCTCCTAGATTTTTGAATTTTGAGCAGTTAGGTGCCTTATTCCAAGAGAAGAGGATTTAGAGCAGCACTGTTGATTCACTTACTTACTCAAGCACCCGCCTGGCACACAGTAGGCTCTTGATGTGTTAGATGAATGAGTGAACTTACGAGACTTGATAAATAAAGGTTGGTGGAAGAATGGCTGTGGGGTGGTATGAAATCCAGGAAAGTGGTATCATGGAAACCAAGACTGAGTATTTCAAGAAGTAGCCAGTGTGTTAAAGTCACTAGTGGTCTATCTAGTCTGTGGAAGACAAAAATAATACAGTATATCTCTGTTTTTCTTGAATCATTTTTTAGTCAACTTTAGGCATAAAGGTTAATTTCATAGTCCTGAAATCCAAAATTATCTGAAAAGTGAAAACAAAACTGTACAACTCATTTGGAATCAAAGCTTAACTTGAATTAATATTTACCATCTTTTTTATCATCCACTTATTTTGAATATTTACACATTTTTGCTGCAGAAATATTAATGTTTGCTTACAGAATGCGGCCCAGACTTAAGGTTGTCACAAAATATATGGCAAATACATCATATTACATTTATAAAATCAAATATATCTAGTCTCGAGAACTTTAAAGAAAAGAGATTGTAGACCTTGTTAGCCACTTCTATTCTGGGAGCTTCTTGAAGAGTGAGCAGTTTTGAAAATTTTTGCAGGTAATACCTAAATCTTTTTGGTAATTACTTCACATTGACAAACTTTGTTGTATTCAACGAACCACTTCAAGCTAATTTTTCTGACTACTTACTTTACTGGTAAAGCATTTTTTAGTATTATGATGAAAATCGGGGTAACATTTTAAATGCCCAAATTACATTGCATCCTTGCTCAGTTGTGTCTGACTCTTTGTGACCGCATGGTCTGTAACCTGCCAGGCTCCTCTTTCCATGGACTTTTTCAGACAAAGATATTGGAATCGGTTGCTATTTTCTAGTCTAGGAGATCGTCCCAACTCAGGGATTACACCCATGTTTCCTGCATTGGTACTGCACCGCCTGGGAAGCCCCCAATTACGTTCCTGACCATTTAAACGAGGTGAATGAAATCTGTAGATTTCTGCAACTAAGGAAAGCTATTTATCTTTATGGAAAAGTGGATGTCTGCAAAGCAGCCATGTAGAGAATTTTGTGATAGGGTTAAGCAGTTGTTCTAGTACTCCCTTACATTTTGGAAGAATTCTGCATAAACCAAATAGCAGTTGTCTGTAGCTTGGCTGCCTTTGTGGACATGTGTCATTTACATAGTGAGCATGTTCTTGGTAGAACTGGGCCCCCAAAGTATAGCCAAGAAACTTGTTGAAAGCTGTGTATATGCATATAAAATTTGAGGACCCTGTTGGTAGATAGGTAGTTTTTTTTATGTTTATATTCTTTAAATGTTTGTATTCCATTTTGTGTCCTTTTCTTGTCAGGCTTCCCCCTACAATTTCTTTCCAATCACTGTAAGTGCTGTTACTTTCCCAGTAGCTACTACTTAAGAAGATTGGCAGAGTTGCTCTGCCCGAGTTTGAACCTAGCTCTTCTACTTGCTAGCTGTGTGACTTTCACAGTATCACATGACTTGTTTACATTGCTCCATCTTCACTTTAATAAAACAGGAACAGTAGTCATATTAATAATACCTACATCATAGGGTTGCTGAAAAGATTGACAGATAATAACATGTGAAGTGCTTGAACAGTGCCTTCTTGGATGCTCTGAATAAATGCTAATTGCTACTAACATCTTTTTTTTCAAGCACTCTTGCTGAGAAATTGCAGCTATACTTTCCTTCTGTAGATTATTGTTGTCTTTCTCATAATTAGTTCAGTTCAGTCCAGTCTCTCAGTTGTGTCTGACTCTTTGCGACCCCGTGGACTGCAGCACGTCAGGCCTCCCTTTCATCACCAACTCCCGGAGTTTACTCAAACTCATGTCCATTGAGTTGGTGATGCCATCCAACCATCTCATCCTCTGTCCCCTTCTCCTGCCTTCAATCTTTCCCAGCATCAAGCTCTTTTCAAATGAGTCAGTTCTTCGCATCAGGTGGCCCAAGTATTGGAGTTTCAGCTTCAACATCAGTCCTTCCAATGAATATTCAGGACTGATTTCCTATAGGATGGACTGGTTGGATCTCCTTGCAGTCCAGGGGACTCTCAAGAGTCTCCAACACCGCAGTTCAAAAGCATCAATTCTTTGGCGCTCAGCTTTCTTTATAGTCCAGCTCTCACATCCATACATGACTATTAGAAAAACCATAGCATTGATTCGACAGACCTTTGTTGGCAAAGGAATGTCTCTGCTTTTTAACATGCTATCTAGATTGGTCATTGGAGAAGGCAGTGGCACCCTACTCCAGTACTCTTGCCTGGAAAATCCCATGGATGGAGGAGCCTGGTAGGCTGCAGTCCATGGGGTCACTAAGAGTCGGACACGACTGAGCGACTTCACTTTCACTTTTCACTTTCATGCATTGGAGAAGGAAATGGCAACCCACTCCAGTGTTCTTGCCTGGAGAATCCCAGGGACGGGGGAGCCTGGTGGGCTGCCGTCTATGGGGTCGCACAGAGTCGGACACGACTGAAGCGACTTAGCAGCAGATTGGTCATAACTTTTCTTCCAAGGAGCAAGCATCTTTTAATTATTAGATTAGTGATAGCTTTTTATTGAATTCTCAGTATGTACATAGCTAGAGTATTTGATCTTAAGATATGGTAGATATTAGAGACATTTCATCTTGATAATTTTTACACAGAGAAGATGGAAGTTATGTGAAGACTGTATGTGCTCAGCTGCTCGATTGTGTCTAACTCTTTGCGATCCCATGGACTGTAACCCACCAGGCTCCTATGTCCGTGGGATTTTCCAGGCAAGAATACTGCAGTAGGTTGCCATTTCCTACTCTATGGGATCTTCCTGACCCAGGGATCAAACCTGCACCCCTTGCGTCTCCTGCATTGACAGGTGGATTCTTTACCTCTGTACCACCTGGGAAGCTAGAGAATCTTTATTTTTATTCTTGTTATCTCCTTTAGTAGGGATGATAACTTAGAAATACCTTCCTTGCATTAATTTAGGCCCGTGATACTTTGTAAATCTAGTGAGCTTTCCATATCTAAGAATTCACTGAGACCAGGATGCTTTCAAGGAACTTTAGTGTTGTCATGATGTAAAGCAGACATCATGACAATTTACAGCTAGGAAATTAGCTGTTAGTTTCCTGTACTCTCCCCATAGCTCTGCTTTGCTACTTGTCTGTATTGTCTTAGCTTTATTGTTGGCACAGATTAAGAAAAGTTGACCATGTGTATATATGAATTGTTTTCAGAGGAAAGCTTGTTTTCAAGATGAAGAGTTAAATAAATTAAAGGTGCAGCACCAACAAAATCAGTTAGTAGTAGTAGTAGAAATGAATATGTTATAATGTTACAAAAGTGAATGTTCATCCTGGACTACTATTAAAATATATGGAAGAGAGAAGCAGAAATTTTTGAATTCCAGTGTTGTTAAACAAACCAAAAAAAGTGTGTATTTAGGCAGGATTTTGAAAGATATTTTTGATCTAGAAGGGGAGTAAACATCATTCTTTAGTGTTTATTATATTTATTTAAGGTGAGTTCAAACCATTGCAATCAGATTGGCTCAGATTTTAGACTTGGTTATTTAAAAACTAGAATTAGTACTGAAAGTAATTTCTGATAAACATTGTTGAAAAAATTGCCCATTGCATTAGAAAAATGGTGTATATTTAAGTGGCATCCTTAACACTTTTTATTATAGAAACACTGGCTCTTTACCTACCTAAAAGTATTAATTTTATTGGAATTTGGTAGGCAAAAATCTGGGTTTTTGGTGTTATTTAAAGTAAACCTTATGTGTAAATTGTTAAGACCTGGAATGTGAGATATCATAAAAAGATAGGAATTATAACTTTTTAATCATGAAGAATGAGGCAAAATATCCTCAGTAGCCTGAAAAATGTAGTAAGTATGTCATAACAAAACTTTATTTAGGATCCCAGTTTCAGTTACCAAAATTCCTTATTGACTGATATGGATGTATAAAACATTTCAGCCACGGTAATACCACCTGTATAGGATTTGAGGATGCCAGTGAATCATCTAAGAAGGAATAAATCATACTCGTGAAACTCCTTATGTACCTTACGCATCTGAATTTTCCATTGAATACTAAAAGCAGGTGTCACTTTAAGGAACAGTAACTCCTTTTTATAACTTGAGTAGAGTATTTTATTTATGCTAATCCCAAACTTCTAGTAGACTAAAAATCAGAAAAGCTTGCTTGCCTTAATATTTGAACAAACATAATGTATTGATGGAGTCCTCAGAGTGTAAAAACATGCATAGTATCTTGGTTTTCTAATACTTTGAGAGTTGCAGAATTTAATATCATTATTTAATATTTTAAATAAAGCTTATTTTATTTAGATGACATCTTCTAATAGTGAACAATAAATAGTTCATTAAGATTCTCTTGTCTGTATTGTTCATTTTGTCTTTCCTTTTTTAGGTGATATTGGAAATTATTATTACGGACAGGGTCATCCCATGAAACCTCATAGGATCCGCATGACCCATAACTTGCTGCTAAATTATGGCTTATATAGAAAAATGGAGATATATGTGAGTATACCTTTTGGTAAATATTCAGTTTTCTTTGTTTTTTACCATTGCTTTGAATTGTTTTCAAAGTTGGAGGGCATTTAGCAGATGAAAAGGACTGGAAGGAAACAGAAAGTCCTCTTTCTTTGTTTCAGTTTTCAGAGAGAACTTGAGAGTGTGGGAGCTGTGGCCTCCTTTTTCCCTTTTTCCTTCAACCATTTAAAAAAAACAGTCTCCCTCCCCCAGGTTTTCCCATAACTAGAGACCAATTCAATTTAGCATACTAAATATTTTTGTTAAAATAATTATTGACCTGTCTACGCTGCTGAAGAGTTGATCTGGGACTATTACAAAAGAATTAGGTAGAAAATTAATCATACAAATATTTGTTGGCATATGAAACACTGTATTAGTAAGCATGTAAAGTGTCTGTTGTGCAGAAAAGATAAGAATGTAGATAAACAGATAGAAGATGCAACAATTCCTGTCTGTTGGGTGAGAATAGGACGGCTTGGAGCAGTGAACAGAGTTGGGCAATATGTGTAAGCATCTTTCTTTGAGATCATAGACATTTAGAGAAGAGGAGTTGAATAGGAATTGCATTCAGGAAGCCTTGTGGAAGAAGGGTGTCATAAATGAAGTGAACTTCCTAGGAGCAAGGATGATTAGGATAGTCAAAGGAAAAGGAAGAGAGATTGTGAACTAATAGAAAATGAGTCTCATTTTACCTGGATGAGTCTCAACCTTCCTAAAAATTAATGGTCAGTGATGAAATTACTGGCTATGGAGCAGAAGGTTTATGATAAAAAATGTTAGAAAGTAGAGTTTTTGCACATGGGTTTGTCTTTAGAAGGATTGACCCATTTCCACTAAAAGAAAAGGAGTGATTAATTCATAGTTGGTGTTAGACCTGTGTAATCCTTTTTAAAGGAATATTGTTTTTGAAATTGATTACTGCTTTCTGAAACACACATGTATAAATTTGGATTTGCTTTGAAATTTATCTCTTTTATTCTGGCAGACCTAGTTCTTTTGAGCATAGTGGTAGGGGACATTGTATACTTTGTGTTTGGTAACCCTGATCTAACCAGTTGTAATTCCACAATTCTGACATTTATTTTTCTTCACAGAGGCCCCATAAAGCCACTGCTGAAGAAATGACAAAATACCACAGTGATGAGTACATCAAATTTCTACGTTCAATAAGACCAGATAACATGTCTGAGTATAGTAAGCAGATGCAGAGATGTACGTTTCTATGTTAAAAGTATATATTAGTAGTGATAAGTATAAATAAGTACTTTCAGAACTTGCAATTAGAGTTACCTAAATCTAGATATTTTCCTGATCTAATTATTTTAATTGTTTATTTATTTTTAAAAGTCCATATGACAATACTAAAACTGCTTAAAAAACAAACAAACAAACAAACAAAAAGCAGCCTACCTGAAGCTTATTGGTCTGCCAAACTGCCAAAGAGCTATTTGGATGTTCTTTGCTCTTTGTTTTGGTTTGTGTTAACTTTGAGATAGTGGATGTTGGTAGGGAAACCTCACTCCCCTGCTTTTAAAAATATGACTGTACTTTGGCATTAGTCTGGTGTGTATATTTCTTGTCTTTTATTTGTGTGCTTTAATCCAGACTATTCCAGAAAGTTCCAAAAAAGCAAAACTTGAATTTGCCTCTTGTAGGCAACTGTTTACATTGCATTTACAACTATCTGTTGGTGCTGCTAAGTCATTTCAGTTGTGTCCGACTGTGTGCAGCCCACCAGGCTCCCCATCCCTGGGATTCTCCAGGCAAGAATATGAGTGGGTTGCCATTTCCGTCTCCAATGCGTGAAAGTGAAGTCACTCAGTTGTGTCTGACTCCTAGCGACCCCATGGACTGCAGCCTACCAGGCTTCTCCGTCCATGGGATTTTCCAGGCAAGAGTACTAGAGTGGGTTGTCATTGCCTTCTCCATTACAACTATCTACTTTCAACTTAATACAACTTAATTCAACTTAATACAGCTATCATTGTATTAAGTATTGAGAGTAATCAGAGATGATTTAAATATATGGGAGGATGTTCCATTGGTTGTATGAAAATACTGTATAAGGGATTTGAGCATCCCCAGAATTTGGTATCATCTGGGTCCTAAAAACAATACCTTGTTGATACCAAGGGACAATTGTATGTATATCTGTATTTTCCTTTGCTGTATCAATGAAGCTTTTGATTCTCTTCTATACAGTGTTCTATTTTGTAGATATTTTATTATAAGAGATTGAATGCAAGAAGATAGAGTGCAAGATGTCTTTCTAAAATGACTAGAACAGTGTTTTTTAAAGCTTGATACTGGAGTTCATTCCAATGTTTTTATTGATGGACTTCAGTAATGATTTTGTTAAAAGAAAACAGTATTGTTTGTTCAGTAATACTAAATTAAGTATAGTTGCTAGACATCTTATAAATTCATAGAATTTGATGTACGTTTTATTTATCTCAAATTTGATTCAATAAAATGTTGTATTACAAATATTAATAGATATTATTTGCCCCTGTTTTTTCAGTGGGGATTTAGGCTTAGATTAAGTCATAGCCCTAAGATAAAATGAACTAACAGGATTGGTTTTAAATTTACGTAATTCTGAATTGTATTAAGATAATGGTCATATCTGAAGAGCAGGAAGCTAAAATGTATACGTTAAAATAAATGAAGGATGTGCAAAGCTATACAAAGTAATGACCCTTTTTCTTGAAGAGGATATAAATTGAGGGGTGAGGAGAACTGAGAATGGGTTGTACGATCTATGTCCATTTCGTCCTCTCAGTACTGAGAAGCTAAATACGTTGTGATGTGCTGTGTATCTATATGCATGTGTTGTCTCCTTGTGCATAAGTCTCTCTCATCTGCATCTTGGCTGTTAGGAGCTTAGTTAATTCTTAACCATCTTTTAAGATTAACATTAACCATGGATGTGGGCAACCAACTGTTATACTTTTTTGGTAATCAGTACATTTCAAAGTTATGGATGTTCTGTATACTTAAAGTAGTTTTAAAGAATGTAAATCATAAAGCAATTGGACTTAAATTTAAACTTTTTAGGATTTTTATTAATTTACTGTTGTATATTTAAGGAGAAATGCCTAGGAAATTTAACCTCATATTTTAATTAAATAACACCAAATACCTTTTCTATTTTGATAGCTATTGATTTGTTTAAAAAGCAGATATTTTCCACAAATAATCATGTTAAGAATTGGTGGCAGTATTTCAGATAAAATATTTTAACTGCCTTGGATAAAATTGCATACTTTACTACTGTGATATGCATATTTTATGAATGCATCAAACAAATGTTATTTTTAGGATATAGTTTTTGTAAGAAAAGGCTTTCATTGATTCACAGAATGGATTGAAATTAATGAAATCCGTCTTCCACAGTTAATGTCGGAGAGGACTGTCCAGTGTTTGATGGACTTTTTGAATTTTGTCAGCTTTCAACTGGTGGCTCAGTTGGTAAGTGTCTTGATTTCGTCAAATTTAAAAGTTGATTTAAACTTGTGTGTATTTTTTGAGATGTTTGTTTGAAACAAGCTTTAATAGTGGCTGATTTTCGTAACAAAAGCAGTATGTGTATAGTATGCGTATAGTATGCGTATAGCTGTTTACAGTTACAGTTGTTTTCAGTGGCGCGCGGCCCCCCCCCCCCCCCCCCCCAGTTTTGTGATCATAATGTCACAAACTTTTTATTTGCAGCTTTTTACTTCAGTTGCATTTTCACTTACAGACTTCTTTTTCCTCCCTTTCTTCTAGCTACCATTGTCACTACCGCTTTCCAACTATGTGCTCTGATTTAACCAGATCACAGCTACAGGAAAATATTTACCTAAAGAGAAACTGTTAGTGCCCATGACAGTGATCCTCCTATGATTTTATACTCATTTGCTTATGCATGACATCCTCTTTCCTCTAGGGCTTTTCTCTAGTTATAGTAACTTTTAATTTTGAACATTTAAAAATTTCTCCTATCTTTAATTGTTAGCTGGTGCTGTGAAATTAAACAGACAACAAACTGATATGGCTGTTAACTGGGCTGGAGGATTACATCATGCTAAGAAATCAGAAGCATCAGGATTCTGTTATGTTAATGATATTGTGCTTGCCATCCTTGAATTACTAAAGTAAGTTCATTGTGTTTGACATTTTTCCTGTAAAAAGTGTTTTAATTTATAATAAAAAACTGCCTTTTTTAAAACGTGAACAATGGGTTGAAAATAGTTAATAAATCATGTACAGATTCATTCTAAACCATTGTAAAAATGTAGGAAATTTGGCTAGTTCTTGTATGATTAAGAATGAGAAGTGCATATTAATGTCTGAGAGTTTATTAAGTACCTTCCTAAAAGTATTAGAAGTAGCTTGACAGTTTAGATTGGAGATGTAGTTCTAACTATTGAAAAAAAATGACGTGACCTGAAGTTTGTGTTTTAACATTTTGTAAGTTTTAACTTTTCAAGAAAAAAATTTGAAACCTGTGTTGAAATTTGTTTACCTGTTGAATGTGACCAGTTCACTGCCTAGCTCCCTCATAGAGTGAGGTTTTGTTCTCTACTAATGGATATAATTATCTCTATCTCTAAATTGCTAAAGGAGGTTTTGTTCTCTACTAATGGATATAATTATCTCTATCTCTAAATTGCTAAAGGAATCAGTTTTAAAGTTTTTCTTGACTGTCAGTTGGAGAGAAAGATCTATAGAGGTATTTGTGATTTTGGAGATTTACAAAGTTAGACTTTTTTTTTTTTAACTCTCATTAGATAACACATCTTAGCCGATTCTACTTAAGATTGTAACAAATTGGTATTTTTCTCAAATTGAAAATGTTCTTGCCTGAAGTTATTCCATGCATGCTATTTATAAAGGCTGATTTTTCAGTCACTTAAAATTAGATATTGACTCAATAAACAACTGAGCTGTGTTATTTGACTAATAAAGAGCCAGGAAAACCACTTGAAATCATTTGCCTTGTTTTAACTCACTGTTGGTGTTGGTTCCTGTGTCTTCATCTCAGAGCAGTAGTTCTTGCCTGCATGCTAGTAGTCAACAAGCTTAGTTCAGTTTCTCTGGACACATTTCTTCAACTGGTACAAACTTGATTTAATTAACAGCAAACAGCTTTTGAGCCATTCAGACACTGTTCACGCTGTGTGAAAGTCACTCAGTCGTGTCCTACTCTTTGCAACCCCATGGACTATACAATCCATGGAATTCTCCAGGCCAGAATACCAGAGTGGGTAGCTATACCCATCTCCAGGGGATCTTCCCAACCCAGGGATCGAACCCAGGTCTCCCACATTGCAGGCGAATTCTTTACAAACTGGGCTGTGAAGGAAGCCCGTTACACGCTATTTTTATTTTATTATTTTATAGAAAGTCTATGATGAGACATTGTTTTCTAAGTTTCTGAATGTTGCTTTCCTGTGAGTTGAGGATATTCTTGTGAGGGCTTAGTCTTGTTTTGTCAGCCTGTATGTATTACATTCTTTTAACATGGCTGTGGTAGTATTGTAAAATGAATAATAGTACTATACCATCTAATTCCATAAAAATCATCACTTCCTTGTGCCTTGAAAGGATGATATATGACATTCACTTTCTTTATTTCTTGTTTTGACATGAGTTATCACTAACATAAGATGTCCAGAATGATGATACTTGTGACTCTGAAAATGCATTCGGATTCCGCTGTGATTGGTCGTTCTCCAAGCAGCACTGTCAAGTGATGAGAAGCTTGTGGTTTCTGTCACAGCCATTCAGTTGGAAAGAAAAAGAAGCCATAGAGAATAGTGAACAAACAAGCATGGCCATATTTTGTTAACACTTTACTTATAGACATTGAGAAGGCAGTGGCACCCCACTCCAGTATTCTTGCCTGGAAATCCCATGGATGGAAGAGCCTGGTAGGCTGCAGTCCATGGGGTTGCTAAGAGTCGGATACGACTGAGCGACTTCACTTTCACTTTCCACTTTCACGTATCGGGGAAGGAAATGGTAACCCACTCCAGTGTTCTTGCCTGGAGAATCCCAGGGATGGGGGAGCCTGGTGGGCTACCCTCTATGGGGTCGCACAGAGTCAGACACGACTGAAGCGACGTAGCAGTAGCAGTAAAGACATTGAAATTTAAATTGCATTTAATTGTCACATATGAAATTAATGTTTTTGATTATATTTTCAGTCATTTAAAAATGTAAAAAAAAATATGTTCTCAAAGACTGTACAGAAGCCATTGTCTGCATTTGAACTGTGTCACACCCTATTTTATAATACTAAAGATGTACTAGAGAGATGTGAGATGCTTTACAGTAGCAATTGTAACTAAGGTGTAATCTTTAATTATGAATATATAGAAACATGCACTATGTTTTCAAAGCAGAATAAGAGATATTTCAGAAAGTAAATACATTTTCTTACCTAGATATAAAGGTTGTAAAGAGAAGATTTATAAGATCTGAGGTTCAAACTCTGACTTGAGGGTGGTCTCTTTGAATGGTCTCTTAGGCTAGAAGTAAAGAAAAGAAAGGGGATTAAACATTCTGGAATGTGGGAGCTCAAAAACAGGTGTCTAAATCTATGGTAGTTCTTCCTGTCTTAAAACCTTATTGAAAACTTATGGCTTTGTTTGCAGGTATCATCAGAGAGTCTTATATATTGATATTGATATCCATCATGGTGATGGTGTTGAGGAGGCTTTTTATACAACAGATCGTGTAATGACTGTATCATTCCATAAGTATGGGGAATACTTTCCTGGAACAGGAGACTTAAGGGTAAGATTGAATTCTGTCTGATTAAATGTTATGAGATGAACCTAGAGGAGGTTAGTAATCTTACACCTGAACTAATATTTTTCTGGATCATTAATTTGAAGCTTATATGAAAGATTAAGTCATTTTTATGTGCTGTAATGTTGTTGTAATTCACTTTTTTGCTGACTATAAGCAAAAATTCAATAACTTTAAGGGCTTTCTTTTGCTGAACTTTTTATTTGGTTCAATAAATACTTTGGAACATCCACAAAGCATGAAGCAGTTTTTTTGATGTTAAGTTTGAATCATCAAACCCTACTTGATTGTAGCCTATATTGCTATTGAACATAAAGATTGGTGGGATAAAATAATTGACTAGAGTCTTTTTAAGGTTTTTGTATTGCCCTCTTTTTGTGATTTGTCTTTAATTACTCAGACTTTAATCTCTTTTTTTCTTTAGGCTTCCCTCTCTCCCCCCTCATTTCTATCCCCCAACTCCCTCGCAATTTAGGGAGAAAAAGAATATCATAGCTTATCCTGCCTGCCTATTTATATATTAAGCACATTTATTTCTATTATATTTCTGTTATCTTCTTTCATTTAGTGCTTTGAAGTCCCCCCCACCTTTTTTTTTCTTTTTGCTTCACTAGAGGTTTTGATTTTTGAACCAAACTACAAGCACATTGAAGTTTATTCAAAAATTTATACAGCTGCTTTTATTTTTTTTTTAAACAAAAAGATTTTTATTGAGGAATAAAGTCTACAAATGAAAAGGCACAGAAAACATGAACTTTAAAAACACTAAAGAAATACATATCAGTATACATTTAACTCAAAGCAAAAAATTTGTTTACCATTTCCATTTTATTCTCATCTTTTTACTCTATAGGCCTTTGTGGGGAGGGTCAGCTGCTTTTAATTTAGCTGTATTATATGGGAGATTTCTTTTAGCATGCCATTCAACATTAGTCCTAAACTATTATGTTAAGGTAAGTTTTAAGTCTGTGATATGTCCTTATGTTAGAGTTTAACAACCAAAAGTTTAGAGTGGGCTTAAAGTAGTCTTCAAATATATGATTTAATTGTTTGATCACAAGGTTGTGTTCTTTCAGTAAGAGTGCAGATGATGAAACTTTTCTTTACCCGTAAGTGGGTAGGAGGTCATTTGTTTCATTTATTTCAGTTTAAATTATGTGGCTTTTAAAATAATTTATATTTTCAGTTCTTTCTTGCCTTGGTAGCTCATCCAGTGCCTTTACCCACTTGGTCTTATCTTACAGACCAGTGATTCCCAATGATCCTTAAACTAGCAGAGTCAGTTATACTGGAGAACTTAAAAGCACATATTCTCAGACTCCAGAAATTCTGAATGATTCTATTCTGCACACTAAAATTCAAGAACCACTGCTCTAAACCAGTAGAATTTGTCTATAACCATTGCACTCTGATGGAAATTAAGCAAAAACTTTCCCAGCTTTAAGCTTAAAGAAATTACACTGCAAGACAGTGTAATTTTAACTCATCTCAGAAATGGCAGTGGAAGCCTCTGTTTAATTTCTAACAGTACTTAGAATTGTTTGAAGTTGGAAGATACTGGAAAATGTGTGTTTTAAAGATTGAAAATGACTTTCAACATCTCTTTTCCTCTCAAGATTTTATACTCCTATGAAATGTCACATTTCTTTTCCCTTTAGGTATTAAAAGATATCCCCAAGTTTAGGAAACTAAAATCAGTTTCCTACATTGTACGTGTTGTTGTATTTGGACTTTCATGAAGTTCAAGTATTATATAATTTAGTAAACATTACCATTTCTACCTGAGAATTCATTCTAAATCAGAAAAGAAGTCTACTGTGAGCTTAGATCGTTGTTAAAACTATGCTTGCATTATTATTAGATCAGTAGTCTGTAGATGGAAGAAAAAAAACAAAGGTGTGATTAGTAGTAGTAGTAGTCGTCGTAGGTGTAGTAGTAGTTACGGAGGGTATAAAACTTGGTCCAATAAGGGCCGCAGTTCTGAACTGTGAGTGAGAAGTGCTTTTAATTCACCTTTAACTCGAGTGAGAAGTGCTAACCAACTTTCTGTATTCTGAAATCTTAGTGTCAATGTGTATTCCAACTGTGTTTTTTTACTACAGAAGTCTCAGGATTTACAGCATTTTAGTTTGTCCATATGTGTTTAGTTTGTATTTAGTTATATAAAAATTTAGATTCTTTAAGAAAAATTGTGGGAGTGTGTGTGTAATTTCATGCTTTTTCATCAAAAGTTGGATCATAACAACTCTAACATTGAAGGGTAAAGGGTAAACTATGCTCTTTAAAAAATGGATTCAAGCTGAGATTGTTCCATGAGAAAAAAGGGAATAACATGTGTTTGTATTAGTAATCCTAAAGATTCATATATATTGAGACATTATACAATTGACCCTTGAAAAACAAGGGGATCAGGGATGCTGACTGTCCTGCAATTGAAAACCTGCATATGACTGAGTCCCCAAAAGCAGGAATACTAACAGCCTTCATGATAACATAAATGGTCAATTAACATATTTTGTACATCTACATATATTTTATGCATTCATGACATACTTTGTTCTTAATTTTCAAAAATATTTCTAAGTGCAGTTCACATGCAGGTTTTTTCATGTTGTTTCAAACCTCCAGAAAAATTTTCTAATACATTTATTGGAAAAAAAATCTGCACAAAAGTGGACCCACCATTCAAACCTTTGTTGTGTAAAACAGGTCAATTGTAATGAGAAATGTCTCTACCATCTCTTCTAAAATTATACAGTTGACTCTTGAACAACACAGGTTATGAACTTCTGAGGGACTTTTTTCACTAAGTAATTACTTCAGTGCTACACAATTTGCAGTTAATTGAATCCACAGATGCAGAATTGTAAATATGGAGGACAGACTGTAATGTTAAACTCAAGTTTTCAACTATGCTGTTGTTTATACCCCAGTGTTGTTCAAAAATCAACTATTCATTGTGTGTGTACATATATACACATATACATAAACATAGATTTACACATGCATAAATTATAATTAATAAAATAAGTATATATGTTTTGTATGTGTGTAGCTGGAACTCAGTTTCTCTCTTTTGCTTCTTTTGGGAGGTATTAATGCCTTGAGTGATACTTTTTTAACAAGTAGAAACAAAATTTATTTCAAGCCTAGTTAAATAAGACAGATTTCAGTGTTTTAGTCTGTAGCTGTTAAAACTTCAAGAAAGTCTTACCAGTATTAATCAACTCATACCAGATTGTGAGCCACAAGAAACGGTTTTGCATTAGAGACAATGCAGGACAACCCTGTCCTGGAGGGTTCTTTGGCTCAGAGTTTGAATTTCCTACAGTTTGACTGGTAAATTTGTCTTGTGTATTTTGTTTATGACAAATTTCTTGAGTTAATATTTAATTTCAAACTGCCCTTAACTGTGTTAAATTTCTTTCCTCCCCAAAATAATCATTACAGATTAACTAGAATTGGTTCTTTTCAGCTTTATAAATATCCATAAATGTTGAAATACATACTTATTCTATATTATTTCCTCTCTCAGCCTATAAGATGAATTCAGAATTGGGTTTGTTACCTACTCTTTTAAATCTTTTTAAAATATTTGAATAATTAAATATGTCAAACTTTTTATTATAATGTATTCTCTAAGATCTACTTACACTATGTATTTTAGGATATTGGTGCAGGAAAAGGCAAATACTATGCTGTCAATTTTCCAATGAGAGATGGTATAGATGATGAATCATATGGCCAGATATTTAAGCCTGTAAGTATTACTATTTTTTAAAATGAAAAGGAATTCTAAAATGTTTTTTAGAGATATTAACATTTGTTACCTTATACATAGATTATTTCAAAAGTGATGGAGATGTATCAGCCTAGTGCTGTGGTGCTACAGTGTGGTGCAGACTCCCTATCTGGTGATAGACTTGGTTGCTTCAATTTGACAGTTAAAGGTAAGCGATTTGAAGGGTGATACTCCAGAAAAAAATTTTCTTCTTCCTAAGAACTTCCCATAAAAATTGTCTTTTTTTACCTGCTACTTAACACGGAACCACATGTGTCTTATATTTTTTACAGGTTTTTGGCATATGTATGTATGTATTTCAAATTGATTTATATAATTACAGTTAATCTAGTTTCAGTAAATTAGGTCTTTTATTTTGTCAAATTTATATATACATTTTTATGTGAGCAGTTTTATAAGACTTGTTGCTGTCCCAACCAAGGCAGTGATTTTCTTCTCTTTTTTTTAACTTGTATTTGTTTATTTATTTATTCTGGTTTTATTAAGATGTAGTTGACATGTAGCCATGTAAGCTTGAGGTGCACATTATAATTTGACTTCAATAGCATGATTTCAGCATCGTGAAATGATTAACACAGAAGGTTTAGTGAACACTCATCATCTCCTATAGTTAAAACATTAAAGAAATAGATTGAAAATGTGTATATTTTTCTTTGTGATGAGAACCCTTAGGATTACTGTCTTTAACAGCTTTCATTTATAATATACAGCAGTGTTAATTATCTGCATCATCATGTACATTTAATCCCTCATACTTATTTATCTTTTAATTAGAAGTTTGTATCTTTTTATTATCTTCATCTAATCCCCTCCCCACCTCTGGTAATTACAAATCTGATCTCTTTTTCTGTCAGTTTGTTTGTTGTTTGTTTTTGAAGTATAATTGACCTGCACCATTATAGTAGTTATTTTCTGGTCCACAGCATTGTAATTTGATAATCTGTACATTTCCAAATGATAACCATGATAAGTCTAGTTGTCATCAATCATCATGCAAAGATATTATTTTGCTGTTGACTGTATTCCCAACACTATATTTCATACCTGTGTCTCATTTATATTGTACTTTTTAATCTCCTTCATCTGTTTCTCTCCCCTCTTGCAACTATCTTACTTGTTTTCTGTAACTATTTCTGTTAAGTTATATTTGCTCATTTGTTTTTTAGATTCCACATATTACACTTAGCATAATTTTCAACATTTTTGGTTGATTCTTTTGGTGCTTACCTTTCTTAAGACAATATGCAAGCTTTTTTTATTTTTTTTTTGGCCATGCCGTGCAGCTTATGGGATCTTAGTTCCCCAACCAGGGTTTGAACTCTGGCCCTCAGCAGTGCAAGCCCAAGAGTTCTAACCATTGGACCACCCGGGAATTCTGCAAGCTGTATTATTATTTTTAACTTAATTTTAACCTTGTATATTTACTTTCCATTGTGAAAGAAAAGGGAGTCACCACTGTGTCCCTAACACATGCATTTACCCTTCCAGTATCCCATTTTTGCGGTTTAAATCTAGACCAGAATTTTAGTTATGGTAGTCATTGTTTATGGCATCATCAAAAACATTAAAGCATGGTTCAGCTTACTCAATTTTCCTTTTGCATAACTTGTTTTTCTGTGCAATTTTGTCATTTCCTTCGTTTTCTCAGTTACTCATTAATAAATGAAGGTGGATCAGGTTTTCTATCAGTTTTACCTTCTTGAAGAACAGCCTTCTGACCTGTTCTTGTTTGGGTGAATTTCCTCTGTAGATCTGTTAGAATATTGAGCTGTTCTTTGCTTTTAAGTGTTAAAATCAACGTGATAGAGGTCCAGACCAAAGTAAAGATCACCATTATGGAATGAGCTGCTAGGGTGTAAGAATAAATCTGAAAATATTTTATAAGTTTTGAAAATTTATCGTACGTAGGTTAGTAGTATTAATCATGGATATTGTACAAGATTTGGAGTTGTTTTCCTTGTGAACTTTTAGGTAACAAGTTCATGTTCTACTTGAATTCGCTCATAAAAGGTGAAGAATTCTCAGGTAGAACTTTTTCCAGTACTTACTATTGGCTTAAACGGAAATTAACAACTAAATTTAGATTTTAAAGACTATTTTATTTAATATTAGGATGGCTCCTGTGCCGGGCAGCATTAGAATTATTAGATAATCAATCTATTCTACTTATATTAGGTTGAACGATTTGAAATTATCTGTTTCCTCAAAAATGGATATGATCTTCTTAAAATCTATCTAATGTCCTCAAAGTGTGCATTACTTTGTCACTTTTCTTGTCTTAACTTTTTGAAAGTCCCTAATGCCTTTGTGTGTAAAAGTAATAGCTTTCATAACTATAAGCCACAACATTTACTCTTACTGTAAATCTACATTATATTTCGACTGACTGATAGAATGTAAGTTGTATAAAGCATATAAAAGTATTTGCAATCCCAAAGCTTAAACTTGATTCCAAGCTTTTTCCAGTGCCAGCTTCAAATCAGATTTCTCAGGTCTGCTAAAGTCAGTTTACCTCTTGTCCGTCTCCTTTCTATCTTCGTTTATATTGTTACGATTGTATGTTCTCCAGTCTTCATTTTTATAAGTTTTAGCCTTTAGAAAAATCCCTTTATAATCATTTTTGTCAGATTCTGAGATGAAGGAAAAGGAAATGTCCTTTTTTAGCCAGCTTTCTTTACTTAGAAGTCTTTAAGTTAATTTTTTGTTTGTTTCATCTTTAAAAATACCCAAATGGCTTTCCCCTATTATAAGAAGCATGCATTTTTGTAATTGCAGTAACAAAAATTGGGTTGTGACTCATATAATGTGACTATTGAATACTTAATGAAAATGCCCACAGTTATAGTTACATGAAGAAAACTTTAAGCTTTTAAAAATTAGGAAGAATTGGAAGGGAATATTTAAAAAAAAACTATCTTTGGATGATGAGGCTTCACTGGTAGCTCAATGGTAAAGAATCTGCCTGTCAATGCAGGAGACTCATGGGTTCGATCCTTAAACTGGGAACATTCCCTGGAGTAGGAAAGGGCAACCCACTCCAGTATTCTTGCCTTGGAAATCCCATGGACAGGGGAGCCTGGTGAGCTACAGTCCATGAAGTTGCAAAGAGTAGGACATGACTTAGCAACTGAATACAACAGCAGCATCTTCAGATGATAGATTTTTAGGTAGTTTTTTTTCTTTGTACTTATTTTGATTTTTCCAAATATTCAACATGTATCAGTTTCTTCTGTAATTGAAGGATTTTGTTCTTGCTTTAAAGGTTGACTTATGTTCCTGAATGATGATAATATAAGAAGTTACTAGTGACTTGTAATTGATTATTGAATTATGACATCCAAATGAAATATTTTGTTTTTATGTTAGGTTTACTTTATATTTAGATTTCTATACAAAGAAATTTGTTAAAGTTGTTTTTAATAGTAATAATATAAATAAGTTAAGTGTCCATAATACCACTATCTAAAATAACCTATAGTTAAGCCTTAGAAAGCATTACTACGAACAAAGCTAGTGGAGGTGATGGAATTCCAGTTGAGCTATTTCAAATCCTGAAAGATGATGCTGTGAAAGTGCTTCACTCAATATGCCAGCAAATTTGGAAAACTCAGCAGTGGCCACAGGACTGGAAAAGGTCAGTTTTCATCCCAATCCCAAAGAAAGGCAATCCCAAAGAATGCTCAAACTACCACACAATTGTACTCATCTCACACGCTAGTAAAGTAATGCTCCAAATTCTCCAAGCGAGGCTTCAGCAATACATGAACCGTGAACTTCCAGATGTTCAAGCTGGTTTTAGAAAAGGCAGAGGAACCAGAGATCAAATTGCCAACATCCACTGGATCATGGAAAAAGCAAGAGAGTTCCAGAAAAACATCTATTTCTGCTTTATTGACTATGCCAAAGCCTTTGTGTAGATCCCAATAAACTGTGGAAAATTCTGAAAGAGATGGGAATAGCAGACCACCTGACTTGCCTCTTGAGAAATTTGTATGCAGGTCAGGAAGCAACAGTTAGAACTGGACATGGAACAACAGACTGGTTCCAAATAGGAAAAAGAGTACATCAAGGCTGTATATTGTCACTCTGCTTATTTAACTTACATGCAGAGCACATCACGAGAAACGCTGGACTGGAAGAAACACAAGCTGGGAGAAATATCAGTAACCTCAGATATGCAGATGACATCACCCTTATGGCAGAAAGTGAAGAGGAACTAAAAAGCCTCTTGATGAAAGTGAAAGAGGAGAGTGAAAAAGTTGGCTTAAAGCTCAACATTCAGAAAACGAAGATCATGGCATCTGGTCCCATCACTTCATGGGAAATAGATGGGGAAACAGTGGAAACAGTGTCAGACTTTATTTTGGGGGCTCCAAAATCACTGCAGATGGTGACTGCAGCCATGAAATTAAAAGACGCTTACTCCTTGGAAGGAAAGTTATGACTAACCTAGATAGCATATTCAAAAGCAGAGAGATTACTTTCCCAACAAAGGTCTGTCTAGTCAAGGCTATGGTTTTTCCAGTGGTCATGTATAGATGTGAGAGTTGGACTGTGAAGAAGGCTGAGCGCCGAAGAATTGATGCTTTTGAACTGTGGTGCTGGAGAAGGCTCTTGAGAGTCCCTTGGACTGCAAGGAGATCCAACCAGTCCATTCTGCAGGAGATCAGTTCTGGGTGTTCTTTGGAAGGAATGATGCTAAAGCTGAAACTCCAGTACTTTGGCCACCTCATGCGAAGAGTTGACTCATTGGAAAAGACTCTGATGCTGGGAGGGATTGGGGGCAGGAGGAGAAGGGGACGACAGAGGATGAGATGGCTGGATGGCATCACCAACTCAATGGATGTGAGTCTGAGTGAACTCTGGGAGTTGGTGATGGACATGGAGGCCTGGCGTGCTGCGATTCATGTGGTCGCAAAGAGTCGGACATGACTGAGTAACTGAACTGATCTGAAACCTGTATAGTCTTAAGTAATTTTTTTGTTTATGTCTGTGGAGAAAAGTGGTAACAAAACATCAGTTTAGATTAGGTTGTACTTAATGTTTCATTGTAACCTCACTTATTTTTTCCCCCCAGGTAACCTTATATGAACATAGGATTTTCATATCACATTAATAAAAATGTGTTATATTTTAATCTTAATATAGTTGTATACTTGACTTTTCCATCAAGTACGCTTGTTAACATAGCCAGTTATGTCTTAATGAGTTTTGTATATTGTGTAAAAGGTGTTTGATAAAAGTTTTAGACTAGAAATTTTCTTAAAATTTTTATGTATTATTTGTTTTTTAAATATTTAGCAAAGCCATTTTGGTTGAGTAAAATTTTGTTTATATTTAAAAATTTTTCTTTTCCAGCTGTTACAGTGTGTAAATATATTGTTACCCAAATCTTCTTTGTCTTAGGTCATGCTAAATGTGTAGAAGTTGTAAAAACTTTCAATTTACCATTACTGATGCTTGGGGGAGGTGGATACACAATCCGCAACGTTGCTCGGTGTTGGACATATGAGACTGCAGTTGCCCTTGATTGTGAGATTCCCAACGGTAAGTGTTCTTATTGTGATGTCTTTATTGGATGAACTGTCTGTTTGTAGAAGAAGATGGTTAGGTCATTAGAGTTGATTCCAAAACTATGTAAATAGGAGAGCAGCCACTAAATTCATTTTGTATTCACTTTTAAGTATTTTCTCTGGAAATATTTTACAACTTGAGTCTGGATTTTGTGTATGGATTGAGCTTTTAATATGTAACTTTATTTCATTATTTTTAATAGAATTGCCATATAATGATTATTTTGAGTATTTTGGACCGGACTTCAAACTGCATATTAGTCCTTCAAACATGACAAACCAGAACACTCCAGAATATATGGAAAAGATAAAGTAAGACATCATTAAATTGATTTGATTAAAATTATTAATGTAACTTTTGAAGCTTTTAGAAAGTCATGTGCAGTAGGTCAGTTTAACTTTATACATAAGGTATTCCCTTTTGTCAAAAGTATTTGAAACCTTAAAGATTGTTGGTTTCTTTAATTTTATAAAATGATGGAAAATGTATAATAGATTATAGCTCAAAAATACTTCCATTTTCTGTTAGTTAAAATGGACTTTTTTGTTGAAAAGGGCTCTATAAGTTGTATATTTTCTTGCTTTACACAAAAGTGAAATTTATTTTCATTGAAACATTTGATAAACCTTTCTCTAAGAAATAGAGTTTGGAGAGACATTGTTCGTACCCAGGCCTGGGTTTGTGCCCTCACTCCATGACATTTGGCAAGTTAATTTGCCTTTATGCTTATATTTCCTCATCCTTGAAATGGGGGATGAAATTTAGTATCTACCTTGTAAATTTTGAGGATTAAACAGGTTAAAAATAGGTAAAGTATCAGTACCCAGTAAATGTTACGATTTTAATTCTTAGGTTAAGCTAGATAAAAGATGCAGTTTATTTTGCTTAATGTTTCCTCTTTCACTGAAAAGGAACTTGAAAGAAAATATTTTTTCTAATAACTATGCATGTTGTAATTTAGACAGCGTTTATTTGAAAATTTACGCATGTTGCCTCATGCACCTGGCGTCCAGATGCAAGCTATTCCAGAAGATGCAGTTCATGAAGATAGTGGAGATGAAGATGGAGAAGATCCAGACAAGAGAATTTCTAGTAAGATAGTCCTTTGATGTGTATTCTGTTACATTTTTCTGGTTTATTAAAAGCACACTACAGACTGAAGGTTTTGGTTGCCCAAGAACTTCACCTGTTTTCATGAGCACACTATTATTACTGTCTGTTTTCATCATTTTTTAAATCTTATGTAGATTTAATTTCCTTTGTCTCAGAGCCTGATTTGAGTGTCAGCAATTTCATTTTCTACAAATTAACCACTTATGTGTAGTGTAAGTTGAATAACATTAAGCACCTTCTGTTTGATTCTACCATCTAATTCCACTTAATATGATTTGTAAGCTTTTAGCCTAATAGTATGCTATTATGGTATAGACATTCTAACATAATTGACGTAAATGATATTTCTTATTTTCTCTCCTTCCCCTCTCAGCTCTGAAATAAAAGGTTACTTTTTATTTAAAGACATCACTCCTACTTCCTATCAGGAAAGCAATATTTTTTTCCTCCAAAGTTTTTTTTTTTTTTTTAATGAGAACCTCTAATGTTCTTCGTATTCCTTTGAATTATTTCTTCCTAGATTAAAGCTAAATTTTCAATGTTTAGCAAGCCATGCATTCAGTTATAATCTTAAAATCTGTTTCCTTACTTTAAATATGACTGGCTAGTTCTTCTATAGAGCAATGCACTTAACAGTTGTAAAATCTGTGACTGCCTTTGTCAAAATGTTATTAAAAATCTTTTAATGTGTCAGTTCGAGCATCAGACAAACGAATAGCTTGTGATGAAGAGTTCTCAGATTCTGAGGACGAAGGAGAAGGCGGTCGTAGAAATGTGACTGATCATAAGAAAGGAGCAAAAAAAGCTAGAATCGAAGAAGACAAGAAGGAAACGGAGGACAAAAAAGCAGGTCAGATTTATTTTTTGATAGATGTTTTAATTGTAAGTTTTTGAAAGTGAGCAACCAGGCAATTTTTATAAGATCCTGAAATACTTAAACGAGTATCAGAAATAGGTGAGTATGCTAAACAAATAGGTGACTTTTTTTCCCTCCATGTAAGTAAACTTTTAGTTAAAGCTCTCCAAATGTTATTAGTCACATTTGCTTTTATAATATAGGAAACTATCTCTTCTTGGCAACATAGGCTTAAAATATTGAACGTTGCACTGTGATCTAGACTGAGTGAGAGAACAGACTGGTTATAGACCCATATGTAGCCCATGAGCAGAGCGGAAATTCTAAGCTAATTTGTAACTGCCTGTAAGTTTATTTGATGAGAATAAAGCATAAAAGAAGACTCACATTATATAACCTTAGACCAGTTTCACCATTTTGAAAAGGCTCAGAGAACAGACTTTGTTATAATTTGAAAGAAACGTAAAAGCGATGGAAAGATGGGAAGGGATTTGAGAGCTGGGTTAGGAGGAGACAATACTTTCTGATGTCTTAACTTTAAAAATGTGTCTTGTCTGTTGAGGCAAATGTGTCAGTTTGTCTGTTGAGAAAATAGATGATTTAGGGCATTGCATTTGCTTTCAGAGTGTGTTATCTTTTATCTGAGTTTCCAGAGCACTTACACATATCTCAGTCATTTTATTTAACACATCATATTATGACACCTCATTAGGAACTTTACATATCTCCCTGCTAGATTGAGCTGCTCTTGGCTAGAGAATGCAGTATCTTAAATACCTGAATTCTTGTACTTGGTGCATTTCCTGCTGGATACCTGCTACCTATATGCAGGTAACGGTGAGGAGCACAGGTTTTAGTTGACCTGTTAATTTTGACCCTGTAGCATGTGGAAAACAGATTCAGAGGTACTGGGCCAACATCCTTTTTCTGTCATATTGAAGTTACGTGAGTAAGCTGGCTCTCGTGTTCTTTTTTTACTAGAGAGTGTTTGGAATCTGTAGCATGTCTGCACATCTAGTTCTGTTTTGTTTGTGGATTGACTCCACTATAGGCTACTGTTCTCTGTCTATCATTTTATAATTTTAACTTCCCAATGTATTACAATGATGGCTCCAGTCTGCTCTTGTGTACTGATTGACATCCAGAGATTCCAGCTATGATTGAGGTAAGAAGGACTTAACTTTAGCTGTAGGATTTTTCTAGTATTTTTCTTTTCTCTGTCAATTTGTCTTTTCTGTATTTTTTGTTTGTTTGTCTTCCTTTCTGGCATTTATTCTTGCTTTTTAAACTTTTATCTTTCTATGCTTTTTCTTCCAAATGGGAAAGTGGGTGCACTAGAGTGCTTATCTTTCATTGCTGCTTTAGCTGAAAATGAGAGTGCCTTTTGATCTGGCTTTAATGGCCTGGTGGTGGATTAATCTCAGTATTTAGTTCCTAAATACTTCTGTTGCTGATAGTAATTGATACTTAAATTTCTTAGTTTAATAATGAAATTCTTCTTATAGTGTCTTGCATTTGTTAAAATCTTGCAACATACAGATAAAAGAAATACTACCATAGAAAACATTTTTAAAAGTCTAGTTCAGAACCTAAAGTTAGGAGTATTTCTTTGCTCTTCATCCCTCCCCAAACCACACTTGGCACTTTTGTTTACATATCTAAAATAAAGCCAGAAGCCAAAACAAATGTCATAATAAACATGTTGCTATATGTTTGTATTATAATCATTGCCTCACAACTTTGATTCATTGGCTTATCTAAAGAAAAAATTTACCACATTTTGGCTAATTTGTTTCAATGATCTTGAATGGATAGTGTTACTCTTACTATTTTGTTAATTTTTATTAAAATGGTAAAGTTCTGATACTTATATAGTGAAGGTTTAAAAAGTAATGGCTGTGTATATGTATGGCTAAGTCCCTTCACAGTTCACCTGAAACTGTCACAACATTGTTAATCAGCTATACCCCAGTACAAAAGAAAAAGTTTAAGAAAGAAAAGAGGGTACTAGAAAAGAAGGGTACCAGCGCTAAGAGTTGGATACGACTGAGCGACTTCACTTTCACTTTTCACTTTCCTGCATTGGAGAAGGAAAAGCAACCCACTCCAGTGTTCTTGCCTGGAGAATCCCAGGGATGGGGGAGCCTGGTGGGCTGCCGTCTATGGGGTCGCATAGAGTCAGACACGACTGAAGCAACTTAGCAACAGCAGCAGCAGCCTAACCATTATTTAAAAAAAAAAAAAAAAAAACTATTGGTTATATAAGCAATAGAATTTAGCTTCTGTTTTGTCTCTGACCTTAACTGATTCTGTCCTCTTGTCACAAAACTCCAGCCAAATTGGTCTTGCAGTTTTTCCTTCCAACCTAATTCCTTGTTGCCTCAAAGTCCTTTTGAGCTTTCCCTCTGTTCAAGGTACTTCTTCCCTTTTCCCACTCAAAAGTGATTTGTTCTTCAGAATGCCTCTCAAAGGTCACTTGTCATAGCCTTTCCTGATCTACCATGGTGTTTGCGCATGTCTGTTGGCTGAATGTCTTCATAGTGTATATCCTGCCTATAATGCTGTGATCCCATAGGGCAAAGTTCCCAAAGGCGGGACTGCAAATGTTGCATTGATATTGAACCTCTGTCATTTAGTACATCTTCAGAAGCTTAGTTAGTTGTTGATTTCATGAACAATAATATTGTATATGGGAGTTTTTTATATTTTAAGTAAGATATATTTTAAAATAAAATACATGCATTTTATATTTCAAAATAGGTGTTAATCTCTTCCCAATTTTTGTTTTTAGATGTTAAGGAGGAAGATAAATCCAAGGATAATAGTGGTGAAAAAACAGATACCAAAGGGTAAGCTGTATTCTTTTTCTAGTAATTTTTATATGCTATAAAAATAATGAGTATGTTTACTGGGGTTGGGGTGAGTATACATATATTCTTTGAGAAGTACTGAACTAAACCTGGAATATCATCAGTAGGTTGTTATGAGATGCTCTGAATTTTAGTATGGTATGTAAGACAATATGGAGAAGGCAATGGCACCCCACTCCAGTACTCTTGCCTGGAAAATCCCATGGACAGAGGAGCCTGGTAGGCTGCAGCCCATGGAGTCGCTAAGAGTCGGACACTACTGAGCGACTTCACTTTCACTTTTCACTTTCATGCATTGGAGAAGGAAATGGCAACCCACTCCAGTGTTCTTGCCTGGAGAATCCCAGGGACGGTGGAGCCTGGTGGGCTGCCGTCTGTGGGGTTACACAGAGTCGGACACGACTGAAGTGACTTAGCAGTAGCAGTAAGACAGTATATATGTATCTTAACCATTAGCTTATATTTCATTTACTTGCTTGTTTTTCATTTATGTAACATGCCTTAAAAAATTACAAAAGCTAATAATAATCAGTGTTGTAACTGAATGTATTAAAATAGGTCAGTTTATATTCTTGAACATAATTTATCTAAGCCTTGTTTTGCTATTAACTTTTATATAGACACTCATCATCTTTCATGGTGCTCTTATTTCTATATACATGATTTTTTGGTGTTATAAGACAGGTAAATTTTAAGAATCACTGGGCTAGTATAACATAATTTTTTAAAAGACCATAATTGAGCTTTCTGTTGTCAGAAAGCATATAGATGCTTGGCCACACATAATTTTGTGTTAGCCTTCATAGGATGACTTGGAATAGGTTGTAAAACCCTCAGAAGGTCAAGGCAGTCAGTCAAAAACTCAAGGCACTACCAGCTTACATGTTTCTTGGTGGGAACCATAGGACTGATCTATTGGTCATTGCATTTAAACTGAGATTGTGCAGTTTTTAATATTTCATATTGCCTCTTTTAACAGAGCCAAATCAGAACAGCTCAGCAATCCTTGAATTTGAGTCTCACAACTTTCAGAAACCATAAAAAAGTGAGAAAATATTGGGAAGAAAAATGTTTTTTCTTTTTGAAGACTTCTGGCTTCATTTTATACTACTTTGGCATGGACTGTATTTATTTTCAAAATGGCTTTGTTTTTGTTTTTCTTGGCAAGTTTTATTGTGAGTTTTCTAATTATGAAGCAAAATTTCTTTTCTCCACCATGCTTTATGTGATAGTATTTAAAATTGATGTGTTATTATGTCAAAAAACTGATCTATTAAAGAAGTAATTGGCCTTTATGAGCTGATTTTTCCATCTTTTGTAATTATCTTTATTAAAAAATTGTACTTCAATTGTCTTTTGTCTGTTTATTACAACATGGAGTCTAATTTCATAGGCTAGTAACATGACCGTTTCTGTAGAAAAATAGAATACCCTAAAGCTGAAAGATACTGATGTCCTAAGACATCCATGAACTGTTTAGGAAATTACTGTGTTTACAGTAATTATTATTTCTTACTCTAATAGGAGTTCTACCATCTTGTTCTCTGGAGGTTAACCAGCCAATATTGGTGAAGATTAATATCTCATAATCATAATTTATCTTAGATTAATGAAACAAGCTATGCAGTTGAGATATAGGAATTAGCTTTGAGCTGAACCAAAGATTCTCAAAAACTGGTAATCGATTCTGAGTTGAAAGAAGAAATCTATGATCAGAAAAGGAAACTATAGCTTCCATACTGAGCTCTGTGGGACTCTTTTGCCAACCCCTACTATATACCAAGTAGACAAAGAATTGTATAGTGTGTTTGAACAGAAATTTCCTGTGTTTATGTCAAGGCTAAAATAAAACCTGCTGTTTAGACAAAACCTGGTTCTTGTACTGCATATTCATGGTACCCAGGTTCCACTATTACACCCAGGCTTCCAAATGAAGGAAATAAACACTTAAAAGTCATTTATCATGAGTTTATTGAATGTCTACCCACTTTAAGGCTTTGAGCATGCAACTGAACATAATGGGAAAATGCCTGCTCCCACAGCTTACACTTTAATGGTAGGAAGCAGACAAACGGGGTAATTTCTGCTCCTAGGATATGCAAAGGAGAGCAAAACATTTTAGAAACTTGCCAAAATCAATGAAATCTTTTTGCTGGGCCAAATTGATTATTTTGAGTTAAAAATTTGGACAGTAGATCAGTCAAAAATATTTCTCTAAAAGCTCCTGTTAAATACTTCAGCATTTACAAAAACACCTGGACTTTTGTAATGAGCAGCTGTTCTCTCACCTGTATTTAGCAGATATTTCACTTGCCATGTTGGTTCCAACTCTTTTTTTTCTTTAAATAAGTTTGAACAGAAGAAGTTGAAGCCCTCTTTATCCACTTTGTCATTTGATTCCCTTATGACTCTTCAGAAGTAACCATCCCTTATGCCTGTTTTCACTCTTGCTGCATATCTTGTAAGCATTCAAGCCCTTGTGGTGTTAGGAATTATGGAATTCAGTCCTTCATTCGTGAAATAGTTACATACATTTGGTGTTTGTGAAACACACAATGGTATTGCACATGTACACTTACGTAACTTGCTTTTTTACATTTTGATTAACCCTGTTGAACAAGTCCAACTCATTTTAACTGCTCTGTGTTAAGTTTCCATTTTAAGGACATACCAAAAATTTGTTTTAGTAGTGTAGTGAACCTCCTTGGTTACATTTAGGTTTTGTTTTACTATTTACAAATAGAAGCATCTACATAAAGCTGAAGCCTCAAGAGAATAATATGAAACATGAAAGCTCAGCAAAGTGACGTGGTACAACATTAATACACAGAAAACAGCAACTGGTAATATACACAAACAGCCAGATTTGCCAGAAAAAGTAAGGTCCTATTTATAAGAGCAGTAACAAAAATTCTTATAAATAAAAAATATAAAGAAGCTATGGTTCTGGCATATACTGAAAAAGATCATAAGATGTCAAGATAAATACCCTAATCCATATGGAACAATATTGGATAAAATAATTCAGATTGATGAAGGAAGAGATTATTCCTTGAGTGGTATTGGGATAATGGGCAATCAAATGGATAAAAAGAAGTTGTATGCTTTCCATGAGAAGAGTCAGATTAGCTGGATGTTGAATTTTATCAAAAGCATTTTCTGCATCTATTGAGGTAATCAATTTTTATTCAATTTTTTCACGTGATTTTAAAATTAATTTTTAATTAAAAAATATAAACATAATTTCTGGTCAAAGGGATGGAAATTTTATACATCCTTATAGCTTTCATTTCCTTTTTTTCAAATTGTCTTGTGATGACTTACAGATTCATCAGTTCAGCGTTTCTGGGACAATAGTGACTATCTTAAGTTTCATTTCTTCCTTGGAAGATTTACCTTGTGGCTACAAATCCTAACAGAGTCTTCTGGGAGAATCATATGGTCCTGATAGGGGTAGTCACTATCATTTCAGTTTTAAAAATGGCACTTTAAAACAGACCTCAACTTGGCAGGGAGGTAGGGGGAGTGGAGAAGCTCTTAAGGAAGATACTGCTATTTTCTCAATTTTTCTCATTTCCGTATGGCATGGATGAAAGCTTCCAAATTCCACTAGTCAGATCAGATCAGTTGCTCAGCCGTGTCCGACTGTTTGCTACCCCATGAATTGCAGCACGCCAGGCCTCCCTGTCCATCACCAACTCCCGGAGTTCACTCAGACTCACGTCCATAGAGTCAGTGATGCCATCCAGCCATCTGATCCTCTGTCGTCCCCTTCTCCTCTTGCCCCCAATCCCTCCCAGCATCAGAGTCTTTTCCAATGAGTCAACTCTTCACATGAGGTGGCCAAAGTACTGGAGTTTCAGCCAAAGAAATCCCAGGGCTGATCTTCAGAATGGACTAGTTGGATCTCCTTGCAGTCCAAGGGACTCTCAAGAGTCTTCTCCAACACCACAGTTCAAAAGCATCAATTCTTCGGCACTCAGCCTTCTTCACAGTCCAACTCTCACATCCATATATGACCACAGGAAAAACCATAGCCTTGACTAGACGAACCTTTGTTGGCAAAGTAATGTCTCTGCTTTAGAATACGCTGTCTAGATTGGTCATAACTTTCCTTCCAAGGAGTAAGCATCTTTTAATTTCATGGCTGCAGTCACCATCTGCAGTGATTTTGGAGCCCAGAAAAATAAAGTCTGACACTGTTTCCACTGTTTCCCCATCTATTTCCCGTGAAGTGATGGGACAAGATGCCATGATCTTCGTTTTCTGAATGTTGAGCTTTAAGCCAACTTTTTCACTCTCCTCTTTCACTTTCATCAAGAGGCTTTTGAGTTCCTCTTCACTTTCTGCCATAAGGGTGGTGTCATCTGCATATCTGAGGTTATTGATATTTCTCCCGGCAATCTTGATTCCAGCTTGTGTTTCTTCCAGTCCAACGTTTCTCATGATGTACTCTGCATAGAAGTTAAATAAACAGGGTGACAATATACAGCCTTGACATACTCCTTTTCCTATTTGGAACCAGTCTGTTGTTCCATGTCCAGTTCTAACTGTTGCTTCCTGACCTGCATACAAATTTCTCAAGAGGCAGATCAGGTGGTCTGGTATTCCCATCTCTTTTAGAATTTTCCACAGTTTATTGGGATCCACACAGTCAAAGGCTTTGGCATAGTCAATAAAGCAGAAATAGATGTTTTTCTGGAACTCTCTTGCTTTTTCCATGATCCAGCGGATATTGGCAATTTGATCTCTGGTTCCTCTGCCTTCTCTAAAACCAGCTTGAACATCAGGAAGTTCACGGTTCACATATTGCTGAAGCCTGGCTTGGAGAATTTTGAGCATTACTTTACTAGCGTGTGAGATCAGTGCAATTGTGTGATAGTTTGAGCATTCTTTGGCATTGCCTTTCTTTGGGATTGGAATGAAAACTGACCTTTTCCAGTCCTGTGGCCACTGCTGAGTTTTCCAAATGTGCTGGCATATTGAGTGAAGCACTTTCACAGCATCATCTTTCAGGATTTGGAATAGCTCAACTGGAATTCTATCATCTCCACTAGCTTTGTTCGTAGTGATGCTTTCTAAGGCCCACTTGACTTCACATTCCAGGATGTCTGGCTCTAGGTCAATGATCACACCATCGTGATTATCTGGGTCGTGAAGATCTTTTTTGTACAGTTCTTCTGTGTATTCGTGCCATCTCTTCTTAATATCTTCTGCTTCTGTTAGGTCCATACCATTTCTGTCCTTTATTGAGCCCATCTTTGCATGAAATGTTCCTTTGGTATCTCTGATTTTCTTGAAAAGATCTCTAGTCTTTCCCATTCTGTTGTTTTCCTCTATTTCTTTGCATTGATTGCTGAAGAAGGCGTTCTTATCTCTTCTTGCTATTCTTTGGAACTCTGCATTCAGATGTTTGTATCTTTCCTTTTCTCCTTTGCTTTTTGCTTCTCTTCGTTTCACAGCTATTTGTAAGGCCTCCCCAGACAGCCATTTTGCTTTTTTGTATTTCTTTTCTATTGGGATGGTCTTGATCCCTGTCTCCTGTACAATGTCAAACCTCAGTCCATAGTTCATCAGGCACTCTATCTATCAGATCTAGGCCTTTAAATCTATTTCTCACTTCCACTGTATAATCAAGGGATTTGATTTAGGTCATACCTGAATGGTCTAGTGGTTTTCCCTACATTCTTCAATTTAAGTCTGAATTTGGCAGTAAGGAGTTCATGGTCTGAGCCACAGTCAGCTCCTGGTCTTGTTTTTGCTGACTGTATAGAGCTTCTCCATCTTTGGCTGCAAAGAATATAATCAATCTGATTTCAGTGTTGACCATCTGGTGATGTCCATGTATAAAATCTTCTCTTGTGTTGTTGGAGGTAGTTAATAACTAATGCTACTAGCTTTCTGTCAATAGGAGATGCTTTGAAGTTCTTAGAGTGGAGTAATTTGCCTTCATCTTCTGATTGATGTGGCTTCAGTAAAATTACTACTGAAGCTTCTCTGATACCGGGATTCATAACGTTTCTTATTGTATTGTGATATAAATGACATGGATTTTCAAGGTTTTATGAGAAAACTTCAATTTGTATGCTATCACAAGTAATAATTTTTGATTGTTTAAGATCCTTTTTTCTTCACAATCTTGTGCAAGTTACTAACTTCTCTGTGTCTTAATTGCTTCTTAACTTAAAATGAGGAAAATAATAGTAGTCTTCACCTCATTAAGGCTGTTGAGGATTGAGTTGATACAGTTAATGATGTTAACTACTACTGTTGTTATGTCAGGTAAACAGAGATAGATGGGACCAGAACTGTGAGGGAAGTCTTAAATCTTCAAGTGTTATTTAAACATCAAAAATCGCTTCTGAGACTTGTGTTTGAGTTTGATGCCTACTAGTACCAAAATACTAGGCCATGGTGGATAGGGAAACAATCTTTTGAGAACTAGTTTCAGCAAGGAATCTGTTAACATTTGGTAAATTTAGGGGGATCTTAGTGTCCCTGCAGTTAATTCACTGAACAGTAATCTGTCAAGCAAAATGGTTGTGAATGGATTATGGAAAAAATGAAACTATTAAATTGTTGTTGTCTGTTTACATGAGTAGCAATATTAATGTGAAGCAATAATCCTCAGAAGGGTTACAATATAAAGAAGCTACTCAACAGTTGCTGCATTTTCTCCAACTTGCCACAAGATGGCAGATGTTCCATTGTTTAAATTTTTTTTTTTTTTCTATTTTTTTGTGCATTTTCTCCTGTTGTCGCTTGATGGTCCATTGAACACGCTGAGTAACACTCATTGACAAGTTCTTTTGAATGCAGTGTTAAGACTCCATACCATTTGAATTAAGCTACAGTGTAGTTTACTGATTGGAATTTTTCTTTAGGTAGAACAATTAGAATACTAATTCCTGAGTTTTACATCCATAAAACAGTAGAGTGTATCTGGTAGTAAATGTTATTTGTGACTTTTCTAGTCAAAAGTAGAATGGAAATGAATATTAGAGCCAGAGTAGTTTTCTCTTTTGGTTGGGAATGGAATCATTTAAGATACACAATAGAAGAGAAGGAATGAAATTTGATTCTAAAAAATGTAGTTCAGTATATAGTGAAGTTCATGTGCAGGGATACTGGACTGCATATGAAATAGTTCCACAGCATTTGTTACTAAACGAAGTACCTAACCTCTTTGATCTTTGAAATTATGAAACTTTGAAGTATTATGATTAGGATATTAGTTAATCCTGGTGGAATAAATTATAAAGGAGAACTGAACTTGGTTAAGTTGTTATTTGCTCTTTACTTAAGAATGTTTACTCCAAATGTTGATAAAATATGTACATGTACATTTATTTCTAAAATAACATGAATAGTAAAATTCTGGATTGGTAAATTTTTTTTCCAGGACCACCTTGTAACCAATGGTATGTGTTTGAGAGTAAGTTCAACAAAGTAATGATTGAAATCTAAGACTAATCTCTCAAGTTATGAATTTTGGTTCTATTGGTAAATCAGAAGCTTCTGGCTTCTCTTCTGTATTCTTTAACTTAGTTATCTTTTTTGTTTCTTCAGAAATCAACATTTCAAGGGTGACCTTCCTATACAGTAATTGCCTGATATGCAGGAAAAGTTTTTCAGTAAACAAATACCAACAAAAGGTCACTGCATTCTGGCAACTAGTAAACTGAATGTTTGACTTAAGAGACAAGTGTTTCTCCTTTTGCCTTTTTTAATTGCATTTTTGCTGTGTCTCTAGGTGAGAAACACTTCAAAAATCTCCTTATTCTGTAGTCTAGCTGGAAAGTTCAAACATGGGTCACCTTTGATTGAATTCTAGGTGGGACTGAGCTATTAAGGGCACCCTAGTGTGCTCCTTTGCTAGATAACAGCCTTCCAGTTACAAGAAAGGAAGACCTACATCTCATCAGCCTTTCAGAAGTGGTCTGAAATGGGCTGAATTCTAATTTCTGAAGGATCCACCTGATGTGGACATACTCTGTCTTCCAGTAAAAGATTTTTCTCTACAATCTGAAGTTCAAACTGTTACTAGCTATCCTCTTCCCCGTTAATCAATGGCAAATCTCTTTTTGGTGAATTGTAAGAAGTATATTATTTTTAGACATATTTAGTTGTATAATGTTCACATGTACTAGGCTTAGGTGCAATTTCTGTGCTATTCCTTTTAGATGGTGAGTACGTTTTGGAAATCTCAAATTAACATCTGAGATACCTTGAAGTAAATGGTAAAGCATTGGGGTTTCTTAATGACTCAATGCCATCGTATTTCTAGAGTTAGAAAACATTGTAAGTTCATTTTATCTCAGATCTATTTCTAAATATGATGGGCAATAAATCTGAACTTCCAGGTATGCACCACAGATCCTAAAAGTTATTTCATGGTGAACAGCCTCATCTCTAGCCTTTTTTGTGCTTCTTACTTGGCCTGTTAAAAGCACCAGCACCACTTAGAGCAGCAGCAGGTAAAGAGCAGTGCTCTAGAAATCACAAATGTGGAGTAGGCCCCAGCTTTACATTATTTATTGAAATATTATTTACTTTATTGTTTTGGCCTCGTCATTTAAATTGCTATGCCTCGCTTTACTAATCTATGAAACTGGTCAGGTAACAGTTGACAAATACTTTGCTTTTCCATCATGTCTCTTCTTTTACTTGGGGTAGACATTACAAATTGATCTTTGTTTTCTGGCCTTAAAATCCTTCTCAACCCAGATAGCCATTACAGTTAATCAGAGATGGCATTAAATATGAAATGCTTTTGCCATCTCTGGCTGAAAGATCTTTCAAGTCCAAAATTAATAGTATGTCTTTTTTTTTTTTTTTTGAATGTGTAGGGAAATATTCTGGTTTTGTAGAGCCAGCACCACACCTGTGTTCACAGGGCAGCCCTGTCACTTAAAAAGTTTAAGGATTCCCTGCTTTCCTAGAGAAGTTTCTCAAAGCCTGGTAATTATAGATATTATGTAAAAACAGCTGTGTTTGCTGCTGTCTGGTCTCATTCCAGTAGCGAATCAATGCGGATGATTTGTCAGTCTTCCCAATCTTTAGTAGCACTGAGGTGGGTTTGTGGTGCTGTTGCTGTTCCTTTGTGGTTTTGTTTGTTTGTTTGTTTTTTATTTTTTTTTAATTTTTTTTAACAATAATCAGTCCTAGCAATCATGTACACATACGAATACACAGTCTCACATCCCATAGCTATATATTCCTAAAATACAAACTTTTTAAACTTCAAAATAGAACAGAAGTCCTGATTAAAATTAGACATGATGTCTTTTTTTATCAATGAGAAATCAAATATTAATATGTTTTCTTTTTTTTTTTTTATCTTTTTTTTTTTCTTTTTAACCCTCCTCCCTCCTCCCTCCCCATACCATCCCTCTGGGTCGTCCCAGTGCACCAGCCCCAAGCATCCAGCATCGTGCATTGAACCTGGACTGGCATCTCGTTTCATACATGACATTTCACATGTTTCAATGCCATTCTCCCAAATCTTCCCACCCTCTCCCTCTCCCACAGAGTCCATAAGCCTGTTCTATACATCAGTGTCTCTTTTGCTGTCTCATATACAGGGTTATCGTTACCATCTTTCTAAATTCCATATATATGCGTTACTATACTGTATTGGTGTTTTTCCTTCTGGCTTACTTCACTCTGTATAATAGGCTCCAGTTTCATCCACCTCATTAGAACTGATTCAAATGTATTCTTTTTAATGGCTGAGTAATACTCCATTGTGTATATGTACCACAGCTTTTTTATCCATTCATCTGCTGATGGACATCTAGGTTGCTTCCATGTCCTGGCTATTATAAACAGTGCTGCGATGAACATTGGGGTACACGTGTCTCTTTCCCTTCTGGTTTCCTCACTGTGTATGCCCAGCAGTGGGATTGCTGGATCATAAGGCAGTTCTATTTCCAGTTTTTTAAGGAATCTCCACACTGTTCTCCATAGTGGCTGTACTAGTTTGCATTCCCACCAACAGTGTAAGAGGGTTCCCTTTTCTCCACACCCTCTCCAGCATTTATTATTTGTAGACTTTTGGATCGCAGCCATTCTGACTGGTGTGAAATGGTATCTCATAGTGGTTTTGATTTGCATTTCTCTGATAATGAGTGATGTTGAGCATCTTTTCATGTGTTTGTTAGCCATCTGTATCTTTTTGTTTTTTTAAATAATAGGTATGCAATATATTTATTGGTTGTTGAATATAATATACTTACTATCAATTCTTTTTTAACAGCAGCCTTTCCTTCATACCTAAACATTTACCCATAGAGGTTAATTTTTAAATTCTTATATCAATTCATTATTCCAAAAATTGCTATTGGAAAAATATAAAAGTCACAAAAACGGCTTCCCTGGTGGCTCAGTGGTAGAGAATCCGCCTGCCAATGCAGGAGACATGGGTTTGATCCCTGACCTGGGAAGATCCCATGTGCTTCAGAGCACAAGCCTGTGCACCACAACTATTGAGCCTATGATCTAGAGCCCAGGAGGTGCAACTGCTGAGCCCACGTGCCACAGTTACTGAAACCTGTGCACCCTAGAACCTGAGCTCCATAACAAAAGAAGCCACCTCAATGAGAAGCCCAAGCTCCACAGCTAGAGAGCAGCTCCCACTTGCCTCAACTAGAGAAAAGCCTGCGCAGCAATGAAGACCCAGCACAAACTAATTTTTTTTTTAAGTCACATACAATTTATGCCCCTCTCAAAAAAGTTACAGAGACCAAAGATTGCCTGTGCCAGAGTCTAATCATGAGAGAAAACCACAATGTGATTTGAACATGACAAGTTTTATATGCTATGCTATGCTATGCTAAGTCACTTCAGTCGTGTCCGACTCTGTGTGACCCCTTAGACGGCAGCCTACCAGGCACCCTGTCCCTGGGATTCTCCAGGCAAGAACACTGGAGTGGATTGCCATTTCCTTCTCCAATGCATGAAAGTGAAAAGTGAAAGTGAAGTCGCTCAGTCGTGTCCTACTCTTAGAGACCCCATGGACTGCAGCCTACCAGGCTCCTCCATCCATGGGATTTTCCAGGCAAGAGTACTGGAGTGGGGTGCCATTGCCTTCTCCGAAGTTTTATATAATCATTAATTATAACAAAATTAGACTAATGAAGGATTCTCCACTGAAAACTAGGGAAACTTAAAAAAAAAAAAAAAAAGGTAAAAAAGAACAGATATAAGGAGAGGCCATTGGCCCTGAGAGTATCCCAAGATGAGCCCACCACCTGACCCAAGACTGAGACCCAGATTCTGGAGAGGACACATCTATGGCTCTCTGGCTGGCAGAGAAGTCACTGGGGATTGCATGGATGGAACTTGCTGGGAATCCACCCTCCAACAGTTGCTAGAAATTCTCCTAAGGTGGTAGGGAGATGCTGCTGCCCATTGTGTGATGGGTCCACGTGCCAGAGAACTGATTGGTGATGCAGAAGCCAGGTGCCAGAGAAGCCATTCACGCTGCAAGAACCTGCGGAGAAGAGCACACTGGAACCAGAGAAGCTCCTCCTCCAGCGCCTTTTATTGACACTTGGTATTGTGCCAGCTGGCAAAGTAGAAGTATTTAAAAATCAACTCTAGCATTGTGGTGCAGCCAATAAAGGATCTATTTGGAACTGAGAGGAAATAAACTCATAACTGGCCTGATCTTCTTCCCAAAGGACCCTGGCAAGAGCTATTCTTTGTAATGGAGTGGTAACAAAACTTGTTTTAGAACACTTGCTGAAGCCAGGTAACATTGGAGTAGCTGTAACTACTTAATGCTTAGTAAAGCTGTATAAGGTAGTATAAAGATCACTACTTACTGTTTTTTTGGCCTTGGACAAGTTTCCCAAGCTCTGAGCCTCAGTTTTCTCATTTATAAAATGGAAATAATATTAATTTCGGATAGATATAAAGGTTAAATAGGAGATTGTCTCTGGTCCTTCTTAAAACCACTAATATATTTTTTTTGTTTCTCAGATTCTCAATCATGTCCCACTCTGCAAGCCCATGGACTGTAGCCTGCCTGGCTCCCCTGTCCTTGGGATTCAGCAAGTAAGAATACTGGAGTGGGGTGCCATTTCCTCCTCCAAGGGATCTTCCTGATTTAGGGATTGAACCCGCATCTCTTATATCTCCTGCGTTGGCAGGCAGATTCTTTATCACTAGCACCACCTGGAAAGCCCAATAAAATATAAAAAGGAGCAAAAACTAAGTCCAAAAGGAGAATGGAAGTGGATACCACAGCAAAAAAAGAAAAATGATCATTTTGAAAAGTTACGGAAAGTGGTGACTGGAACCAACTCCTACAAGGATGAAAGTCAGGAAGCAGTGAACTCCAGAAAGGCTTAGAATGGGAAGCATCACTGAAAGCTGCAGTGCTGAATGAGAATGAAAACGGGAAAACTGTGATGTCTTCAAGAGGATCAGCTTGATCTCCCTAGCCTGAGAAGCCCAACAGGCACCCCTGTCCTCCACCCAACAGAAGAGGTTTGCCCTCTACAAAAGCTGGACCAGATTGGCTCTGGGCTGAGAAACAGAAGACCTGAGGTGACACCCTGAAAAAATAAAAGCCTTAATGCTAAACTGTGAGACCCGCTGTGTCTCAGTATAGATCTCCTCATGCTTATAATTCTTGGAGAGCATTGAGCTTATTAGATTTGTTTGTAGATTCATGTATTTCAGCAAATTTGAAAAGGCCAACAAAACTGACAGTTTTAACTCAGCTGACTAAGAGAAAGAGAATGCATAAATAATTAAAATCAGCAATGTAAGTGCAGACATTGCTAGCAAACTTACAGAAAAAAAAGAGGATTATAAGAGAATACTATGAAGAATCATATGCCAACAATTTAGTAAACTAGAAGGTATGGATAAATTCCTAGAAATACACAAATTATCAAATCTGACTTAGACAGAAAATCTCAATAGATATAGCAAATAAAGGGGATTGAATCAGTTCAACAACAACAACAACCCCACCTCCCTACAAAGAAAAGTCCAGGACCAGATGACTTCACTGGCGAATCCCACCAAACGTTTAAAGAAGAATTAATGCCAATGCTTCTCAAAAAGTAGAAGAGGAAGGAGCACACTATCTCATCCTTGAACCCAGTCTTTCTCTGATACCAAAGCCAGATGAAAATATAAGAAAAAACTACAAACAAATATATATATATATATAAAGTGTGTGTGTGTGTTAGTTATATATATATTATATAATTATATAATTATATATTAGTCAGTATTGTGTGTGTGTGTATATATATATAGTGAAATGTTATAGGAATGCAGTACTAATACAATGTGGATGAACCCTGAAAACATTACAGTGAGTGAAAGAAGCCTGATACACAGGATCACAGATCATATGATTCCATTTATATGAAATATCAAGAATAGGTAAATTGTTAGATAATGCAAACTAGTGGTTACTAGAGTAGAGGGGGAATTTGGAAGTAAGTGCTTAATGGGTATGAGATTTCCTTTGGAGGTGATGAAAATGTTCTAGAACTGGATAGAAGTGATGGTGGTACAACATTGCAAATGCACTAAATGCCACTAAATTGTTTGCTTTAAAATGCTCAATTCTATGTTATGTGAATTTTGCCTCAAAAAAAAAAAAAATCTACATTTCTGTTAGGCTCTCTTCTGAATATTTCTTATAGCGTTCACAGTACTGGCCCTAAATCTAATCTAATCTACCTTCTAGTCTCATGAAAGAGGCAGCATTAGATAAGCCAACAAGTAGACAATTATGTGGTTATGATTGTGGTCAGTGCTATATACAACAGAAAAAGGTGTGGCATAAGAAGAATATGAAGAAATTGAGTTAGATTGAGAAGTAAGGGATAGAGGCTGTCAGGAACGTCTATCTAAGAAAGTAACTTTTCAATTGAGAGCTAAAGAATGATTAAGAGGGTCTTACCTGGTGGTGAAGAATCTGCCTCCGAAGGCAGGGGAAGCAGGTTCAATCCCTAATCAGGGAACTAAGATGCCACATGCTGCAGGGCAATTAAGCCCTTGTACCACAACTAGAGAAGCCTGCATGCTGCAAAGAAGACCCAGAGCAGCCCCCACCCCCCAAAAAAGGAAGGAAGAAACAGCTTTGTAAATCAAATATACTTCAGTATAAAATGAAAATTAAATTGAATTTAAAAATAAAGAATGAATAGAAAGTGTCCTAGTGAGGAGTTAGGTATTACAGACTCCAGACAGAGAAGGCAGCATGCCTAGTGTCCTGCAGCAGAAAAGAGCTCGTACATGTGAGAAATGCAAAGAGTGGCCCAGCTCGGGCCCAGTGAGTGCCCTGAGTGACCTCAGTCAGTCCCTTGAGGGGCACAAGAGTTGCTCAGCGCTGTGTGGACACCCTTCAGTCTGCTCAGACTCTGACAATCCACTTCAAGTCTCCTGGAGGTGTGGGTAATTTCCTTGACTCTGCCCTGTCTAATAAATTTTTCAAATCAATTTTTTTCAGAAAGAGAAGGTAAAGAAAAGAAAGAAGGGGAGCAAAAGATCAAAATTGGAGTCTTGTCTCTGCCACTATTAGTACTTAATTTAAGGTAAGTTATTTACTGTTGTTATTCCATAATTAATCAGTTCATTGGCTAATTAATTATCTTGTAGGGAGAAAAAGATGTCCTGTGGTCAGTAAATTAGAGAAATGTGTTGATTGGCTGAACACTTTCTGATCTTTGAATATATTCCTCTTTCCGTTTCCTATATTCAATCCGTTGGCCTTTGTTTCTTCCTTCATAATAACTTTCACTTGTGTCTATTTAAAAATCATATGTTAACATTATATACTAGGCATCTTAAAAACTATAATTTAGTCCTCACAAGAATTATATATGTTATTTCACATTCATTTTCTAAGCAGAGAAACTGAGATTTAGCGAGGTTGGATATTTTGCTTGGGGTCACAGAGCTCATACATGATTGAGCTCTGATTCAAAGCCAGTCCTTTTTAACTCTGAAGGCTGTGGTTTTCCCAGGAGCACAGGCTATTTTCTTTCCATTCTATTGCCGTAACTTCCTCATTTTCCCTATGAACAACAGCAACGGCCTCCTGGTTTGCCTTACTTCCCTCCATCCTCTCTGCTTCAATCCACACTGTCCCACACTCTACCCTGCCGCCAGGTTAATGTCTCTTAAACACATATACCCCCAAAATCAAGGTCCCAAAAAACTTCTGATTGAATCTGGCAGAGGAGAGAGCTGAGGTTCCACTGGATTCATAGAACTTTAGCTGAAGGGAAAATTTTTCTGCACCCATTAAAGTTTTCAGAGGAAAGAAAGATGATAAATTATTAGAAGAAAATGAGACAGTTAAAACCTTCCAGAGTACTTGAGGTCAGGTGGGATAGCCCTCAGGTCAGGTGGGATCTGGAGAGGCACAGGACGTGCTGAAGGGACGAGCCAGTGGTCTGCGTATCGGCCTGCTCTCTCCTCTGTTCCCCACCCCACCAAGGGGAGGTGGGTCCCTCTCCATCACACAGGAGACCTGGTCTGGGAAACCTACCAACAATCCAGGATGGAAACTGCAAAAGGAAACTGATGTTTTGATTAAGCAAATATTTGAAATTATTTCATTCCAAAGAAAAATATCCCAATTAAAGTGCCAAGCATTGAGTATTCACAAACAGAAAACAGATGCAACATGTGTTCAGTTTGAAATCGACTTGGGAATAACTCTCCTGAAACTGAATGTGGACATATTTACACAATATAATTCATAACAGAGCTCTGGAAGGGTTTCTAAGAGGAGACAAAGGAGTACTATACACACATTTAGCTATCCCTGGAGTATGGGCATGTACCAAATGTAATAAATATATGTCCGCTATTTAGCTCTGCAATTTCCACATGTTTTTTAAGTGACTGCATTACTGATTACATGAGACACTAAAATCTTTTTAGAAATACGTATAATGGTAATGTTTTTAGAACCAAATTATAAGAATAATTAACAATTGGGAAATGTATTTTTTTCTACTTCTCAAGTTCATTGCTATCCTAAGAAAAAACTTCTTCCTGATTTGGAAAATGAACTTGGAGCCAAGATTTACTTTCTCTTAGGAAGGAAACTTCCATAAAGATTTTTCATCTTTTGATCCTCTTAGGAAAATGAGGTTTATCACTCTTTAGAAAACAAAATTCTTGATGTTTTCTTGCATTCCTTTTACACAAACATAGAAGTGTATTTGAAGTGCAAAAACAGAATCATAGTTTTTTTCAATAGCTAACTTTTAGCCAACCTTCCATCCAAGTGAATCAAAAAGTTTTAAATCCATAAAATACTCCCACATGTTTCTAACTAGAAAGATGATGGTGGATACCAAATTGTAAACTTTTAGTCAATATTGTCTCAGTATTTTTGCATGTATTTTTTTGTTTTGTTATTTTTGTTTGTTTCAGCAAACGACAGTTCTCACATTTTGAATGTGTGGTTTTAGCAACAGTTCTCACATTCAAAATAAATTTATATAGACTCTATTCAACAAATGTATATTGAGTATTCCCAAAGTATGAAAAATTATACTGTGCTGTTAGCTTTCCATTTGGATTAGACTTTTATATTGGTTCATATATGTGTTAATTTTATTGACTAATTCTTAATTTTTTAATTAAAAAAATTTAATGTGATATATTTTGCATTCAGTGAAATTTTAAATTATCAGTCCTATTAAAAAGGTAGAAGAAGATTAAAAGAAGATTAAATGTAAGTAAAATTAGAAATATATAGCATATAGTAAGCATATGGTGTCAGGGCTTCCATAATGGTTCAGACGGTAAAGAACTAGCCTGCAATGCGGGAGACCTGGGTTCGATCACTGGGTTGGGAAGATCCCCTGGAAGAGGTCAGGGCAACCCACTCTAGTATTCTTCCCTGGAGAATCCCCATGGACAGAGGAGCCTGGCGGGCTACAGTCCATGGGGTAGCAAAGAGTCGGACACGACTGGGCGACTAAGCGCATATGGTGTAAGACTTGCAATATAAGCTTGTGTGGACATCTAAGATAGTATGTTATTGGCCCTCGTCGCTCCTCCCCCACTTGCTCTTCTCCATGTCCACACTTTGCTGGATGTCTTTTCCATTCTCTCCCACAGCAGGCATGCCTCTAACTGACTGACTTAGATTGAGTTCATTCTCTACCCTGGGCTTAGTCATTCGAATTGCTTTGGTTAATAGAAGGAAGCAGTCAGTACTTTGCTAGCTCCAAGACTAGGCCTCAAAAGATTTTTCCACTTTATCTCTTGTGCTCCTCCCATCCCTGGGTGCGACATGCCGGGGGCTAGCAACAGGTCCCAGAAGTAGGAATGTAGACATGGAGGGTGAGTTGCCCCAGGCAACTTGTCAAACACAGCCCAGAGCAGAGCTTCCAGTTCACTTGGACCCGGAGCCCAGCTCATATCTGCTATGTTACTTTTTAGGACTGTCACAACAAAGTACCACGGGCCAGGCTGTGTAAACAACGTAAATGTATTTTCCCAGAGTTCTAGGGGCTGGAAGTCTGCAATCAGGGGCTGGTAGGGTTGGTTTCTTCTGGTCTCTCTTCTGGTCTTTCAGATGAGTCTTCAAGATGACATGGTGTTCTCTCTCTATGTATGTCTATGTCCAAATTCTTCTTGTTAGAACACCAATGGAATTGGAATAGGGCCTGCCATAATGACCTAATTTTAACTTGATTAATTCTTTAAAGGCACTGTCTCCAAATACAGTCACATTTTGAGGTACTAGGGATTAGGATTTCAAACTATGAAGTTTTGGAGGACATGATTCAACCCATAATGTCGGCCAAACTTAGTCTAGATCAAGCAGCCCAACAGACTCAGGAGCTATAATAATAAATTAGCATTTTAAGGCACTAAATTTTTAAGTAGTTTATAATAAAACTAACTAACCAATACAAATGATATAAAAAGGTATTTACATAGTTACAGGTGATGAGATTTTGAGTAATTTAAAAATATTTTCTTTAAGAGCGACACTACATATTCTTTTAAACTAGTGTTTTTGACTATAAAGTAATACTTTTCCATCATTTTAAAAACAGAAGATACAGTAATATATAAAATATCAAAACAAATATCTAGGGACTTCCATGGGACTTCCGTGGAGGTCCAGTGGTCAAGAGTCTATGCTCCCAATGGAGGAGGCACAGGTTGGACCCTGGTTGGGGAACTGAGATCCTACATGCTATGCAGATCAGCCAAATATATATACATATCTGCCAACCTGAGAGGAAATTATCTTCCTATTTACAAACATACATTCATACATATTTTTCCACTAACAGTCATACATATTTTTACCAAAACAGGTATTCTATCATACATACTTTAAACTGCTTTTTTTTAATAAAAATTTTTTCCAAGGAGAGCATTGTTAGTAAGTATAGAGCTCTCTCGTAATTTTAATGACCACATAGTATGCCATTTTATCAATTTCCATAATTTATTTACTAACTTCTTGTTGACTAGTATATAAATTGTACTTGGAGAAGGAAACAACAATCCACTCCAGTATTCTTGCCTGGGGAATCCCATGGACAGAGGAGCCTGGCAGGCTATAGTCCATGGGGCTGCAAGGGTCGGGCACAACTTGGTGACTAAACCACCACAGAAATTGTACTCATTTTTCATGATTTTTATTTTTCCACTAAACAGAAAAAAATGTAACATATCCTTCTAAAATCTTCTGGGACCTGGGATTGAAAACACAAGATACATGTAGAGACTATTCTTGCTAACTGTAGCTTATTGTAAGATTTAGTTTCTCCCAGTCTTACATAGATTTCTGCCAGTTTTACCTTGGTGTAAAGGTAAGTGGATTGAAATGAAAATTATGATAACAAAAAGAGAGGGGATATATGAAGACACATAACGGGCTCACTTTGCTGTGCAGCAGAAAGTAGCACAACATTGTAAAGCAGCCATGCCCCTGCTGCTGCTGCTCACTCACTCAGTCATGTTCAACTCTCTGTGATCCAATGGACTGCAGCCTGCCAGGCTTCTCTGTCCATGGGCTTTCCCAGGCAAGAATACTAGAGTGGGTTGCCATTTCCTCCTCCAACTATACTCCAATAAAAATTAACTTTAAAAAAGAATGATGGTTTCTTTTAAGCAGAGCTGATGGTTTCATTTTATGAAGCATGAATCCAATCAGAATCTCCTCAGTTATCTAGAAAGTGTGTGATGCTGGCCTATGCACTCCAGAAGTGAAGCAGACACAAATGTGGCTTCAACTATCTTCCTCCCGAGCAGGGGGAACAGACAGGGAGGTGTACAGTTGACCCTGAGGAATCGCCACCTTAAGTCCACAGGGTTGCATACGGAATGAGAAAGTAAGTTAGGAAGTAAGTTCAATGTAAATTTGGGAAAGAAGTATGTTTTCTAATGTTTTAATTGATAAAATATACTTCTTCTTAAGAACACTGCTTTTCTTTCTTTAAAAAAGTTTTTTTTAGTTATTTGGCTGTGCTGGGTCTTAGTTGCAGCACTCAAGATCTTTGATCTTTATTGCAGCATTTGAACTCTTGGTTGTGGCATGTGGGATCTAGTTCCCTGACCAGGGATCCAACCTGGGCCCCCTGCACTGGGAGTGCAGGCTTAGCCACTGGACCACGAGGGAAGTCCCTCCTTTTCTTCTTGGTTGTTCTTTCTGAATAAGAGAAAAATAAAATTAGTTTCCCTCACATCTGGATAAATTTAACAACCCTCTATCTCTCTAAGGAAGAACCTCCCAGGTGATTATTTTCTTTGAAGTTCTAGGGTGGTTACTTTGTCCCTGGAGGTTTGGCCAGCCACGTTAGTTGCGGTTCTGGTTTCTTTCCTGCCTCCTCCCAGTCCCTCTCAGTCAGCCTGGCCACAACAGGAGGTCAGCACTGATCTGACAAGAACCCTACCACTTCTGACCCCTCAAAGGTGCCCGGTGGTGCTAAACTGTTGGTGCCATTTGTTCCCCAGTTTGGACACCCCTCCTTGGTGGTGACTGGGCACCAGAGAATCTTTACTTCTGGAGAATGTGGTGGTGATGTGCTTGCAGCGTTTCTCCTCCAGGAAGCAAGGTGCTCATTGTGTAAGTAATGTTCCACATAGAAGTGTTTTTCTCTGCAAAGTCAGGAGCTTCCTTGGAGGGAACAATATTTTTATCTAAACACACTGTTTGAATTTAGGTTAGTGTGATACAGAAATTGTACAAAAGCCATGCCAACCTACTTTCTTCACTTCTGTCAGTAAATTTAGAAAGCACAGATTAGTGTAGCTATATTGAGCTTCATTTCATTTAATGCTTTTAGCAATGCTGTATGTTTTTAATATTAGGATTCTAGGGAAAAATATGCCATCTGACAATGTAAATGACAAATGTATTTACTGTAAACTTACTTGCTTTGGATACACTTGGTCAAAGGTCTGGGATTGCATAATGATGAGACTGGGGACCGACAGGTGTACATATATTCAATCAACATGAAAAGGTCTGGGTCAAGGAAGAGATTAGATTTTATACTAAAGGATTTGTTAACAGAGGAAATATTAGAAGTGGAAGATAAGGCTAGAGTCATTATAACAACAACAATAATAATAGCAACATTAATGATAATTACAACAACTATAGTTAATTGAAAGGTTCCTATTGCCAAGCATCAGCCTTAGCATGTCATATACTTACATTGTTTCTTCTCCACAGCATTATAGAGATAAATATTAATATTATCATTATTATGTCCATTTTTCAGATCAGGAGATTGAGGTACAAAGTGATTAAGTGACTTGATCATCACCTTAAAGGTAAGAAGCTACAGAACTGAGATTTTTACCAATCTTGGGCTTTGAATTACAGCAGTATACAACTTATGATCATCTTTCACTGTTCTGTACTGTGCAAGTTATTATTATCCATACTTTTGTAATAACTATAAACACTGAAGCGGAGAGAAAATTGCTCAAGTCTTCTTGAGAAACACTGTTGCAGGGAGCTAAGACCCAGGCCTCGCTCGCAATGGGCTGCATTATACCTACTATAGTCATTGCCAGATATCCTTGTCTAGATCTTTCTAAACACAAGATAAAATAGTACTTTTCAGGAATTGCTTTGGGACCTTTGCACAAAGTTTCCTACTGACAAATGCACTGTTCTTGCGGAGGGCACCCTCCAGAACGTAGGTCCTGGGTTGTCCAGGGTGGTCGGCTTGCAGTAGTTTCTCTCTGGCTGCCTCTCAGAATCATTAATAATGACTTTACCATCCATACTTTCTACACAAATGAACCCCACCCTTCCTCCTAGACCCACTCCTCAAGCCCTGTTTCCTCCTTAGTCACCTCCTTAGTCACCTCCATCCACTTCATTCCAAGGAAGTCCCCGGGCCCAGCCTCCTGGAGAACAGTGCCACTGTCAGTCCACGGATGGCCCAGGCGGTGATCCTGGCAGCCAGGTTGCTAAGGGGAGAGGGAAAAAGAGGCACTGCCCCTCTCTCACGTGCTCTTCAAGGTCAGCAGAAGCTGCCTTCTCGGGAGCACAGCAAGATTCCCGACCCGTCGCGAGAGAGGGGTCGTTTCTTTACAGATTTAACAAAACTTGAGAGTGATGAATAGCTTCGACATGTCTTACTGATGTCATGTCCAACAGGTATCTATATCCACATTGACTCTTACAAGCTGTGAATCTAACAGCATTTGGGGTAGGCGTTGCACGGCCCAGTAATTAAGTTCATCTCAGGCCTCCTTGTTAAGGCCATTGAGGTCTATTACATCTTGCGTTTTCATTGACTGCAGAGAAGTCTTTGAAATTTTATTGTAATTTGTCCTGTGAATCTGGGCAGCAATCAACACTAAGTACAAAAAAGGAACAAACTGCTGATACACACAGACAACATGGATAAACCTCAACACCTTTATTCTAATTAAAAGACGGTATATGGTTCTACTTATAAAATTCTAGAAATGGCAAAACTATAGCAATAAAAAGACCAGAGGTTGCCTTTGGCCAGAGTTTGGAGGAGGGGGCTGACTTCAAAGGAAGGACACAAGAAAAATTTCCAGGATGGCAGACATGTTTTTATATTAATATCTTATGGTGGTGACTATAAGACTGTACAATTTCAACATTCATCAACTATACATATAAAATGGGTGAATTTTATTATGTGTAAAGTATACCTTAATACAAGTGGAGGAAAACAAAGTAGCTTTAAAGACAATGTGAGAGGAATAAGCATTATGAAAATTGAGAGGAAGGGGTCTGTTCAGATGACTTTAAAGGAAGATTGGTTTGAACACCCAGACATGTCATAGAGGCTTCTCCTAGTTTAGTTCCGCGGGTCTCCCACTGCGGGGTTTGTGAAATTCACTGTACTGGGTTGTATATACAAAACCATGTTTCTGTGGATCACTTCTTGGATAATTTAAGGTATTTTCAAGAGTAACTTTGACTACACACGTTTGTGTTTCCTGTTCACTTCAGGTCCCATCGGGCTAGAAGACGCAGGTCCACAGTCATAGTGCTGGGATGGGGCAGCTGGGTTGGATTTTAAGGTCAGGATCTAAGGCTGGACAAATAGCCTTCGAAAGAGAAAGCCGCCCTCTCCACCCATTCCCAAGGCTCACTCCCAAAGCGAGCCGTATTGCGTTCATCATAACTGGCTACCACATCACTTCGGGTGTTCACACTGTTGCTTCAGACACACAACTGCAGCAGTTGTTAGCTTCCAAGAGGGAGGTGTTTGCAGAGCTGGCCTTGTAATTACTTATGTTGGCATCAGCTTCTCCTGGCATCACCTTGATCAGGGCTGTCACGTTCCCCCAATACATAAGGCGGAGGTGAACAGCTAGCAGCTATGCAATCACCCAGGCCTCACTTTTATCTTGGCAGGATTCTGTGTTAACTTCTCTGGTGTCGACTTGGTCTCTTGACAATGGAATGTTAACCATTCACCCTTCCCTAAGTGTCAGCCAACACGCATTAACGCTCTCTTCTGACTCCATCCAGGCCTTTGCACATACTGTCCCTCTGCCAGGCCAACTCCTCAGCATCCTTAAAGACTCCACTTATATCCCCTGCTCTTCAAGGCAACTCTCCCTGCTGCTTGCCACCCTCCTCCTCTGCAGTTGGGCTGAAGAGCCCCTCATGGGGGTTTCCCAGCACCTGGGTTTCCACCTGCCCAGTGAGGACACTCATCTGCGTCCTTATTGGTCTCCCCGCTTGGCTCTGTGTACCCTAACCCAGAGATGCAGAGAAGATGGCTACTTTTCTTCTAAGCCTTATTATGACTTGTAAGAGTCTGGAAAATTTGTGTTAAATAGTAGAGGAACCGAATATCATCCCTCTAGGGCTTCAAATGAGATAGTGGATGTAAAGCATAAAACCTAACAGCTGACGCACAGTAGACACAGTAGACAGTATTAGTCTTGCGTTCACTCCCCTAACTCCTCCAAATCCCGCTTTTGTCTGACTCTGTCCCGCGGGGAGAAGTGATTCAATGGAATCCACTCAGAGTGATCCCTCACTGCAAGGGATGATGGGATTTGGTTGGGAAATGTATATTTTTGGAATAGTTTCAAACTGAACTAGTTTTAAGAGGATATAGGTTCATCGATGAGGACATTTTATAGAGTGACAAATGATGACCTCACTTCTTGGGGATATATCTAGGAAATTAGCTTGTACATTAATTAAGTGATAATTGCATTTTGGTGTGATCTGAAACTCAATAAACACGTTATTGAAAACTGATAATTACAAATCATAACAATAATAGTAGATGTTTAAATTTACTGTGAATATTATTGGGCATATTCAGATGGCAAAGAAATATTTTAAAGTACAAATTCAGTTCTAGAAGTTAAACTTTTTTACCATTAAAATTAGTTAAATATGAATAGGTGGCACAGATTTGATCAGGTGATAAGGACTATTTTGGCCACTAGAGGGAGCTCATACTTTAAAAAATATTTGTAGGGACCACACTGTGCCACCAGCTGCCAATGTGGGTTTTAAAATTAGTAATGACGGTGCCCTGAATTTTTTTTTTTTTTGCAGCTTCTTTCATTATTAACGTTCCAAAGGGATGGATAAGTGACAAAAATTGTAAATCAATATGAATATATTAGAAATGTTTTCTAGCAATGTTCAAAAGGGTAATCTCTGATGGCACATACAGTTACAGATATAAATTACTTTCTCTTTTTTTCCAGAACATAAACTGTTTTTTTAAAGGTACTTTCTTTTAAATACAACATTTATTCAAAAGTAAAAGTTTTAGAATTATTTGTTTTCATTTTTTTCACGGATGGGAGAATTGGTATCATAATTTTACTATTTCACATACAATACGTGTGTGAAATATATAGTGTTTCAGGGTCATATGAACCTCTGGAATGAACCTCCTAAATCTAGTTTTACCCTCTTCTTACTGCCACACCAAGTGCAAGAGCTTGTTCTCCCCAGATGGTCGTAACACTTTTTTATTGGCCTCCTCTCCGTCATAGACGACTCCTGCCTAGTGTCTCCCAAATGCAATTGACTGTATTTATACACTGCTCTCAGACTAGTTTTCCTGAAAAAAGTTTTTTATCACTCACCTTTCTGCTCAGAAACCCATAGTAATTCCCTATTTCTATAAAACAAAGCCACAAATTCCTTCTTGGCATTTAAGATCCAATTCGATATCACCTCCTCTTCAGGCCCACGAGCTTCGGGCTGGATTAATCCTCTATTTTCCTCAAGTTCTTTTTTTTTTTTTCCCCCAAGTTCTCATGGTACTTTTTCTCTGTGAAAGTGGAAGTGTTAGTCTATTAGTCATGTCCAACTCTTTGAAACCCCATGGATTGTAGGCTGCCAAGCTACTCTGTCTATAGAATTCTCCATGCAAAAATACTGGAGTGGGTATCCATTCTCTTCTCCAGGGGATCTTCCCAACCCTGGGATCAAGCCCAGGTCTCCTGCATTATAGGCGGATTCTTTACCATCTGTGCCACCAGGGAAGTATTGACCTTTATTTTATGGTTCCTTGTGAGCATGTCTCAGAGAAGGCGATGGCACCCCACTCCAGTACTCTTGCTTGGAAAACCCCATGGACGGAGGAGCCTGGTAGGCTGAAGTCCATGAGGTCGCTAAGAGTCAGACATGACTGAGCGACTTCACTTTCACTCTTCACTTTCATGCATTGGAGAAGGAAATGGCAGTGTTCTTGCCTGGAGAATCCCAGGGACGGGGAAACCTGGTGGGCTGCCGTCTATGGGGTCACACAGAGTCGGACACGACTGAAGCGACTTAGCAGCAGCAGCGAGCATGTCTAGTGTAATATCCAAGAGCAACTTCTCTAAATGTATGAGTCCTTCCTCTGACCAGACAGCAAGATTTGCCTTAGCAAATGTTTGAAGCCAAAGTTCTGCCTAAGAGGACCAGACTGGGGAGACATTCAGAGGCGGCATGGATAGAACCTGGTGTTCTATTGCTATCAAGCCATCACACAATTATTGGTTTAAAGTAACAATTTGATATTATCTCTCAAGATTCTGGGGATTGTCTAGACCCAGCTGGATCATTCTTGCTTGATGTCTCAAGTGTGTTTGCAGTCAGATCGTGGCTGGGCTGGAGTCATTTGAATGCTCAACCAGGCTGGACATCCAAGATAGCTTCCTCACTTACGCATCTGCCATCCAGGCTGAGAGGGCAGAAATCTCTAGGGGCTCACCAAGCATTTTGTTCTCTTCATGCAGTTCTTCCATGTGAACCACATAGGATTCCTCACAGCATGGTGGTCTCAGATTAGACTTCTTACATGGCGGCTGACTTTCCCCTGAACGGCCATTTCAAAAGACCCTAGTATGAGCAGCAAGGCTTCTTGGACGTCACATGGGATCACCTCCTCCACAGTGCCGGTCCAGACTCAGTGTGGGAGGGGACTGCACAGGAGCCCTGTACTGGGAGGACTGGTTGTTAAGGGGCCATCTTTGGAGACTAGCTCCCTCACGTGCCAACATTTTCAATATGGAAATCACCTGAAGATAGACCAGTCAGAAGAACTGAGAAGATCAGGGTGATGAAAACTTAATTGCAAGACAAAAGGGAGGGTCAGTCAATATTGTTTAGTATGTCCATAGATCCTTTTACATTCTCCCCATCGAGAGATGGGGGTTATGTTTCCTCCCTCCAAAACTGGACTGGCTTTTCTGACTGTGATGCTATGTAACTTCCAAGGAAAGTTCAAAAAAGGCAGTCACGATATTTCTAACTTGCCTGTTGGAATACATGCTCTTGTTACCTTCAGCTTCTATATAAGCAACCTACCTTCCTGAGGCTGCTATGTTGTGAGGAAGCCCAATACAGTTCACATGGGATATTGTACATACGGTCATTATTTAGATGTCATATAAAGTGCAGGCTGGGAATTCCCGATATCCTCTCTCTGGAGGGATGTTTAAATTCTCAGATGCTTAGGAGAGGGTCACGGGATTTGGATAGAGAAATGATTTTGTAACCGTAAAGACCTTCTTAAGACAAAATTGAAGGCTGAATTAGGACTTGGCATGGGCAAGAATAAAGTTACAGAAGGAAGGATACAGAATATCCATCAAATAACTTTGGACCAGCTGCTTTTTCCCTCCTATTTTAGGCTAAGTGTTTAGTGTACTGTTCTTTCCTTTAGTTCACCCTTTGAAACTCTTTTCTCTTTTCTTTTCTTTTTTTTTTTTGTGTGTGTGTTTTTGAACTTTTGTATTGAGGTATAGCTGATTAACAATGTTGTGATAGTTTCAGTTGAACAGTGAAGGGACCCAGCCATACATATACATGTATCCATTCTTCCCCTAAACCCCATTCCCATCCAGGCTGCTACATAACATTAAGCACAGTTCCATGTGCTATACAAAATGTCCTTGTTGATTATCCATTTTAAATATAGCAGTGTGTACATGATCATCCCAAATGCCCTCATTATCCCTTCCCTCTGGCAACCATAAGTTCATATTCTAAGTCTGTGAGTCTCTTTCCATTTTGTAAGTTTATTTGTATCATTTCTTTTTATATTCTACATATAAGTGATGTCATGGATTATTTCTTCTTCTCTGTCTGACTTACTTCTATCAGTATGACATTCTCTAGGTCCGTCTGTGTTACTTCTAATGGCATTATTTCATTCTTTTTAATGGCTGAGTAATATTCTTTTGTATATGTGAACCACATCTTTTTTATCCATTCCTCTGTCGATGGACATTAAGTTGCTTCCATGTCTTGGCTATTGTAAACAGTGCTGCCCGAACATTGGGGTGCATCTATCCTTTCAGATATTCTCTGGATATATATCCAGGAGTGGGATTGCAGGGTCATATGGTAGCTCTACTTTTAGCTTTTTAAGGAACCTCAATACTGTTCTCCATAATGCCTGTAGGAATTTACATTCCCACCAATAGTATAGGAAGGTTCCCTTCTCTCTACACCCTCTCCAGAATTTGTTTGTGGATTTTTTTGATGATAGCTATTCTGGCTGGTGTGAAGTGATATCTCTTTGTAGTTTTTATTTGCATTTCTGATTAATTAGTGAAGCTGAAGATCTTTTTATGTGCCCATTGGCCATCTGTGTGTCTTCTTTGGAGAAATGTCTATTTAGGTCCGCTGCCCATTTTTTGAGTGGGTTATTTGTTTTGATGCTGTTAAGCATCATGAGCTGTTTGTATATTTTAGAAGTTAATCCCCTATCGGTCACATCATTTGCAAATATTTCCTCCCAATCTGTGGGTTGTGCTTTCATTCTATTTATTGTTTCCGTTGCTGAGCAAAAACTTCTGAGTTTGAGTAGGTCCTATTTGTTTATTTTTGATTTTATTTCCAATTTCCTGGGAGATGGATCAAAAAAGATGTTGCCGTGATTTCTGACAGAGTGTTCTGCCTATGATTTCCTCTAGGAGATTTATAGTGTCCAGTCTCACATTTAGGTCTTTAATCCATTTTGTGAAACTCTTTATTTCTTTAAAGATCATTTCACTTAAAAGTTAAAGACTTGCCATGGGCGCTGTAGGTGTGAAAAGCCTGGAAGGAAACCGTTTGGGCATGTTTGGGGAAGTTATGATTGGAGGGGCACTGGCGCCAGGGTCCCACACCGACGCCTTTAGTCCTGCTGCTCTGCTGCTTGTGTCTCTGCAGCACAGTCGAACATTCCCAGAAAAGTAGTAACAAACAAGCATCCAGTTAAGGAAAGAAGATGACATCCTTAGAGAAAAGAAAACGGGAAGACTTCTGGTCAAGAAGATGAGATAGTTAGGGGGGAAAAAAGTCTCGAACCACTGGTCACTCTTTCAGGCTTCCCAGTGGAAACTTGGTGCTTCAGATAAACAAAGGCATTGGCAGGAAGGAAGCTGAAGCTCAGAGGAGGGGGCTGGCAGGCCTACGAAACTAGCAGGGACAATTGGAAGAGAAGCCTAGGCTGGCAATCCCTGGGTCTCTTCTTCAACAACTTTTGGGTCCCTCTTTCAGAAAGAAGGCTCCTGGGGACACCCTCTGGCCTGAGGGACGTGGGAGACTCTGAAGCTGCCCAGAGAGCAATAAATACAGGGTTTTGCGCTTGTAACTGGAAAGAAGTGGGCAGCACTAGAAGCAATAGGGTTGAGGGTATGAGGGACCTTCTTGCCAAACCCATTCCCAGACTTCCTAACTCTCTAGGAACAGAAGAGAGAATGCCATGGCCAGTTTCCTGTCATTCAATCAGTGGAGTCGGGGCCCCCACAAGTGTTCACTCTGAGAAAACAAACGCACAAGAGAAAAGGACGAAAAGCCAGCTAGGCAACTCCAAAGGAATCAGTGGCTAAGCTCATGGGCAACCCGCTTCAGTGCAGGAAATAAGAAGATCCGAGTGAGGTCATTTATTTTGGGGTGGGGGGGGAGGGGCAATAGTGCATACCTGCGCAATTAAGTCAGAGCTCCAGATTTGGGGCGCAGGGAGGAGCAGCCTGCCTGCACGCATTGTAGAGCAACCAGCCTGCTTGCAGAGCAGTTGCCAAGTCCCTTAGGGTCATTAAGAAACTAACCGAAGTTCAACACCAAGAGTTGCTTTCCTGGGAAGTTGCCCCAGGGAGGAGGGGTGGGGGCACTGGAAGGTAATGAGAGTTCCTAGGAGAACTTTTGTGATCCACTCCGAGTATGTTTGCAAATTCCTAGATGCATTCAACGAGTTACCTTTTCATGAAAATGCCTTTCCCTCAATAGATCGTACTGACGTTTTGGAGTCACTTCTTCAGTGACTTCTTCAGTGATGCGCTTTTCCTTTATGGCCTTTGATCGTCAACTCCCTGCGTGATGTTACTTTGGGGTGAACAATATATAATAACTTTCTCATGGACTGTTTTGCTCAGCATGTGTTTCTAGAGACAGCTTGAGGAGCTTTGGGGTGTGAAAGAGTATCAGCATGGCCTATCACACAGTATTCTGTACCAAAAAATGAATGAGTTTAGGTATTACAAAGAAAAGAAGGCATAGGTCAAGAATCCAGAAAGGTCAGTAGCTCACCGTCTTTCAACAAATAGAGATTCCTTCACTCTTGGGTGGTACTTCCCACTCTTTTACAAAAGGTGGTACCTTTCTTTTGACTTAACTCATTCTGTTCATATTTTCCAGAACTCCAAATAGGCAGAATTGATTAACTTAAAAGTGGGGGTGGGGAGAGCAAATGCTCAGATAAAAAAAAAATCTCTCCTAAGGACTTTTAAGTGGATCCGGCTGCTTTCACCTGATAACTGCTATCTTTTCTGACACTTTCTACTCTGGGTTATGACAAGTCACACCAGCCTTGTGAGCTCACAAGTCACATAGAGGGAAAGGTGGGGACACCTTGGTGCAACAATGGACCCAGAATGGGAAAGCAAAGGGAATGGGCAGCTGGCCACATTAATCAGATGATTTTGTATCCCAGGGAAATGTACAGGCTGCTTCTGGGTCTAAGATGCAACAAGACATTTCTTTGCAGGCTCCTCGCACATGCCACAGAGAGGGCCCTGACCTGGGCCTGCTGGTCTTAACGTTTTCCTTTACATTTTTTTTTTTTTCCACTTAAACTTTTTCTCTGGAAACAATCACCTGGTGAAGATTCACCCTAGATGTCAGTGAGGCGTCACTAGACACAGCTGGGTTCTCACACCGGTAGAAATGTGTATATTATTTTATTCTACAGCAGCATGCAGCTCGAGGGATCTTCATTCCCCGACCAGGGATCAAACCTGCCGTCTCTGCAGTGCAAGTGTGGAGCCCTAACGCCTGAACCACCAGGGAAGTCCCAGGAATGTGTCTCAAATGGAATGCCCTGGAATGATTCATGGGGAATCCAGTGAACTGTTTGTGGTCCAGGCCTCTGTTGCATAGATGTTGGTCCAGGCAGTGCTTTTTCAAAATGGTAGAAGTTACAACTGAAATTTAATACAGTTAAATATATCTGCATATATATTCATATCTAAGACAGCTGCATAAGAAAGATGCAGTTTTAATGTATCAAATGGGACTGCTTTTCCCTCCCCAACATAATAATAAAACTTTCCTCTTTCTCTCCTGCAACTTTGCTATGTTTGATTGTGTGCTTAAAGCAGATAGTCTAAAGAAGTTGTAACTATTGCCCTGTGATTGGCTTACAAGAAGCTGAGAAATGAAGAGTTCACTGTTGTGATTATTTAAGTATAACAGCTGCAACAATAAAAATGCCTATATTTGACTGCATTGGAATCTCATAAAATGTCCGTTTAAGTTACCCAAATTCAACCACCATTAGTAATAAGGGCTGATAACTGCCTTCTGGTTGTCTCAGTAGCAGATTATTTGGACTGAGCTTCCAACAGGAGACTGACTCTTCACCTGGGCTCAGCCAACAGTGTTGTGTTCTAATGTCGTACGAAAAGGTCACTTCATGTGACATACTTAGAGCTTGTACGGTGGAAGATTTTGAGATCTGTTTTGACTCTTCACTGTTTCTATCATACATATGGATGATGTGTTTCCACCTGGATACATGATGGTGTTCCAGTGAGGACTAATGGAGAACAGGCAACCATGAGACATTCCTCTCCATGTGCTCTCACTCTTGATGCTTTGACCTGGAAATTAGAATTAGGAACATTAATATCAGGGAAATGGAAGTCAGTTACCCTGACATTCTCATATTATTGGAGAAAAATCTAAGTATAGAGCTTTATTATTAAAATCAAGCAATTTTATTAGAAACAAAAATATTTTCCTGCTTTTTTATTTCAAGTAGAATATTTGTCTGAAAACTGAGATTTTCTGCAGCCATCTTGCTGGGGTTCAGATGTGAGAAGGGATTTTTGCTCTCAGTTGAAACCCTCTACATCCCAATGCCACTCTTGTGCTCAGAGACAAATAAGTGACTGAGCTTGGTTTGGTTTTAAATCGTAGTTAGGATGGAGTGTTTGGTAGGGGTGTTTGAGCAGGGACTGGGCCTAAGGTTGCTTGGCTCATGAGGCCTGATGTTTTTCCTGACTGAGGTGCTATGATTGAATTTATATGTTTTTATGACTGCAGGCTTATTTCCTGGTTTTTCAGATTTAAAGAAACTATTTGAAATAATAAACTTCCTTTTTCTCTTGTGATTGAATCTATGCTGGTAATAAAAAAAATAAGGAACAGCTGTGCAGAGGGGTAACCATGACTCCAAAACTTCTTGCCAACTTTAGTTAACAACAAAGGCCTGAAATGCAAAAAGTGAAAATCTTTTTGGGAGCCAGCATTCTGGTCAGCTTCATCCTAACCCTTGTGGTATTCTTGATGTTGCATGCTTGGGAGAAAGCAGTGAATCACGGGGTTTTAATCCTGGAGATTTGGGAGCTGGGGGAAGCATTATGGTAGAATTTCCTTTTTGCTACCTGGTCTCATTTATTGGTAAATCTGAACCCCACCATCAATCCCTCTTTTCCTCTCTCCAGGTATATATACCTACTCAACTCCCTAATGAAAATAAACTCTTCAACAGCAGACCTCATCCTAGACAAAAGCAGAAGGGAGCTGAACACGGACTTAAGGAAAGTGTATAGATTCCTTATCCTCTACAGGGAGAGAGAAAGTACAGAAAAATAAACATTTTTATTATCTAATATACACAATTTGACCTATGTTTAGTGCTGTGCATTATTATTATACTGGAACCTGAGTCTCAAGAACAGGCTTCTGGAATGCCATTCTGGTCTGCATGTTTGATTCTGTCAAAGGTGTTTGGGAATTGAAATTCTGTCTTATTTCCCCACTAAACTCACAGTGGTTATACATGATTTTCTGAAACTGAGCAGAGCCAATTTCTCATGTCTACAAATGGTTCATATTGACACAAGGTGGTGAGGAGATTGCTGAAATGGCTGTATCTTGGGAAAACTTTATAAGAAAGATGGTGTATGAGAAATGTTTGATGAAGGAAAAGGACAGACAGGTGGAGAAGAGAAGCCAGGGGGAGTTTGGAAGGGGGCAAAGAGCTTGGTATTGCAGGAGTGGGCGTCATGTGATGGGGTGGGATGAGTGGAACCGATTGGCTAGAACTGAGACCTCTGTCGAGTTAAGCAAAGGGTTGCAATGAAGTGGTGTTTGGCATGAACCTTAAACTAATGGTTATGATCTCTAATTTAAAGAAGTAGGTTAGCAACTTAGATTCATGAAATGATTGAATGTTAGCTGTTGGTAAATTTCTCAGTGAGGTGCTATAGTTAAAACAGATAACCGAGGACCTACTGTGTAGCACATGGAACTCAGCTCGATGTTATGTGGCAGCCTGGATGGGAGGGGAGTTTGGAGGAGAATAGGTGCATGTATATGTATGTTTTAGTCCCTTCACTGTCCATCTAAAACTATCACAACATTTTTTGTTAATTGGCTATACCCCAATACAAAATAAAAAATTAAAAAATTCTGAGTGAGGGATAATGTCATGAAAAAGAGGCATGAGAAAGATTATTCTTAATCCCTATGGGAGAATCTAGAGGAATGAACTGTAGAAAAGGTTGAATAATCTACAGTGGGGCCTAAAGAGCCATGACTTGAGTCAGGTGTGTAGCAAGAGAACAGATCAAAGTATTGTACGTGAAGGAAAGAATTACTGTGAGAGTGACTCCAGGATTAGAGATGAGGCTAAGAAACACTGTGGTTGAAGGGAAACCCAAGGTAAAGTAATGCCACCAATGACAATGGAGGAAGTGGAAAGAAAGAGGAACTGCTGCAGTAAAAAGAATGATCAGTAGGTGTAGAGTATGGCACGTAACAACTTCTTGAGAGGTAAAGTTAGCAGAAAGTTGTGGTACATAAAACATTTTGTTGATGTCTAAATGGCCATGTTTAAATTTTATGTTGTTATTATTGCTGTTCAGTTACCCAGTCATGTCTGAATCTTTGAGACCCCATTGACTGCAGCACGCCAGGCCTCCCTAACCCTACCCATCTCCCTAACTTTGCCCAAGTTCATGTTCATTGCATTGGTGATGCCATCCAGCCATCTCTTTCTCAGCCTTCTTCTCCTTCTGCTCTCAGTCTTTCCCAGCATCAGGGATTTTTCCAATGAGTCAGCTGTTCGTATCAGGTGACCAAAATACTGGAGTTTCAGTTTCAGCATCAGTTCTTAAGATTGACTGGTTTGACTTCCTTGCTATTCAAGGGACTTTCAGGAGTCTTCTCCAGCACCACAGCTTGAAGGCATCAATTCTTTGGTGTTCTGCCTTCTTTATGGTCCAGCTCTCACAACTGTATGTGACCATGGGGAACACCATAGCCTTGACTATACACACCTTTGTCAGCAGAGTAATGTCTCTGCTTTTCAACACACTGTCTAGGTTTGTCATCACTTTCCTGCCAAGAAGCAATCATCTTCTGATTTTGTGGCTGCAGTCACCATCCACAGTGATTTTGGAGCCCAAGAAGAGGAAATCTGTCACTGCTTCTACCTTTTCTCCTTCCTCCTTTGCCCATTTGCCATGCAGTAATGGGGCCAGATGTCATGATCTTAGTTTTTTTTAATATTTAGTTTTAAGCTGGCTCTTTCACTCTCCTCCTTCACCCTCATCAAGAGGCTCTTTAGTTCCTCTTCACTTTCTGCCATTAGCGTGGTATCATCTGCATATGTGAGATCATTGGTGTTTCTCCCTCCTGTCTTGATTCCAGCTTGTAACTTGTCCAGCTGGGCATTTCTCATAATGTGCTCAGCGTCTAGGTTAAACAAACAGGGTGACAGCAGACAGCCCTGTTGTACTCCTTTCTCAGTCCTGAACCAATCATTGTTCCATGCAGGGTTTTAACTGTTGCTTCTTAACCCACATATAGGTTTCTCAGGAGACAGGTAAGATGGTCTGGTATTCCCATCTCCTTAAGAGCTTTCCAAAGTTTGTCATGATCCACACAGTCAAAGGCCTTAGCTTAGTCAATGAAACAGAGGTAGGTGTTTTTTTGGAATTCCCTTGCTTTCTTTATGATCCAGCAAATGCTGGCAATTTGATCTATGGTTCCTTTGCCTTTTCTAAAACCAGTTGATGTCTACAAGTTCTTGCTTCACATAATGCTGAAGCCTAGCATTCAAGATTATAAGTGTGACCTTACTAGCATGGGAGATGAGTGCAATTGTCTGATGATTAGCACATTCTTTGGTACTACCTTTCTTGGGGATTGGGATGAGGATTGACCTTTACTAGTCCTGTGGCCACTGCTGGGTCTTACAGATTTGTGGACATATTGAGTGCAACACTTTGATATCATCATCCTTTTGGAGAAGGCAATGGCACCCCACTCCAGTACTCTTGCCTGGAAAATCCCATGGATGGAGGAGCCGGGAAGGCTGCAGTCCATGGGGTCCCTGAGGGTCGGACATGACTGAGCAAATTCACTTTCACTTTTCACTTTCATGCATTGGAGAAGGAAATGGCAACCCACTCCAGTGTTCTTGCCTGGAGAATCCCAGGGATGGGGGAGCTTGGTGGGCATCATCCTTTAGGGTTTTGAATAGTTCTACTGGAATTCCATCACATCCACTAGTTTTATTAACAGCAGTGCTTCTTAAGGCCCACTTGACTTCACACTCCAGAATATCTAGCTCTGGGTGACTGAGCACACCATCGTAGTTATTTGATTCATTAAGATTACGTAGATAATGTAAAAGACTTCTCAGAAAGATGTTTATTTTGATCTTTACCTTAGTGACAGCAGTTTGGCTCACAAATGTGTCTTTTAGCAGCTGGTAATTTCTTCCAAAGAATCACTTCCTTGGCTCTGGGAAGGCACACTTTAAGAAGTGCAAGAGCTGGGATATGAGGGCACAAGAAGCAAAGTAGATGAACAGTGACATGGGGAGATTAAAACAAAAACAGAGTGAATGTATGTACCATGTCAGGAGGTCTTGCTTGTGCTTAATGGGTTCTGGAAAATCACTGATGGTTTTTTAAGCCAGAGGGTGACATGGTCAAGTGCATGTTAGAAAAACCCAACTGGCAGCAGTTAGGACTGGAGATTAAAGAAGAGGGGATCTTACAAGTGAGACTGCTGCCTGCAAGGGAATTATTTAAAGAACGAATAGAAATCCCATTTGCTAGAAAATATTAGTTATGAAGATGCTGATATTGGGACAACTAAATCACTTGGGCTAAATTTCCATTATTTTTAGACTTAACAGTATGAACAGGGTATATTAGAGCTATACTACAGAAGGTCATTGGATAGTTAGAGGTTGAAAAGGAGAAGAGGAGACTTGCATGGTGGTTCAGTGGTTAAGAATCTGCCTTGCAATGCAGGGGATGTGGGTTTGATCCCTGGTTGGAAACTAAACTGCCACATGCCACGGAGCAGCTACTGAAGCCGAGTGAGCCACAACTAGAGAGTCTGTGCGACACAAAGAAAGGAATCACATGACACAGCAAATATCCCAAGTGCAGTAACTAAGACCTGAGGCGGCCAAAGAAATAAAAATTAAAAAAGAAAAAAGGAGAAGGTATATAGAATATTCTTAGGATATGTGTGTATACAGAAAGAGAATTGGTTTACTCAGCTGTGGGGGCTAACTAAACAAGCCCAGGTCCACAGGATAAGCAGTTAGGAAGGGAAAGTAACTAGCCAGCTCAAGTTCATGGATTTCCAATTCATTATTCTGAGAGAAAATTATACCAAACTGTTGCCTCCACTTTTGATAGGAAGAAACTGGTGACAATTTCTATTTTCAACTTTTTTATTGTCAACTGTTTTTAAATAAGAAAATGAATGTAAGGTCTTCTCTGGTGGCTCAGTGGTGAGAAGTCTGCCTGCCAATGCAGGAGGCATGGGTTCTATCCCTGGTCCAGAAGGATCCCATGTGCCACAGAGCAGCTAATAAGCCCATGCACTACAACTGTTGAGCCTGTGCTCTGCAACAAGAGAAGCCACTGCAACGAGAAGCCTGCACACTGCAACTAGAGGGTAGCCCCCACTCTCCACAACCAGGGAAAGTTCTCATCAGCAACAAAAACCTGGCACAGCCAAAAATAAAGAAATAAAATTTTTTTAAAAAAGAAAATGAATGTGAAATACCAAGTCAGGCAATACATTAAAGATTTCAAAGAGTAAGACAATGTAAATGAGGAGCTAGATCATATGAAATTGCTGGAAGAAAAAAGAGGAGAGAATAAAGAGAAAGGAGGAAAAAAGAGAGGAAGGCGTCTAGGCTGGCATTTGCTGGAGTAGACACCCACTTAGACCTAGCAATACTGCCACCCTCCAGTGGTTTGGACTTTTTATTAAAGAGTTTCAACTATGCTGTGCAATCCTTAACTTACATTGCTAAAGTAATTTATTCTTTCAATAGTTATCTACTGAGCCTCTACTACATGCCAGATGTATGGCATATGTCAGAGCTAGGTAAACAGCAGTAAGCCAAGGAAGGCTTGTTGTGGCTGTTTTGTTTACCGAATCTTTTCTCAAGCCTGTGCATAATGAAGTAGGAATACATATAGGGAATGTAAGATATATTTTCATCCTAAGATAAAATCAGAAGATTAAAGAAATTCTAATCTGATGCTTAAATATTTCTCTGATGCTTCTATGTTTTTATTTTCATAGAAGGAAGTCATGATTATTACCCCTGTTTAGACACTTCCAGTCAGACATTACATGGTTTGTCCAAAATGATGCTTGTCCAATTTTTTTGAAACTTAATATAGATAATGAACAAAAAAAAAATCCAGAAAAACTGTGATTTTCCCAATGTTAAAATTTGATCATCAATAATTTCCCTTTGGTCTTCAGGAATTAAATTTGTTTAAAGGTTTTAAATTATCTTATAAGAGGCCTTGTCTTTTAAAGTATTTACATATCAAATAATGTGACGCTTAGAATTTTCTTCAAAATAATCTGGAGAAGAGAAAGTACATGAATGTATGGATGAAATAGGATTATGGAGTTGACAATTATGTTGAAATAGGAATTGGAGTTGATAATTATGAAAGCTAGGTGACAAGTACATTGTTGTTGCTGTTCAGTTGCTCAGTTGTGTCCGAATCTTTGAGACCCCATGGACTGCAGCATGCCAGGCTTCCCTGTCCTTCACTATCTTCCGAGTTTGCTCAAACTCATGCCCATTGAGTCAATGATGCCATCCAACCATCATCATCCTCTGTGGCATTCCTTATACAATTTTGTCCACTTTATATATATTTGACACTTTCCATAATAAAACACTTTTTAAACTATCATATGATATATAGAATAATATATCTAAATATATATGTATATACGGCATGTAATATATAATATATTTAATATAAAATATATAAACTATTATATGACTTTCTGGTGTGCTTAGAATCAGAATGTGAATGACAGATGAATTCAACCCACAGAATAAGAATTCTGCCACAACAGTCCTTCAACAGTGTTTTCAACCCTCTGAATGAAATGCCAATGTGATTTAATGAGTCAATTCAATGGTCTTTATAACAATATTTTATGTGTACTATCCTTGAGGGTCATGTTCTTGAAAAAAATTAGATAACTAAGAGAAGGAAAGAAAAACTTGTAACATCTCAGTTGTTTAACTAATTTGGAAGGAAAATAAACAAAAGTGTTTTTAGAGCCAACTTGAACATTTGGTGTCCATGGAGAAATGAAAACACTCTGAACTGAGATTGTAGATACAAGGCAAACAATACTACTTACCGACTGGAGAACCACGGCTGAGCAGTCACGTGGCGGGTGCTGTAAGTGGGCTCGCCTGGTGTGCACACAAGCCATGTGTTTAATACAAGTATTTATGTTGAGTGATTCCATAAACACAGAGTTTATGAAGAACTGGGGCTTATGAGAGTGTTTACATAATAACAAATACCTGATGGAAAGTTTAACTTATAATAATCAATTTTAGTGTTCCTGAACATCTGAACTTTGGGTACTTTGCAGTACTTCTAGTGTTTACTGGATACTTATACTGCCCCAGGCCCCACTCCGGGAACCGGAAAACCCAGAAGCAAAATGAGCAAGTTCTTGCCTTCATGAAGCTTATATTCTAATGGAAAAAATGATCAACATAATAGAGATGTATGTGTTGAGGAACAAAGTAAACAGGGCTGAGCAGGAAGTACAGGAGTGGGCGGGTAGATGGAGGAACAGTTGTCATTTTATAAAGAGAGCTTGGAAAAGGGGCCTGGCTAAGGACACTTATGATTCTGTCAACACGCAGACATTCGGGGACAGAATGCCACGCAGAGAACAGTGAGTCCCAGGCACTGAGATAACAGCATCCCTGAGGTGCTAGAGGACACCAAGGGGGCCATGGGTCAGGAGCAGAGAGAGCAGGGGAAAGAGATGGAAGCAAAGTGGTCAGACCAGGAAAGAGGTCTGAAAGGTCTTTCCACCCCCACTGGGAGCTCGGCAGCAGCAAAGACTGCTTGTTAAAGTGGTCGGGGTGAGTGGAAAATGATCAAGTCCCTGGCCACCGCCTTAGTCCCTGATGGGACCACTGAGAAGAGTCTAGAAGGCTGAGATGGAGCCTGTCAGCTCAGCAGTGAGAGGCTGTCCAGGCAGCCTACTCCCCACAGCTGAGCTTGAGGTCTTTCTGGAAGCTCACATAGAGACACAAGCAGAGCCTCCTTTCAATAAGTAAAATATCCAGGTTTCTCATGGACATGGGAAGAGAAAGAAAGAGGAAAAGAAAAAAAAAAAAAATCCTGGCTTTTTCTTTTTATTTATTCATTGGAAGGACTGATGCTGAAGCTGAAGCTCCAATACTTTGGCCACCGGATGCAAAGAGTCAACTCATTGGAAAAGACTCTGACGCTGGGAAAGACTGTAGGTAGGAGGGGAAGGGGACGACAGAAGATGAGATGGTTGGATGGCATCACTGATTCAACGGACATGAGTTTGAGCAAACTCCAGGAGATAGTGAAGGACAGGAAAGCCTGGCATGGTATAGTCCCTGGGATCACAAAGAGTGAGACACGGCTTAGTGACTGAACAACAGTGACAGTTCACACTTAGGGTTTTACCCCTCCTTTGGCTAAGTCCTGCTGTAAACTTAGAAGCCTCCAGGGAATGAGGTGGGCAAGCCTAGCTGGCTTTTCTCTCCTTAGCACCCCCTCCGTCAGTTACTGAGTGTAGCCTGAAGGGAGAAGGGATTAGAAGGAGGAAGTTCCCATCCAGTGAGGAGTAGGGGCCTCCCCTCCCGGTTATTGTCTCAGAGGCGGGGCTGATAATTTACAGTCAAGGATGTATTCATGGCCTCCGAGGAGAGAATTTCAATCCAGGGCCAGAGACAAGGCTTGATCGCTCAGAGCTTTTGTGTAGCAGAGTCTTGCTGCTGCTGCTGCTGCTGCTGCTAAGTCGCTTCAGTCGTTGGCGACTCTGTAGGACCCCATAGACAGCAGCCCACCAGGATCCCCCGTCCCTGGGATTCTCCAGGCAAGAACACTGGAGTGGGCTGCCATTTCCTTCTCCAATGCATGAAAGTGAAAAGTGAAAGTGAAGTCGCTCAGTTGTGTCTGACTCTTAGTGACCCCATGGATTGCAGCCTACCAGGCTCCTACGTCCATGGGATTTGCCAGGCAAGAGTATTGGAGTGGGGTGCCATTGCCTTCTCCAGTGAAAAAAGGAATAGAGAAAGCCTCTGACATAGACACCAGAAGGGGGCAGAGAGTGCCCCACTCACTAGTTTGGGTGGGGCTTTATATACTTTTTCAACTGGTTACTAACAATAGAAAGGTCTTACCAGACCCACTCCCACAGCTTGAGTCTTAAGATAACAAGATTGGTCAGAAGGTTCCTTCCTGTTAAGGAGAAGCGGGTCCTGTTGTTATATAATCATTAGTATAGAGCTTAAGGTAAAACATACCCTGGAGCTAGATGGGTGAGGAGAAGGAGGCACTCCCCTCTGCACGAAATTTAATGAGGCACCCCTAAAGTGCAGTAATCAGAATAAAAGTAATATCTTAGTGGAATTCTATAAAACAGAAATTAATGCAAAAAACCTTGATGAATGAGCTATCCCATCCTTCACAGCTGGTCTAGGACAGGGGTTATAGGCACCTGCGGCTTTGCTCTGCAGCTTTGAACCGCTGAGGCAACAGAGAGCTCCACTGACCAGCACGCTCTCGGACCATGTGTGCGCCTGCAGCCCACAGATCCACCAGACCTGCCATTCAGCACCTCTGTGACCAAGTCCTTCCTCACCTTGCCAACCTGGTGTGCCTCTCACTCCTCCAGATCCAACTCAAGGATCCTCTGCTTCATGAAACCTTGTGGACAGAGTGTTTGTGTCCCTCCAAAATTCCTATGTTGAAATCCTAACTCCTGAGGAGGTGGAATCTTTGACAGGTGATTAGGTCATGAGAGTAGAGCCCTCACGAATGAGATTAGCACTTCTATAAGAAGAGACGCCAGCAAGCTTTCTTCTTCCCCTCCACCAAGTGAGGAAACCATTAAGAAGGCTCTCACCAGAACCCAATCCACTGGTGCTTTGACTTCTCAGCCTGCAGAACCAAGAAAATATCAATTTGTTTAAGTCATACAGTCTATGGTATTTTTGTTATGGCAGCTTGAACTGACTAAGACAGTGACCCAGCCTTTTCCCTTTTCCCAGAAGTTACTAATTCCATTGCATCACCCTCATATCTCACTCACCCTGATTTTGCATCTCTCCAGTAAACCATGACATCCTCTAGATCACAAAAACCTTTCTTCCACTTCTTCAAGATCCTGCAGAATATCTGGAGCATAGTAGATACCTGGAATTTTCTCTCAACAATGTATTTTGGACATGATTATGTTTTTTTTCAACCATCTAATCTATTTTGTTTTACTGATGTACCATAGTTTGTTAAACAGTCTCCTAGAGGTGTTTAAGTTTTTCTGATATTTTGCTAGAAAATTCATGCTGCAATGACTTTTGTTATGTTGACATCACTTTGCACATGAATAGAGTATTTGATCAACAATTCAGAGACAAGGAAGAATCACATTTGAGATTCTGTTCAAGTTTTATGTTTTGCTGAAACATCATAAACTTTTAAATTCTCACTATGTAGCACACCTTTTAGCATTTTTCTTTCTTCTTCTGCATATGTCTGACTCATAGAACTAATTATTTAAATCCTAAAATAGCTTTGATACATACAAACAAGTTGAACGTCAGTGGCATCTGTCCCTTCATCCAGTTTTTTTGGTGAGGACACACAGTGAAGCTCAGCATAAAATTAATGAAGAAAGAAAAGAAGAGAAAACAAAAAGCCATGACTCTAATGCATTTACTGTTGAGTGGCTCTTGTGGGACTGATCAACTACATAGAGCTTTCTGAGTATTACTTTGCAGATTTAAGAAATAGAAGTACATGAAAACAATTACACAGGAAAAAATCAAGGAAAGTTAAGAGAATTTTTAGGTTAACTAAATGAAGCAAAAACATAGGTTTAGAAACATCTTTGAAATTCAAACTAGATTTCTTGAATTATTTTGGAATAGCTGAGGACTGATGCGAAGAACCACACACTTCAGACACAAATCTGCCTTCCAATTCACTGCCGTTTTGTAAGAGATAGTTTGTGTGTGTGTGTGGGTGTGGGTGTGGGTGTATAAAATACAATGTTAAAAAAAAAAAATCAGGCCAACCATTTATAAACAAATCTTCCTAAATTCCAAGAATTTTCTGACAAAGTATGTCAACTCAGAATGTCAAAGACCAAGTTAATTAGCTGAAGGCTGACCTCAGAGGATACTCATTAGGCCAAGTGTTTCCAACTGCACATTGCAAAGTGATGGAAATGGACGCCTGAACACCCGAGTTCTGCACTCCTCCGGGTGTTCACCCTCAGCAGGCTCCTCAAAAATGCAACTGTAGCGGATATAACCTCTCATTTAGGGGTTGTTATAAACCTTTCTCCAGTCTCAGGCCACAGATGGTCTACTGAGTTCCACCGAGAAGAAAAATTTCTGCAGCGCTTGCTCTCCTGGCCCTCAGGTGAATGAACATGGTCCAGTAGGCTCACACCACCCTGCTGACCTTGGGCCTTCATTGCGAGCCACGTGACGCATGTTTAGGGTGCCTAAGACATGTAATGCCTCAGCTTGGGCTAAGGCGGGAGCCTCTCTGCAGGTAAGCACATCCATCAGTCACTTCCTGACACCCCTGGGCTGGGACCCTTTCCCTGGATAGAAACAAAAGAGATTCCTGCCTTCTTCCTGTTATCCTTTTCATTTTCCTCTTTCACTTTGTTTTTCTGTGATCTCTAACTCCAGCCCTCTCCTGTCTGATACACTAAGGCACATGCCACCCTGGGAATGTTACGTCATTGCTAGAAGGGTTAGTTCCTATCATCTTTCTTCCCATCCTAAACCAAAAGAAGCTCATGCTGTTGCAAAAAAAAAAAAATCTAAAGCTTTCATATTCATAAAGAGTCTAAAAGGACATATGAGGCACTTAAGTAGAGATTACCTATTGGATGTGTGTAGAAACTGGACAATTTGGGGAAAAAGATGGGAAGGATACCTTTTGTTGCATATATTTTTGAACTGCTAGTTTTTGAGCCATATACATTATCTAGTCAATTAAAGTATAATACAAAAATAAATAAGAAATATATCTAGAAAAAAATTACTTATTGCTACTCAGATCTCACTTTTCCATAGAGAAAATAATAGGTCTATTTTGTTTTAAGTATATTAGTTTTGACAAATAAGTTTTTCTTTTTACTGAAATGGCCATAAATATGAATTATACTGTATCTGCATTATAGTATAAGGCAATAGATTTTTTAAAATGTCACTTCAGCTTTCCTTTCTTATTCCATCCAGTGTGTAATAAAAATTTCTTGAGTGAAATATTAACATTTGCAAAGTGCTTTCAAGTTTGCAGAGTCCTTCACATGCTCTGCCTAATTACGATGTTCACAGAAGCAGCCTGGCACAATTCTTTACTTTGCAGCTGAGGAAATGAGTTCTGACTTGTTCAAGGCCACAGAGCAAGCCAGTGGCAGAACTAGGATTTGAATCCAGTTCTCTTGGCTCTGAATGGTGCCTTAATGTTTTCTCTAATTTCAGGGTAAAATTCATACATTTAAATTCGGCTTGGAAGACTAGAAAGGAAAATGAAAAACTTGTTTCCGTTTCTCTACTCCTAGGTCTCCAGTGTGCTGCCCAGGAATGCTCATCACCATCTCAGAATCCAAAGTGGACATATTTATAGTGTCTCCTGACTTTGAAAGGAGTTAAGAGCAGAGAGCAGAAAATAGTTGGTCTGAATGGGAAATGAAAATCAAATATTCTCTTATTCTAAAGGGCACTGTGAACAAGAATTAATAATGTAAGATGCAAGACATGCTATATAGCACTCTGAAAAAATATGATGCCTACGTATTTAGTTTAAGGCAAAATGGTAAGTTGGATTTTTACATGTGTAACATATTATGAAAAAATGTGAAGAAAATAGAATTTCACTGATGTTGAAATTTATGGGTTTTTTTTCACTCCCACAAGCAATTACCATTTTAGCAGAAACTGGAGAAAACCAAACATTTATTTATATCATTTAAGTGTTCCATTTTGTCTTGTCATCATCTTTTGGTTGAATACAAGTGAGTTTTTAATTGAGAAAATCTTAACAATCTAACTGCAGGGATTAAACACACGCATACATGTGCTGTCATTCCTTAGCGTAGTTGTTTAAGGATTCTGGAATCAGGGTGCCTTGCTCAAGCTCTGTCCTCATCCTTCCTACCTGGGAGACTTTGGGCAACTAACTCAAACTCTCTGAAGACTCACTTCCTACCTTAGAATTATATGACAATCAAGTAAGATTATGAATTTAAAGCGAAAGTATACTTCTTGAAACACTGCACTGATTTGTTCACGCATACATTCAACTAATACTTACCTGTTATGTGCAGGCCTCGAACCCAGCCCCGGAGAGACAGCAGTGAACAGAACAGCAACCCCAGCCCCAGGGAGTTTACCTTCTCTGAAGGGAGACAGGAAATAACAGATAAGGTAAGTGCTACTGAAAAAAATCAATGGAGAGAGAGAGGAGAATGTCTGGGGCACAATTTTAAGTACATTGACTAGGGAAGACGATGCTAAGAAAGAATGGCTTTCCTAAATATTAGTTGTTATTATTATCATAATCTATTATTCTACATTCACTTACCCCATTTGCAAGTCTTTGTGAGTAGATGGACGAATTTGACACGGTTGGTGGCAAACAGAAGATTATCAGACACACACCGTCACCACAACCACGCTCATCCCACTTCTCTGCAAATAATTTAATATCCTAGAATTGTTCTCTGGCCCCCTTGTGATTAAACACCTGTTTTATGTGCAATTTTATAATACATCTGGTGTCAAGGTTATAATAATGTTATGATATAAACTTGATATGATATATGATATGAACTTGTCAAAATAAATGTATAGAGTATATCTGTCTCTTTTTTAAAAAAAATGCTCTCTGCCATGTGGCCTGTCCATTTTGATTTTCCTCAACTTGGCAAAGTCACTTGCTCTGAGTCTAAGCCTCTCTTTGAAGCAGTTGTCGCATCTGGAGCAAACAGGCCCCAGCATCTGGGGTCAAAACATAGGGAATAGGTGTTTTATTAATTTGCAGGAAAAAACAGAATCCTTATCCAGATCCCTTTTATTATGATGACTTAGTTTTTCCCTTTCGTTTCTCACTTTCTTATACTTTTCTTTCTACCTTTTCCCTTCTTCACTACCTTTCTTCTCTCAGAGTCCAGCTTTTCATCCTCTCTTCTTTCCTGTTTTAGCCCTCTTCTCACTGTGAACCATTTAAAGTCTAGAGAGCAGTTTGCCAGGGAGTGAGAACATCTTAGGCTCTAATGCAGGACAGGAATCCCCCCAGTTCCCAGGCCTCCATTACCCTGGGCAGTTTGAGTCATCTGTAGGCTTTGCCCAAATCTCTCATAACAGGGAAAGAGAAATGGTGCCATGCACCAGCTGTGTGGTCCCAGGGAACTCAACCTCTGCAAGTCTCAGTTTCTTCAACTAACACAACTATACTTTCTGGTTAAAGCTTGTTTTGTAAGTTAGAAATAATATTTGAAAAGTACTTGGTCCCTTGGCATTGCAATGCAACTGCTGAGTGACGTACATGAATGAAGTTTTGAAGGATTGTGGTCTGCTCATTTCAATTCCAGTAAGTATATTAAGAACATTTTTAAGGGCCTGGCATAGTCTAGGCACTAAATAACGAGTTATTATTACCTTACTTGGCACCATCCTCAGTAGTTTTCTCTTTGAGCCTGATCCTTCCTTTCTGTTCTTTCTGGTATGTCTGTTCTTCTCTAAGATGGGCTTCATCTTTCTCAGTTTCTTTGCATGTTCCTGAACCACAGGTCCTTTCTTTTCAAGTCTAAAGACCCGGGCTTAGGCCTGGGCACGTGTCAGCCGAGCATTGTCTTTCACAGTGAGGCGTTGGCAATGCCAGGGCAGGAACGGGGGGCTCCTTGACTGCGGGAGTGGGGCCCTTCCCTCACTGCACCATATGGCCTCTGAGAACCACATTTGATTTTCATTTAATTGAAATTCTTGTAGTAAAGCACAACAATAGCATTAGCAGTAACCAGCTCTTTTAATTGTCAGAAGAATCCTTGTCTGTTTTTGTGCAGATGTTGTCTTGCGCCCAGGGCAGCTGTGAGTGTGTGAACGCCTCATCAGCGATTGCAGACACTGCCCAAATGGTGATCAGCACAGAAACCTTATAAAATTACCAACAGACTACCACTTCTGTCTGCCAGCACTTTCAATGCCAGCCAGCCTTGGGGCTTGTTTTGTTTTGTTTGTTTGTTTGTTTGTTTGTTTTTCTATTGGAGTAGGTTGTGATTTAGAATGAGTGTTTGTGGACCGTAAATGAAAATATAGGCTCACACCCAATTAACTAGTTTTGACGCATCAGAAGGGACATACATGGTTTATTTGCAAGAATGAACAACAACCTAGAAAACTAGGGATCTTTTTCTCCCTTCCTTTCCCTTAATAACCTAGGACAAATGTAATCAAACTCTCTTTCCCCCTCTGTCTTCATATGCTATATGTTGTGAGGAATACCAAAGAAGTGAGTTATACTTCCTGTCCTTCAAGGGCAAATATAAGAAGGTTGAATCACAATGACTGTGGTTTGAATCATTTACCAGGACATAAAAATATTAAGCTGAAAGTATCTATTTACATGTGATTCTATCTCTTTTGACGTCCAAAAGATGTGAGTGACATAACATCTCAGTTAGATGCAATTCCCCCAGTACCGAAGTGAACGTCTTTGTCTTATTCTTGCTTGGGTTACATAGTCATCCAATTTCCCCCAATGCCTCCTGTAACTCTCCCTCAATGACTTCTCTTATTTGTACTTTACAGGATCTCCAGAGACTCTGCTTCTGTGAGGCCACCTAAACTATGATCCCATAAAATTAAAATGATGAGATGGAAAACCACAGAAAGCACCACACACCTGGCAGCTGAGCGGAACTTTGTGTTGCCAAAGGGGCCCAGGCCTGGGCTTCTGCCATGTGATTCCCTGCCCACCTTCTACCCAGAGGGGACTGCTAATTTTTAAAAATAGGTTTAATACAGTCGTACACTCTAATGTACTCTGTACTATCTTCTTCCTGTGGGTGCACTTTTCAACTGTTACAAGAAGTTCAGTCCCTTGTGAAGCATGAGTTTGTAAAGATTTATATCAGTTTTGTTGTCTCTGTTAATTTTAACCAAGTGGTGTATCCTGATATATGATATGAATTTAGAGTTAGTAGATCTCATTTCTGGAGAAGGAAATGGCAACCCACTCCAGTGTTCTTGCCTGGAGAATCCCAGGGATGGGGGAGCCTGGTGGGCTGCCGTCTATGGGGTCGCACAGAGTCAGACACGACTGAAGTGACTTAGCAGCAGCAGCAGCAGCAGATCTCGTTTCAACACTCTAGAGTTTGGAAAGTGTCCCAGAAGCCAGTAAGAAACCAAGCTTCTGCAGAACTGTGGGCAGGTGCTTTCACCTCTGTTTTCTCATCTGTCACCAGGGCACTACTATGGCCATACAAGTCTGTATACAAGTGTCATACAATTTCAAGGAGACTGTTCACATCGTAACTGAACAACAAAGCGGTCTGTCTGTAACAGGAAGATAGGTGAGCAAATTAAATCATCTTTCAATCCCTTTGAGCTAAAATTTAATCATTATGACAAGGTGGTATTCCAACTTTTCTCTAGATTTTCTTCACATTTACTTTTTAAAATATCATTTTTTTTTAAACCAATGCTTTCAAACATATGTTCTGGACTAAATTTGGTTTAGAAAATAGTTTTAAGTTTTGTACTATTTTCTGTAAAAGAATGAAATAGTAAATATTAAAAATTTTAGTGTTTTAAAACTTTACAGATTTCACAAAACCCAAAAATACATAATAAAAATAGCTTGCCACGGAGGTCTTCTACACAATGATTTAAACTGAGATTGCTAACAAATTAAATGGATTATTAGGTGTTTAACACTGTTGCTTTCCACTGTAATTTGAATGGAATACAGTTGGGCCTTAAACATCACTATAGACACTTTGCTCTAAAGCAAACCTATCTTTATCATTGGTCTTGGAATCTAATCAAGGGAGCTTAGGTGCTGAATTGCTGATAGAACTCCCTTGATGAACTGATTCTCCCTGTTAAGCAGCCCTAATAGTGTCAGAATCCAGTTCTTTTCCTATAGATAGTAATATGTTTATGTCAAATCACTACACTCCATATCCAATTAGAAGGACACAGAGAAGCTTCAAAGTTTATTAATACCTTGTTAAATGACATCAGGTAGCTTTGCTTTGTAATTTCCAATTCAGCAAGATCTTACAGTTCAATGTGCAGGAAGTCTACAAACTTGAAGCCTAGCGTTTCCCGCTATAAATTAAACCTGTTTCCTTACTGGTATAAGCAAAATACTTAATGATGACTCTCCTCTTTCAGTATCCTTTCACAGCATTAAAGATTCTTTGGTCTTATTTTTTTCACCTCTAGAAAAGGATATTTAAAAAAAAAAAAAAAACTTTCACCATTTTAAGGACTCTCCTGGAAACCAAACCTAACTTAAAAACTGAGTAGAGAATTCCCCATGATATCTCAGTGCTTGCTCCGTACCAGGCACTGTTTGTGATATTGTTCTATTACATATGTTATTACCTCATTTAATCCTCACAACAACCCTAAGAGGTAATTCCATTATTGTTATTTTATAGGTGAAAAACCTGAAGAGGCTAAGTAGGTTACCCAAGGTCACATCATTAGAATTCAGCAGAGCAGAACCTTGCTCTTTACCACCAGTCCCCACTCCCCATCCCCGCTTTGAGCTTACTTATTTGGTAGCCAAATTTCTAAACACTGACGATGCATGTAACTTATTGCCTTCGGAACACTTCTGGTAAGCAATATTATTACAGGTTTATTATAGTGTTATTACAAGCTTGCTAACAGTACACACTCATCAGTGAAAAAAATGATGCTCTAAGCGTGCCTAGCCTGGCGCTGGCTCCTCCCAGACTTCTTCCACCTGTTTTCTTTTTTTTTTTTTGATTGTCTGTTTTGCAGATGGTGCCTTTGATATTCCTTTTTCGTGTTGAATACATTGAATTTCACTTTAACTCTGAGATATTGTCCGTGCAGAATTTTTAAGGGAACTAAAATATAGAGATTGCATAGAAAACAGACTAGAATTGGTAGTCGAAAAGTAAAAAAGAAAGTCGATAAAATTACAATATAAACAAAATATAGTATTCTGAATTTTTCATACGATAGGCTAAAAAACTTCCTCAGAAACAATTTTCTATACGTCATTCTTATTCAACCATTACATGGGACAAATGTATATTTTCAGATAATTGGGGCGAAGCTAATGACTTCAAAATGATAAAAGCCTAAACAAACGGGAGCCATAGTTTGAAAGCTAAAACCCTATTTTCAGTAAGTCTAACTGTTAGTGTTTAAACTGCCCAGGAGTGTCTTTGCCCTTTGAATTGAAAGTCACTGCACACCAGTGGCCTCTTTGTGTCACTGTTGAGCTTTCCTAGGCCCCATTCTTGAACGTGTTTCCACTTAAGTGCCACAGACTTTCTTGCAAAGGCCACTGGAGATCATGGCTTTTATCACAGACAATCTTTTCCCAAGACATATAGGATTCAGGATGAAAAGAACTCTCCTGGCTAATTTATGTTGCTTAGAAAGCTGAAACAGATAAAGGAATCGCCTCTAAAAATCACCACCACACTGTAATATAATCAGGAACTGGGTGAACTCAACAATAGAAGGAAGTTGAATAGGCTGACCTTTCCCAACTTGTTTTTAAACTGACATGTGAGTGGAAGTTACTGGTGTGGTTTAGTTGCAGCTTCTGTTTTCCTAAGAAATTTGGAATTTGATCAGGGAAGTAGCCTTGTTCTTTAGACATAGAACAAGAAAGAATACACCCATCTTTCTGGGGTGTGGGGAGAGTAGTGGGTATTATTGTAGCTGGGATCCATTTCCCCAAAAGATACAAATAAAATTACCAACCAGTAACTTAAACAAGAAGTACTATTTATCTCTTACTACTGACCCATATAGTTCTACACATTGGTAGAGCTTGAGGGGAGCAAGGTTTCAAAAGGAGTATCAGAGTACACTGAGTTAATAAAAGGGTCTCTTCTCTCAAGAAGTTTTTACAGTTTAACTCAAAATTTTGCATTTTAAACATGTTTGAAAGTGCTTAGCTTTCTTCCATCATCATTTGTCAACTTTAAAAGTTATATCTGTAGTGTCTACATAAATTATGATTCCCAGGTTTTCTAACATGGTGCCAGAATACTGTGTAGGTAGTATATTATGCTGTCTTTTCATGTAAATATACTAACAAGTCGCCAAAAAGTAGGAGCTGTTGTTAAACCATGTGTTTAGAGTTGAATATAAAAAATACAGTCATTTGACCCATGCCTGAGTGTTATGAGTGGACTTACCCAATTTACGCTTATCAGTCAAATAAAACCTCGGCAATACATTTCTAATAACCAACACTAGAAGCCGAACCCCAGTCAGTCATTCCTTGGATTGTACCTGCACCCAGAATCATCCTGTGTTTGAAATCTTTGACTTCAAACCAAGAATCAAGTTGTCTTCTCCTTGTCTAACTTCCCTGCCCTTATTCCCATTCTGGGTCCTCTCCATCTGCTCATTTCTCATTGTCTCCCATTTCTACTGAATTCCTGTCTAGGATTGCAGGGCCCATCACTTTTATACCCCTCATACTAGGGTCCTTCCACATTCTTTTAACTTTCTCCCATACCTGTCCTGTCCATTGTCAACTGTGGATCAGTTCATTATTTGTTTTCTCTGTATCTGAGTCAGTGGAGAAAAATCTCATTGCTGTTGATGGCAGGATTGCAAGCGCAGATATTTTTTGACCTGGCTCGTCTTCTTGTTCTTGCTTCTCTTACTCATTTCCTATAGAAATGCTGCCAAACTTTTTCATTCTGTCTAAGCCTTCCCTCTTATCCTGAAAAACTCATATTCAAGGGATGACCTTGCCTCCTCTTTCACATAAAAAACAGAAACCATTAGGATTGACCCATCTCGATTTCTTCTCACTATAATTTACCAATATTTTCAGGCTTTTCACCCTTCAAGCCCTAGCATAAAAGCTACTCTGAATCATTCTCTCTCAGTACAAATTGTCAGTTCTGTTTTCTGAGCTCCAATAATGTTATGAATATAAATCCTATAAAAATGATGGATTTTTAGGAATATATCTTAAATTTCCTACTGTCTATTAAATATACCTAATGAGATAACAATTCATATTTTAAGGCAAGACAGGAAAAGTTGAAACATCTGGCCCTTTGGACCTCCTTCCTCCCTTCTAGGATGCATCATCTCAGTCACTCAGTAGTGTCTGACTCTTTGTGACCCCATGGACTGTATCCAACCAGGCTCCTCTGTCCATGGGATTCTTCAGGCAAGAATACTGGACTGGGTTGCCATCGGGCATCTGTATTATGCATAACCTGGATCTGTCCAATGGCAGAGATGCTTGCTCAACCATGAAGATCAAATTTTCTCCTCCTGGTGCCAGCCCTGCCACTCCTTAAAAGGTGACCTTCTTTTCTCAATCCTATAAAGGGTCATAATGACCTACTACTTGCCTTGTTTATGCACATGCATGCGTGTATGCTAAGTCACTTCAGTCGTGTCCTACTCTTTGCCACCCCATAGATTGCAGCCCACCAGGCTCCTCTGTCCATGGGATTCTCCAGGCAAGAATACTGGAATGGTTGCCATGCCCTCCTCCAGGAGGTATTCCTGACCCAGGGATCAGACCCACGTCTCATATCTCCTGCATTGGCAGGTGGGTTCTTTACCACTAGTATCACCTGGGAAGCCCGTGCATGTAGATACTTTTGGTGAATTTTATGTACAATGCCAAAATATTATTTTGCTTAAAGATAGCAACTGCTAGAGAATAGACTAGGTCAGATGACCTGGGGAGATATTAGGCCTTACCTAACAGAAGTTCTTAGCTTAACCTATTACTTATATCCTTATTAATGTTACTTGCTATATTACTTATATTCTGCTTATTTATGAAATTATTGTTTCTTGTACTACTAGATGTGTGACTGAGCTGCTGATAAAATTAATGATGATTAGATGACTTGAAATGATTGACCAAATGTATAATTTTATGAAATCAATGGCTGTGTTAGTAAAACTTGAGATATGGGAAGAAGCAACAAAAGAGAAACATTTCCTGAACCATAACAGACATAATAAGTTAAGACAAATAGTCCAAAGGCTTTTGGCTACTGTTAACAAGACCTAGTTCAGTAATAGCACATTACCTGTCAGTGAACCCCTTCGCTGACCTGGGAATGAGCAACGTGGGACAAGTTGGTCATGAAATGCCTCCCAAATCCTCATTTAAGTTAAGGCTGAAAAGGGGGGATTATAAGAATTTTGCCCACTATCAAGTTCTATAAGAATCAAGTCATTATCCACTACAGATGCTGACATATAATACACCCGGAAATGAATTCAGGGTGAAGATCTGAGCACGTTGTGCTCTGGGAAAACTGACAGAACCGGCCCTCAGATAGTCAGAGGTTTGCAGGAGAAAACTTTGTGAACTCAGTGTCTTGCATCTTCCTGTATGCAGAAAAACTCTAAAGTTATTAACTAAGATACCTATTCCTCACAAGGAGCAAGATATGTGATTGATTACGTACATGTGCCCCTTCTCTAAAATCACGAACATACTGGCCTCTCCCCTTACCTTTTTGGAATAGTCCTTTGAGCTATCAGAAAGACTGTTTCCTGGGTTATAATCCTCAGGTTGGCTTAAATAAAATTTTCCATTTCTTTCCGAATTGACTATTGATTGTTTCATCACGTATCTTTAGGAAATGTAGCCTGTAATAATTACTATGTTATCATTTTTATAGTTTAACATTTTAAAATAAATACTACCTTCATATTATGAAACATTCAAAAGGTAAAAAGAGAAATCACTGAACATTCTTCCTCTGGGTCTAGCTACCCAGTTTCTTGTGTATTCTCTAAAGACGCTTCTGGGTGCATGTAAACAATTAAGTATTCTCCTCATCCACACTTTTTGTATTGACAGTACTATCATATTATATACACAGTTATATACCCATTAATTAACAGTGCATACCGGAAATTATCAGATCAGTATATAAAGTATTACGTTTTTTCTTTTTGGTAGATTAAAGATGGCCACAAGTTCTTTGCCATACTTTTACTTAAGAGAAAGAGTCTATTTCCCTTGCTTTGAATCTGGCCTGGCCTTATCACTCGTTTTGTCAATAGAATGAGTTAGAAGTGATAATTTCTAAGGCTGACCCTTAAAGAGAGCTACAGCTTTATGCTCTGGCCACACTCCCTCTTGGAAGTAAGCCATCTTGCTGGAATAAGCCCAAGCCATAAGGAGAGGACACATGGAGAAGAGCTAATGCTAATACACTATGATCAACAGTCTCAGCTTACTTTCAGCCCAACAACCAGCACCAACTGCCAGCCATCTGAATGAGCCATTTTGGACAATACAGCCTCATTGAGGCTCCAGATGACTGCAACCCCAGCTCATATCACATAGAACAGAACTTCCCCAGCTAAGCATAGTCACCCGTCGAATTTTGAGAAGAAATCAATAATTATTATTGTTTTAAGCCACTGTGTTTTAGGGTGGTTTGTGAATAGCAATAAATAACCCCAAAGCCAAGTATTCCATCATATATATATACCCCTACTTTACTCAACTTTTACTGATGGACATTCAGGTTGTTTCTACTCTTGTTACCTTTTTGCTACTACAAACAATGCTACAATTAATAATAATGTATATGTGTCATTTTACATGTATGGATATAATTGTGGGATGAATTTCTAGAAGTAGAATTTCTGGATACAAGGAAGTATGTGTCTATAGTTTTGATGGATATTATAAATTGTTATCAGAGATTTTGCTGACTTACACTACTATCAAAAATGTAATAGTAAAGAAACTTTGTATTCTGTTACAAGTTAATCACTAAGGGGATGCTGCCGTTAAGCTCAAATTATACATACATGGTGACCCTTCTTTGGGAAACCTGCCCCTCTAATAATGAACATTAAGCTAAAATGCCTTTGTGTAGCTCACAACAAATATCCTGACCAGGCTCACCTGGGACTGGCTGTTGTAAAGATGAAACTAGCGTATCCCCTCCAGAGTCTGACCAGAACCAGGACTTTGCCTACTCCCTTTGGCTCAGATGGTAAAGAATCTGCCCACAGTGTGGGAGACCCAGGATTGATCCTTGGGTTGGGAAGATCCCCTGGAGAAGGGAATGGCAAACCACTCCAGTATTCTTGCCTGGAGAATTCTGTGGACAGAGCAGATTGGTGGGCTACAGTCCATGGGGTGGCAAACAGTTGGACATGACTGAGCAACTAAAACTTTCACTTTTAGTATAAAAGAAGCCTGAACTCTACCTCTGGGAAGAAAGTTCTTTGGAATTCTTGTCTACCATCTTCTCAGTCTGCTGGCTTCTAAATAAAGTCATTATTCCTTGCTCCAGCAACCTGTCTCTCCATTGATTAGCCTGTCATGCAGCAAGTAGTACAAGCTTGGACTCGGTAGCAATAATACTTGAAAATTCTCCCATAACTCTCAATAACACTGTGTTATCAGATTTTTTGATTTTTGCTAATCTAATAGATAGGAAATGATATCATTTTAATTTGTAGTTCTAAGTGAAGTTGAATATATTTTAATATATTTCAGAGCCATTATATTTTCTGTTAAGTGAAAGGTCCATGTCCTTTGCTCAGATTATATTAGGATTTTTTTTAATTTATAAAAACTCTTCAGGGAATTTAATCCTTTATTTATAATATAAGCTGTAAATATTTTCTCCCCAATTTGTCCTCTTTCTTTTGACTTTGCTTAGAGTACCTCTTGCTATGTATAGCTTTTTGTTTTTATGGGTCAAATCATCAGAATGGGGTCTTTCCCATTCTAAGAGTTTGAAATTGTACCTTGGATTCCTCTTCATATTTTCGTTTTAATTGTTTATTTCATTTAAATCTTTTCTAAAGCATGAATCTAAATTTGTTTTCCAGTTGGCTTTCTGTTGTATTTCCTAATCTATTTACAAGTCTTCCTTATACCTCTTGATCTCCTCAAGGGCAAGAACCTTGACTCTTTATGGACATGTCCTAAATGCCTAGCACAATGGCTCATCTATAACAGACTGTTGGTAAGTACTGATAACCATATGAAAGAAATTTTCATCCAGCCCTAGTTCCACAGATAAAACCACTCTTGTTGACATTATCTGGGCAGAGTTTGTTGAGAGAGAACAAATATGCTACTTAAAAGAAAATTATTTTAAACAATGCATTTTTTTTAAAGAATTTATTGAATTTGTTACAATATTGCTTCTGTTGTTTATGGCCCTGAGGCATGTGGCATCTTAGCTCCCCAACAAAGGATTGTGCCTGCACGCCCTGCATTGGAAAGTCAAGTCTTAACCACTGGACTGCCAAGGACGTACCTGGATGCTATGTTGTTTTTTTTTTTTTTAATTTTTATTTTATTTTTAAACTTTACATAATTGTATTAGTTTTGCCAAATATCAAAATGAATCCGCCACAGGTATACATGTGTTCCCCATCCTGAACCCTCCTCCCTCCTCCCTCCCCATACCATCCCTCTGGGTCGTCCCAGTGCACTAGCCCCAAGCATCCAGTATCATGCATCGAACCTGGACTGGCAACTCGTTTCATACATGGTATTTTACATGTTTCAATGCCATTCTCCCAAATCTTCCCACCCTCTCCCTCTCCCGTAGAGTCCATAAGACTGTTAACAAGCACATTGGAAACTCTAGGACTCAAGTCTCAGTGATGTAGGAATACTTCAGTCTCATTTTTATCTGGATATACAGTGTTGCTCCATGTCCTTTGTGATAGGTTCCAGGACCACTGAAGAAACCAAAATCCCTCAGATCCTTAAGTCCCTTATATAAAATGGCACAATATTGGCCTATAACTTACTCACATCCTCCCATATACTTATCTCTATGTTACTTATGTAATGTAAACACTACGTAAATAGTTGACTATAAGGCCAATTCGAGTTTTGCCTTTTGTAACTTCCTGGAATTTTTTTCTGAGTATTTTCTCTCTGTGGTTGGTTGAATCTGAGGATATGAAACCCACAGATACAGGAGGGCTGACTGTATTTCCTATCTATTAGGTATAACTGCTCTTTCTCTTAATGCTGATTATTAACTCAATGCCTCAAATGCCAAAGTCTTATTACCTTGCACACAGACCTCTTTTACAAAAAAATATTTATTTAGATTTATGTATTTTTGGCAGCACTAGGTCTTCATTGCTTTGCACGGGTTGTCTCTAGTTGTGGCGAGCAGGGGCTACTCTCTAGTTGTGGTGCATGGGCTGCTCATTGCCGAGGCTTCTTTTGTTGCAGAGCACAGGCTCTAGGTACATGGGCTCAATAGTTGTGGCTTATAGGCTGTAAAGCAAGGGCTCAGTAATTGTGGTGCACGGGCTTAGTTGCTCGGTAGCGTGTGGGATCTTCCCAGATCATGTACTGAACCTGTGTCCCATGAATTGGCAGGTGGATTCTTATCCACTGCACCACCAGGGAAGTCCAGATACAGACCTCTAATAGAAGTCTGGAAATCACCTTCAAATTTACCTAATTATCAAAACTTTTTACCACCTGGTCTCCACTCTAGACTTCCAAGTGATTAACATTTTTAATGGTTCCTTGTAATTGCTCTGATATGATAATGTATGCAAGCACATGTGCATTCAAAAATATTCTTTCTTCTTTCTTTTCATTCCTGTGTGTTTTGGTCAGAAGAGGAAATGTTTTAGGAATGAAGATATAATGAGAAATTTGAGAAACCACTGATATCACTGTGATGAGCTGTGGTTGAGGGGAACCCAAAAAGATAACAAGAGTAGTTCTTTCTTTCCAAGTATGGCCAAATAATGATGAATGCATTTACTTAATTCCCCTTAAATGAATCAAGTACCTCTCTTCCATGGGTAAACTGTGTTATATACTGTCTTTTCCTTGTGTTTCTCAAAAGACTACAATAAAAACATTCTCCGTAGAGGTTTACTTTATTATTATTATTTTTGCTGCTTTTTGTGTTAGTTGTACATACTTCACATAGTGGTTGAACATGTAATAAAGATATATCTTTATCTTTGATGACTTGATGACATGGCTATCCCTATAGCAGATTGTATTTATTCAGAAGGGCTTCCCAGGTGGCTCAGTGATAAAGAATCTGCCTGCAATGCAGGAGACTCCCTGAGTGCAGGAGACATGGATTCCATCCTTGGGTCTGGAAAATCAACCTGGAGAAGGAAATGACAACCCAGTGAAGTTTTCTTGCTTGAGAAATCCCATGGACAGAGGAGCCTGGGCGGTGGGCTGCAGTCCACGGGGTCCTGAAGAGTCAGACATGATTTAGTGACTAAACAACAATAATTTATTCAGAAACTATGAAGTTGCCTATTTGAAATTATTTCCAGTAAAGTTTGTTAAAATACAACAGATCCGTTTGTCAAGCTTCAATACTCCCCACCCCTCACCCTCCACCTCTGTCTGAGCCAAGTGAAAAAAAAAGTGGAATTCTTATGAAGTTTAGTAGATTCCCAATAGGGTAATGCCCTAGGAAAATAACAAATGTTAGGCTGCAAAAATAATTGTGGTTTTGGTGAACTTTGACGTTTGATATTGGAATACATTCTTAAATATATTTTAATGTGCATTTCTCTATTTTTTTTTTTGCTAATGACTTATTACTTGCTGTGTATTTTATATTTATTTTAGTCTAGGGAAATAATATTAGACAAAAAGCAAATTCAAGCAATTTTCTTATTTGAGTTCAAAATGGGTCATAAAGCAGTGGAGACAACTCGCAACATCAACAACACATTTGGCCCAGGAACTGCTAATGAATGTACAATGCAGTAATGGTTTAAGAAGTTTTGCAAAGGAGATGAGAGCCTTGAAGATGAGAAGCATAGTAGCTGACCATAGGAAGCTGACAACGATCAACTGAGAGGCTCATTGAAGCTGATCCTCTTAGAACTACATGAGAAATTGCCGAAGAACTCAACCTCAACCATTCTATGGTTATTCAGCATTTGAAGCAAAGTGGAAAGGTGAAAAAGCTCGATAAGTGGGTGCATCATGAGCTGACAAAAATTTTAAAAATCATCATTTTGAAGTGTCATTTTCTCTTATTCTATGCAATAGCAACAAACCATTTCTTGATTGTTTTATGACATACAATGAAAAGTGGATTTTATATTCAACCACCAACAACCAGCTCAGTGGTTAGACAGAGAAGAAGCCTCAAAGCACTTCCCAAAACCAAACTTGCATCAAAAAATTCTTCAAGGATCTCAATAACTTTTTGCAAGGAAAATGCTTCCACAACCGGCAGGAGGCAGAAAATGTTTAGAGTTTGTCGAATCCCGAAGTACAGAATTTTACACTACAAGAATAAACCAACCCATTTCTCATGGGCAAAAAAATGTGTTGATTATAATGGTTCCTATTTTGATTAATAAAGACGTGTTTGAGCCTAGTTATAATGATTTAAAACTCACGTTCTGAAATCACAATTACATTTGCACCAACCTAATAGAATCTGATGTATCTATTTCAGATGGTGTTACTGAATTATGTCCTGCTGATTTTGGAATCTTGATCATTGATGTGGCTAATATATCAATAAAAGTGGGGAAAATGTTAGTCACTCAGTTGTGTCTGACTCTGTGACCCCATGGACTGTAGCCCACCAGGCTTCTCTGTCTGTGGAAGTCTCCAGGCAAGAATACTGGAGTGGACTGACATTCCCTCCTCCAGAGGATCGTCCCCACCCAGGGACTGAACCTGGGTTATAACTAATTAAATGTGGCTAATTATATCATTAATTAATGTGGCTAAAATATATCATTAAATGGTATAATTTTCTATAATATACAGTAATGGTGCTTACTATATGACTTTTGTGTTTATATCCATTTATAATATATCAAGGCATAACTCCAGGTTCTTTGAAGGACACTGCTTAATAAAGAGCAGTGAAAACTGAGGAGTTGATGGAAATTCTGACATTACTTCCACCTTCTTTCCCCTACCACTGCTCTTACCATCCACAAGAAATTGTTCATGACCTCAATTTGGAGTCATCTTTTACTCAGGAATATCGCATCTGTAACAGGTATTTAGTGCTTTAAGATGGCTAAAATTGCTTTGACACTCCTCCCACTAAGAAGTTGTGTCCATGTCCTTGTTTCCTAGAGTCGGGATATACTCTGTGACTCTTTTAACCGAAACAGAATAGCAGAAGTGAGTTGTGCCAGTTTCTGAGACAAGGCTGTAAAAGACTGGCCGCTTTTACACCCTGTCTCTTGGAGCGTATCTTGAATCTTCACCTCAGGGAGGAGTTAGCTGCTGTGCGTGAAGCCTGACTATACTGACACAGCCATGGGTGAAGACTACGTGCTAAGTCTTTGCTGGCCCAGCCATCCCAACCTGGGCACCAAGACCAGTAGTCAAGGAGCCATGTTAGGCCTCCTAATCCCAGCAAACATGCCAAGAAGAAAAATGAAGATCCCAGACATACGGCCTCAGTCTAGCCATCCCAGCAGCTCCCAGCTATTCAAGCAACCCCAGCTGTGGCCACAAACGTCATGTATCAGACTCTCAAGCTGTCCCTGCTGTGCTGGCTCTAATCCCTGACCCACAGAATCATAGGCATCATGGACATAGTAAGAGTTTCACAGGTGTGTATATATTTGTGTATATAAAATTTTGCTCTTTAAAAATAGATGGTTTATTATTTATCCATTATATAGCAAAAAAGCTATTGGAAAAGAAAAAATTTAGATTATTGTTGCTATATACCACTGAGTTTTCAGGTGGTTTATGATCTGATAATAGATAAATGAACATGCATCTTCTATATTTTATGTTTGAGGTTTCCCTGGTGACTCAGTTGGTAGAGTCTGCCTGCAGCGCGGGAGACCTGGCTTCAATCACTGGGTCGGGAAGATCCCCTGGAGAAGGAAATGGCAACCCACTCCAGCATTCTTGTCTGGAGAATTCCCCATACAGAGGAGTCTGGTGGGCTATAGTTCATGGGGTCACAAAGAGTCAGACACAAGTGAGTGACAAATGCTTTTATTTAGTAAAATTAAAAATATAAACATAGACAACATATAAACTTAAAAGATATATCAAATAGTTTTTTAAATAATATTCAATTTGTTTTAATGTCTATGTGATTAAGACTATAAGGTCATTGAATGTTTGACTTAGGAGAAATCATATTATGGATTAGTAGTAGTAGTGTTGGTATTGTTTTTAAGATGAGTGACTTTCCCACCAGAACAGATTTGAAGCATGCAGTATATTCACTCATATGTTCCCAGATCCCAGTCCTTTCACTAGACCACAGTAGGTGTTTAACAAATGTTTACTAAAATAAGAAATGAAGTATGAGATAAATACTTAAGTAGAAAACTCTCCTTTTGTTTTAATATCTTTATCTTGGACATCCTAAAACATGTTGCAAAGAGTTGCAGTGCACCAGCAGAGTGCATCTGAGGTATTCAATATTAAACCAAAAATTCAGATATATAATAACAGTGGACACTGATGAATGCCTCCTAAATGCCAGACATTAGAGTTGATGCATTCCTTCCTACTAACTGACATTCTTTTTATTCTCAATTTTACACACAAGAACAACAGTGAGGCTCAGAAAAATAATATACCTGATATTGTAAAAAGTTTTCATGTGACTTCAGCACCTAAGTGCCTAATACTGCTTCATTCTTAGACTGTTTTACACAATAACATTATTTACTAAACAAATTAATATAAAATGTCAATAAATTAACTTTATTTTCTAAATAAAATAACACAATTTGACCACATTGACCATGAAGAATAGGACCTAAAGAACACAAAAGTAAGAAAAGTCAGTAATCTTTATTCTGCCCATTTCTTCTTTATTGTGGGCCACATTTGTATGATGGTTATTATACCTGCCTGTTATAAAAGACTAATCAGTGGTTAAAACCAAATTAAAGATTCTCATACAAAGAATTTTCAGAGAAATCAACTTCTGATCCAAAAAAAACTTCCTTTAACCAAATCTTAAACCTCATTCCATCATTGTTTTCTACTCTATAATTTTAAGGATTCAGAAGATATGATAGTATATTCCAAAGACTTCAGGTAGCAAATGAAAGAGGTGAAAAATTAAAACTAGAGGGGAAATTTTAAAAAAAATTTTTAATATTAATAGTAGTGAGCACATTCAGATTTATGCCTGATTTTATATATATATATAGAGAGAGAGAGATAGATTTATAAAATATTTGTATGCTTGCTATATTAATTTAGTATACATACATAAATTTCTGTATTAATTATATATATATAACTTGTAAATATAGTTTTGATAACAAAATTGGTATACAGGTCAATAAGAAATTAGGGAGGAAGCATGCTTTATGAGGAAGCATGCTTTTTGGAGTAGAATGTGGCAACCCACTCCAATATTCTTGCCTGGACAGAGGACCCTGGTGGGCTACAGTCTGTGGGGCCGCAAAGAGTTGGACATGACTAAGTAACAGAGCACATGCTTTACAAACGGCTAGTTTTAATGAGTCTTCTTGATCTAAACAGAAAAGTATCAAAACTCTTCATTTTCTCATTACATATGTTTATTCTGTGTTTTAACTTATGGCAGAAATGTTTCATAGGAACTATTCACTTTCTATTACTGTGACTGTATTTTTTAAATTAATTGTACTGGTTCTTTGCCCACTAAACATTAATAAGCATGAAGAATCATTATGTTCTATATAAGAATGTTGAAAAATGTAGATTTTCTCAAGAGAGATGAATAACAACTTTCACTATAGTCTTGAAAATAAAACAAAAGCCAGGACATGGAAGCAACCTAGATGTCCATCAGCAGATGAATGGATAAGAAAGCTGTGGTACATATACACAATGGAGTATTACTCAGCCATTAAAAAGAATACATTTGAATCAGTTCTAATGAGGTGGATGAAACTGGAGCCTATTATACAGAGTGAAGTAAGCCAGAAGGAAAAACACCAATACAGTATACTAACACATATATATGGAATTTAGAAAGATGGTAACGATAACCCTGTATACGAGACAGCAAAAGAGACACTGACGTATAGAACAGTCTTATGGACTTTGTGGGAGAGGGAGAGGGTGGGAAGATTTGGGAGAATGGCATTGAAACATGTAAAATATCATGTATGAAACGAGATGCCAGTCCAGGTTCAATGCACGATACTGGATGCTTGGGGCTAGTGCACTGGGACGACCCAGAGGGATGGTATGGGGAGGGAGGAGGGAGGAGGGTTCAGGATGGGGAACACATGTATACCTGTGGTGGATTCATTTTGATATTTGGCAAAACTAATACAATTATGTAAAGTTTAAAAATAAAATAAAATTAAAAAAAAAAAAAAAAAAAGAACCAGAAGACTGAAGTTTAATAAAAGGAAAAAAAAAAAAAAAGGAAAAAAAAAAACAAATGCTAGTATATTTTTTGTTTATTTTAATGTCTTTTTTTTTTTTGGCCACATGGTACAGTATGTGGGATCTTAAGTTCCCCAATCAGGGCTCAAACTCACACCCCCTGTACAAGAAGTGCTGAGCCTTAACCACTGGACCACCAGAGAAGTTCCGTGTTTGTTTTAAATAAATACATCATTGGAGTGCTCATACATTTCATTTTTGGATCAAATGGAATTTTAAATTTAGAAGGTATGTACCAATATAGTTTTTAAAATTCTAATTAAAAATTTTTTATTCTCATTCCAAAATATCTACCAATAGTTTACGTTTTTAAAATATTGAGACATATACGATAAAAAGAAAATCAGACATTTATTTGTACTAGTGTATCTCAATACTAGAACTATATAGTGTCCCAGAGATGGAAGGAAAATAACATTGTTAAGATAATTAATTTTTCTAGTTAAAAATCAATATTTTATAACATGACCTGACCAAGTCCATATGCTTTTTTTCTTTATCGTTTCACTGTGTTCTCTAATCTATAAAAATGTTATATATTTTAAATTATCTATTGCCTCGTCCAGTGCTTGCCAATTTCTAAAAAGCACTAAAATAAGTAGCTCTAGGCTGTAGTTTGTTTAAAAGAGAATATTACTTTATGGTCACTTAAATTCAACTTTCTCAAACTTCTTTATAAAAGCAACCAATTAATCTTGCCATAAGAGCCTCTGGGCTCTACAGTGAGTATAGTTTTTCTTTAAAAATTGCAATATCATTGACCCATACTCCATCACAGAAGTTCTAGTATTTTGCCAGGGAAATTAGTGATGCCTACTGGGCAATATGTTCTATTTAGTGTACCACTTCATCGAGTGCTAACATGTATGTCTCTATCACTAGTGACTGCTGAGTCTCCTCATGCCAGACATTGTTCTTACTACGTGGAGTAAGGTGTTAAGTTGATAGATTTTGACGACATTTAAACTGATTACCCAGCAGTAATTATTGGGTAAAAGAAAAAAAGACTGCACTGTCTCCCGTTTCTTTGAAATTGTATAAACAGAAGCCTTCTTGACATGACACCTCAACTAAAATTTAGTAAGGGATGTTCCAACACTTAAATATGTAAATTCATTTAGTTTGAGTAAAGTAAATATCGAGTTATGTTTATTTTTTAAGCACATTCCCCAGTATCTTAATAAAATTTAAACTGATTTCATTTATTGGTTCTATAACTTTAAAAGATAATCTACCATGAGTCCATTGGAGCATCATTTACATTGTTTATATCAAATAAGTTTAATTCTATGAATGTATAATGATACTAAACAAAAAATACTATCATTGGTCATCTTTGGAGGATATTAGGGAACCAAAGCTTTATTCTGAAAATCAGTAATTAGAGGGAAGAAATCAAACACTTATTCTGCCTTTCCATAAACAAATGTGCCTCAGGACAACCAAATGGTTGACGAAGGAAAGTTTCTTTTTATATAATTAGCTGCTCAAATCATATAAAAAGGAAACTCAATAAGAATAATGCCATTTTATCACTCTAAATTAGTTAATGGATTTAAGCAAAGATAAATTACTTCAAAAATCACAAAAAGTCAGGTTGCCTTCTGATAGACATACACACCATTGCCTATGACGTAGTCCTTTGAACCTGAATCTGATCAAGCCTCTTGATCTATTGATCAATTTATAGAAAATACAAGAAATACAGAAAATACAGAAAAGATGAAGGAATATGTTAAATGACAACAAGAAGTAGGGTTGGCAAAATTCACACTGTGGAAATTATAGGACAAACAACTCAGTTTCTTGCACAAATAAATTGCAAGGAAAATAAACAGTGATGGATAAATTCAGACATAACATTACATAGTATTTTTAGACATTTTTTTATTATGGCTGACAATATTTTTAATTTTTATTTATTTATGGGTGACAATATTTTAAAATTTTAGTTATTTATTTATGGCTGCATGGGGTCTTTGCTGCTGTGTACAGGCTTTCCCTATAGTTGTGGCGAGTGGGTGCTGTTCTCTTGCTGCTGTGCACAGGGTTCTCCTTGTGTTGGCTTCTCTTGTTGCAGAACACAGGCTCAGTAGTTATGGCTCACAGGCTGTAAAGCATGGGTTCAGTATCAGTAGCCCATGGGCTTAGTTCTGGCATGTGGAATATTTCTAGACTGGAGATTGAATCCATGTCCCCTGCATTGGCATGATTCCCAACAACTGAACCACCAGGGAAGTCCCTAGACAATGTCTTTTTCTTTTTTTTTTAACTATTTGTGTTTTAGAGATTGTTCCTGTTGTTGTTCAGTCGATTAGTGTCTGACTCTTTGTGACCCCATGAACTGCAGCACGCCAGGCCTCCCTGTCCCTTGCCATCTCCCAGAGTTTGCCCAAGTTCATGTTCATTGCATTGGTGATGCCGTCCAGCCAGCACATCCTCTGACGCCCTCTTATCCTTCTGCCCTCAATCTTTCCCATAATCAAGGACTTTTCCAATGAGTCGTCCGTTCACATCAGGTGACCAAAATACTGGAGCTTCAACTTCAGCATCAGTCCTTCCAGTGAACATTCAGGATTCATATCCCTTAAGATTGACTGGTTTGATCTTGCTGTCCAAGGGACACTCAGGAGTCCTTTCCAGCACCACGGTTTGATGGCATCAATTCTTTGGCATTCTGCCTTCTTTATGGTCCAGCTCTCAAAACTGTACGTGGCAGCTGGGAAGACCATAGCCTTGAATATACAGACCTTTGTCGGCAAAGTAACATCTCTGTTTTTCAACACACTGCCTAGATTTGTCATCACTTTCCTGCCAAGAGGCAATCATCTTCTGATTTCATGGCTGCAGTCACCATCCACAGTGATTTTGGAGCCCAAGAAGAGGAAATCTGTCACTGCTTCCACCTTTTCCCCTTCTATTTGCCATGCAGTAATGGGGCCGGATGTCATGATCTTAGTTTTTTTTAATATTTAGTTTTAAGCTGGCTCTTTCACTCTCCTCCTTCACCCTCATCAAGAGGCTATTTAGTACTTCTTTGCTTTCTGCCATTAGAGTGGGATCATCTGCATATCTAAGGTTGTTGATGTTTTTCCCGCCTATCTTGATTCCAGCTTGAAACTTGTCCAGCCTGGTATGTCTCGTGATGTGCTCAGCATATAGGTTAAACAAACAGGGTGACAGCAGACAGCCCTGTCATACTCCTTTCTCGATCTTGAACCAATCAGTTGTTCCATACGGGGTTCTAACTGTTGTTCCTTGACCTGCATACAGGTTTCTCAGGAGACAGGTAAGATGGTCTGGTATTCCCATCACTCTAAGAGTCATGATGCACGTAGTCAAAGGCTTTAGCGTAGTCGATAAAACAAAGATAGATGTTTTTCAGAAATTCCCTTGCTTTCTCTATAATCCAGCGAATGTTGGCAATTTGATCTCTAGTTCCTCTTCCTTTTCTAAACCCAGGTTGGACATCTTGATTCATGTCATGCTGAAGCCTAGCATGGAAAATTTTAAGCATGACTTTTCTAGCATGGAGATGTGTGCAATTGTCCGATGGCTAGCACATTCTTTGGTACTACCCTTCTTGGGAATTGGGGTGAAGGTTGGCCTTTTCCAGTCCTGTGACCACTGCTGGGTCTTCCAGATTTGCTGACATAATGAACGTAAAACCTTGATGGCATCATCCTTTAGGAATTTGAATAGTTCTGCTGGAATTTCATCACATCTACTAGCTTTATTAACAGCAGTACTTCTTAAGGCCCACTTGACTTCACACTCCAGAATGTCAAAAGAGATACTTCCTATCAACTCATTAATAAAGATTTAAGATAGAGATATCTATTTTTCTAATTTTTAAACTATCATTTCTTTTTTCTAGGGTAATATTAATAATAAAAACCTCAAGCTAGAAACCAGTCTCTCTTTCTTTGAAGGAAGAGAAAAAGTAATCATGTAGAATTCTTTACATCCTGACCTAAGGACAGACAGCCTTTCCATTCTTACCCTGGAGTTTGCTAGGGCTGCAATAACAAATAGTAGACTGGGTTGGCTTTAACAGTAGACATTTATTTTCTCAAGTTCTGGAGACTAGAAGTCCAAAATCAAGGTGCTGACGGGTCTGGAGTCTTCTGAAGGAGATCTGCAAATCTCCTTGTTTTGCAAATGGCCACTTTTTTCCTGTGTCCTCACATGCTCTTTTTCTCTAAACACATGTGTTCTGGGTATCTCTCTGCATGTCCAATTTTTTTTCTTCTTATAAAGACATCAGTCACATTAAATTAGGGATGACCCTGACACCCTTATTTGAACTTAATCACCTCTTTAAGATTCTGTCTCTAATAAGTCACATTCTAAGTCATATTCAACATGAATTTTGCAGGGATGATTCAGCTGATAACAAGGCCTTTCAAAATCTCACCATGTTCATTTGTAATATCAATGCCATGTGCATGTGAGCTAAGTCACTTCAGTTGTGTCTGGCTCTGCAATCCTATGGACTGCAGCCTGCCAGGCTCCTCTGTCCGTAGGATTCTCCAGGCAAGTGTACCAGAGTGGGTTGCCATTTCCTCCTCCAGGGGATCTTCCTGACCCAGGGATCAAACCCACATCTCTTATGTCTCCTGCATTGGCAGGCAGGTTCTTTACCACGAATACCACCTGGGAAGCCATGTTAACTGCTTAAAATGGTTTGAAATCTAGAAAAAACTTCAGTGTTGATGTAAAAGCTAAGCCCTTGAAGCTCATGCAATTAATTACAAAGCTACACTTTGCAAATAGTCTGTAGCCAAACATTTCTAATCATTGACTCTCATACCCTAATTCTCCAGACATGAGCCCTCCAATATGGCAGCCACATGTGGCCATAAAGTGATTTTTATGTACACTTGGAATGAATGGTCCAAACTGAGATGTCAGTCTAAATCACTGAATTTCAAAGTGTTATTAAGGAAAAAACAAGTCAACTAAGTAATTTTTTTATTGATTACAAGTGCAAATATTTTGGATTTGTAATTATTAAAATAATTTAATGTTTCTTATTTAAAATTATGGTTACTAAAAAAGTTTAAAATGACATTGTGGCTAGAATTGTATTTTATTGGTTGGTGCTTTCCCAAATGCAGGTATGTATCATCTGAATTAAGACTTGCTTTGAGTCTTTCTTAGACTTCCAATTTATAATTCATCACAAATCCCTTCTCTTTCTGCATCCCCACTAATCTACCCAGGGACAGAATTCTAGCACTTTATCCAGTCCATAACACATATTTCAAACCTAAGAGACACTTGCCATTTGTTGGGAAGACAATCTGTAATGCTAACAAATTCAACTGAAATGTTATATTTATTGAAATTCCAAGTGATGAGTAATCCTATTGCCTTTCATCTTTCCCCTGAGAGAATAAGAGTAGTTGATAAATATACTCTCACTTCTCACTTACTAGTAGTACTAAGAAGTCTTATGTTCTAATTTCACCAAAACACTAGAACTGAGATTATTAGGGTTTCTAAAAATTTTAAAGTGATTATTTTATGTACACGCAGCTGCTAGATCCTATGGTGGGATATGTGTTTTGGTTTGTTTTTTAAAATGTTGATGAGTTGAGAGGAAAAACCACAGATAGTATTTGAAGATCAAGAATTTATCACTTTTTTAGGAACATAAAATATGGTTAGCATTCACACCTTTTAGAAGTATTTATTTTCCATTTTTAAAATAGCATTGTTGGGTGTAATTTAAAGAAGTGCTAGAACTTGAATCCCCAACAGGGACCGGCACATTTACAGACTGAAAGCATTTTAAAATTTCTGTTTGCTATACCATGGTTTAAGCTCTTTCATATAGCTGGAAAGTGGACAGGGGGAAAAATGCTCAGTTTGCACAGTGAATAATTAAAGGAAAGATAAAAGCTAATAGTCCTGTTACTTAACCAATTTTTTAATTTTCAAAGCTAACTGGGCTATGTTCAACTACATGCCCCTCCCAGTTGGATCTACCTGATATATAGAAAAGCAAAAAGGAACCCTTCCTCCAAATCCTTAACCTTAATTGCAAAAGTTTATTGTTTATATCCATGAAGGGGAAATGTAAATAAATTATATTGTTTCTCAAATACATTAAGTTCTATCATTAGTTTTTGACTTGTGAGCATTGTAACTCACTTTCAATGGATTTAATTTTATATCCTACGTATGATGTCAAGCATACCTTCTAAATTCCTTAAACTGAATAAGTTATACTTACCATCAACACTGAAGATGTAAAATTTTTCTCTAAAACTTGCATTTTATAGTTAAATCTGTAAAAAATCCTATTTTAGCAAGCTTGATTATATCAACTGTTAAAACTTTATTTTACAAGCAATAGGAATTGGATCAAATAATTATTATAATCCAGAGGAATTATTTTATAACCATAGCAAATGCCATTATACACACTGCCAATACAGATTTAATAGACAATACTGAACTGTACAAGAAGTTATTTATTTTTCCTTAATCTCAAAGCTATTTTAGTAATACAAAAAGCCATATTAACATTTCTCCATTAGAAAACAATGTGATGTACAAAACTTTGGATGAAAAGATATATGTCAAATTTCACTTAATCATTTGGTGGAAAATCCACCACTTCATCGATACCACCCAAAGTGTTTTAGGCAATGATTAAAATCAAAGTAAGCATCTTAATAAACTCCAGCTGTTAAAAAAAAAACAGACCTAGCAATATAGTTGGCTACATAGTATTTTTGACTACTCAGGGTTACTTTTTAAAATCCATTTTTTTTTCTGAGTCCTACCACATACCAAGTGCTGTACTTGTCCAAGTAGGTATTTGAGGAAAAGTTGGTAAGGTAGAAGACCCCATAAAGCAGTCCTTTGGTTACCGTATTTGACTTTTAACTTTTAAACGTCCTCCAAGATCAAGGAACCCCAACTAAAAGTACACACTCTTCCAAGTGTTATTTGATTTTATTAGTGGGGAGGGTGTTGGTAAAGAGGTCATGAACTATTATTTATAATCCATTATTCCAATTAAAAGCACATGTCAGAAACTAATTTGTTATTTTTCTAATGAGTTTAAGATCTGGCATTCAGTTATTACCAACGTGGTTCACCCTACAAGGCACACTGCTCAAAAACAGCAAAGCAGGTATGCATAAATGCTTTTCTTTGCATTTAGTGAAGTAATATTTGATAGCCATATTTATCTTAAAATTCAGTTTTTTAAGGTTCAGTGAAGAAAATAAATCCAGTTATGGGGTGGTAAAGAGCAAAGAAAGTTAACTAGTAAATTATTTCTATACAAAGAAATTTTATTCTCTATCTTTTCCTTTGAATAACAAGATACTAACACACTATTTTCATTAAAAAAAAAAAAAAATGCTTGCAACTATTTAACTGAAGCAAGTACAAAGGCCCATAAACCAACAGTATCGTCCATTCATCACCATTACTTCTTTACATTAAGCTTGTTCTCCTAAAGTATAATGCATACTCTAAGCTATAACTTGGAAATTAGCCAAGCACTAAGCAATTACAATGGCAGGTAATACACCATCAGTTTTTAAAACACTTTCGGTCACTTTTCATGACCCACCTCCAGTTTGAATTGAATATATTCTCAGTATAAATTTGTTTTGGGATCCGCATGACAAAAAAAAATGTAATTTTATGACATTTTCACATAAGACATTTAAATAGTCTTCAGTTCATACCACTTTTGTATTAAATGATTCATCCTGACATGCTATATATAACTACAATAAAAATAACCAATTTTTAAAGAAAACTAAATGCAGATGTTAACAGATTTGACATGGAATGTTGTAAGATATTCCTGTACGTAATCTGATACTACTGATTATAAATTTACGAGTTTGAAAAACTTCAGATTAAAAACCACAAGAAAAATTTACTCTTGATGGCATGCAAGATCTTTTTCAAAATGAAACCAGGACCTCAAAGTCTCAGTATTTTATCAGAACATAAAGAAACACAACAAATTTGTACATTTTATTCACATTTATTTTTCGCTTTTAGTGTGCTCACAGAAAATTAGAACACCTTAAGCAGGAGTTTAATAGCAATTTTTGTAAGCAAAGTTACATTCCATCTCTAAGTCAAATTGGTCAAAGCTTCTCCAGTATTTACAAAACATGATAGACAAGATGCTACACAAAACCATTGCATCTGAAGATTTTTTCCTTATTCTCAAAGACGACTGGAAAAGAAAGCATTGTCTGCTGTAATCAAAAACATACCACAGTATAAACAGTAACCATTCCACTTATCACAGCTTGGTTGAGTTTAAAATTTGTGTTTAAAAGGTCCAAGATGACTGCAGTTTTACAAAAATGGGCAGGGTGGAAAGTTGCAAACTTCATGTGCTTCTGGATATCAAGATTTGTTTTTATACAATAGTCACAGTTAAAAACACCCTGCTGGTAATACATAATTACACTTTATTAAGGTCATAAACCAGCAATAAACAATAAAGCCTATACAACTTGTAGTTCTACTTAATCACTGACTGGTACAGCTAACATGAGATAAGTGAAAAGTTCCTATGGTTTAAATGAACTCCTAAGACTATGATCTTTTTAAAAATCTGGGTATCGGTGTTTTTTTTTTTTCCTCTTTCCTTCTTAGTCAAGACTTGTAGTGTTGTAAACCTGCCTCACAAAATACATCGTAATAACTTTTCTTAAAAAAAAAAAAAAAAGACTAAGCCTTTACACCATCATTTCTAGTGGTACATTATCTTGGCAATGTTATGCACCACTTAAATTTCTCCATGGTGGCCCCTATCACTTCATCTGATATCCCTTTTTGACCCACCCATCTCCTTCATATATGGGCATGTCCATAGATTGACAAAGAAAGTTTACAATTTTGAATAAAGATGCAAAGTATGCAAAAAACATTAATACTGATGCAAAAAATAAAAATAAAAGAGAAACAAGGCAGAGGAAGGTATTTAAGCTCTCCTCGACCTGTTGGAATGGTGGTAACAGAATGATCTGAGATGGGATCTGTGGGGAGTGGGTTAAAAACAAAATTTGTTGTTTAAAAAAAAGTAAAATAAAAAAAGACATCTTTAAAATCAATCCCTGGTTGTAGACAAGTTCTCCAAAACCAGTACCTGGCACCACTCCAACAAACAAACGGGGGGAGAAAAGTTCTTCGATTATCTCAAAAAATCTTGCCCTTTTACTCGGCTGCCTCCGCTGGGGGCGCTTCTGGACTGCACTCGGGCTGGGCCTCCTGTGAGGGGGCTGCGCAGGCTGACGACGCCGGGGCGGCCGCTGCCTCCTCAGCGGGGGCCGCCTCCTGCTCTGGGGGCACGCCGGGCCCGGCGGCCGAGGGCGCCTCGCAGCCGGCCGCGCTGACCCCGGCCTCTTCTGCCTTCTCTTCAGCCTTGCTGGGCTCCTCGACGGCCTTAGCCTCCTCGCTGGCGGGCGGCTTCTCGGGCGCGACGGCAGCCTCCTCGGGCTTGGCCTCCTGCGGGTCGCCCCCCGCCGCCCCCTCCTCGCCCGCGGCCGCCTCCTCGCCTGGCGCCGCTGTCGGCTCCCCGGGGGCCGCACCCGCCTCGCCGGCGGCCGCAGCGGCGCCCCCAGAGGCCTCGTCCTTGCCGCCTTCGGCGGAGGCGCCGGCGGCCCCTTCGGCCTCACCGCCCTCTCCTGCCTCCTTCTTGTTCTTCTTGAAGGAGAAGCCGCTCAGCTTGAAAGACTTCTTGAAGGAAAAGCGCTTCTTTTTTTTTTTCGGCGTCTCGTTGCTGGGCGAGGGCGTGGCCCCGTCCTCAGCCTTCGGCGAAGACGTCGAGGAGGCGGCAGAGGCGGCCTCCCCCTCGGCGGCCGTGGGTGAGCCGGGCTCGGCGGCCTCGCCCTCCACGGGGGCCTCCTTCTCCACGGGGCTGGCCCCGGCGTCGGGGGCAGCGGCGGCCGGCTCATCTTTCTCGGCCGCGGCAGGCGACGCTGCCCCACTCCCGGCGGCCGCGGGCTCCTCCTTGTCGGCCGCCGGGGCGCTGCCGTTGGCCTGCAGCTCCTCCTTGGCGCCGGGCTCGGCGGCCGCGGGAGAAGCATCGCCGTTTACCTTCACGTGGCCATTTTCCTGCGGGGCAGAGAAAGCGGGAGGTCACTGAGGGGGCCCGGGCCTGTCATCCCCGCCCCCACTTCTGGACCGGGAGGGTCCACCGTCCCTCCGGGCCCCTCAGGTTTTGCAGATCCTCTCCCTTATGGGGAGGCGGGGTTGGATGCCCCGACGAGAGTTCCTCGAAGACCTGGGGCAGTGGTGTTTGGGGTGCCTAAAGGCACTGCGGGGGCCTTGACCACGCAACAAATTCCGAGGCCTTAAGAGGGCAGAGACTGAAACGTGGAAAGCAAAGGGTAACACATTCCAACCTTCGCCTCATGGGCTTTAGGATAAGAGTCCTATAATAAATGATACACCAAACGCCCGTTGGAAGGAGACACAGACACAGTACCAGAGCCAGTGATCTGTGCCTAGGTTACACGTCCCCTTTTCTCCCTAAACTCCAAAGGCCTCTTCAAAACACCAAGAACTCCCAGGGGGGATCCCAGCGTTCCAGCCCGAAGCGCATGGACTGCGCGCGCGAAGGCCCTACGCCCCAAGACCTGGGGTCGGCAGGGGGCGCTGCGCCTCCACCAGCTGACCTTGGCGCAGGCAGGCGCGGAGGGGCGGGGCCGCCCGGCCACCCCGCCCTACCCGGTCGGGCCCTGCCCGCTGGCCGAGGCGCCCCCGAGCCCGGATAGCGCAGCCCAGAGTCCGCAAACAAAGCTCAGGTGGCATCCTGGTCGGCATAAAACCAACAAGGCAGGGGGAAAACCATTATTTCAGAGGTCTTGTCTCTGCTTCCACGCCCACCTTTGCCTGTGATTCTGAGAAGCCCGGGCGCGCCCCGGCGGCTCATTTTGCATTTTTAACGGGTTCAAAGCCTCTTGGCAGAGCCTGCCTTTCCTATTAGGTTAGGGCAGGCGAAGCAACACGGTCTCTGCTCTAGGAAAAGAGGCGTGGTGATTGCCCGGTGTTTGTGAAGCAGCCACCCTTGGCCGACCTCTCGCGCCCACCCAACTGTGGCCATCTGCCTGGATTCGGGCAGCGCCGGGGCAGCCCCCGCAGTGGTCCAGGCGCCACGCACACCAACAATCTCGACTGAAACACACGAACTGCCTCCTGTTGACCATCTGGACAGGTTCTTCAAGGACCCACAGTCTTCCCACCCTAGGGAGACCATTTAAAAGTCAGATGGGTGTGTAATTCCACAGACAACTACGAATAAAGACTTAGAACAGTGAGAAAAGCCCATCGAAAGGTAGTGAAACCTGCCCACCTCCAGCCACCCAGCAACCTTTCCAAGAACCCAGGTCACGCCACCTCGGTTTACAATAAGACAGCTCTCCTTCCCTCCTCAGCCTTTCTTCACCGCCATCCCTACTGCGCTCCCCCCACCCTTCTCTACCCACACACATACAATCACACCAGAAATCCTGAAGGCGACCCAGTCTCGACAACAGAGAGCCACCAAAACACATTTGTGCCCACCAAGCACAAATGCAACCTGGCTGGGGGTGGGGGTGGGGGTAGCACCTAGCTAGTCAGGTTCTGCCAAGCTCCAAACACGCCATTTTAAACGATTTATCACTTCTTTCCTCCCGTCTACACAAGAATTCGCCAGGATTCTCTGGGAACCATTACTTTGGGAGTCAGAGGAGACCCCACCTATGAGAAATTGACAATTTGGCTATCGCTTTCCATTCAACTTTCAGACTGGAATCTGGCCACGCTTCTCTCCGCCGAATGCGCCTCGGGCACGACCAAGGAGGGAAGGGGAAGGGCCGGGACTAGAGAAAGACACCAAATAAATGACCAGAACCATAGGTAGAATTTACCTGCCCATTCGCTTTAGAAGGCGACGAGGCCACAGCCGCCTCCCCGGGCCTCTCCGCGGTGGCTTCTCCCTTCGCGGCGGTCTTGGAGAACTGGGCACCCATGCTGGTCTTCAACAAAGAAACTCAACAGATCCAAGGAGGGAACAAAGAGCTTCGGGTTGGTGTAACGACGGGGCAAGCGGCAGCAGCAGCGGCAGCAGCAGCGGCGGCAGCAGCACACACACCGGAGGGAGGGGGGAGTGGGGGTGGTGAAGAGGACAGAACAGAACCGATTAAATACACGCCGGATAAAAAAATTTTAGTCGTAGAGATCAAAAAGCAGCAGCGCAGGAGGGAGGGGAAAAGGGTGGAAAAGTCGAGCACAAAAAAAGGAGCCCAAGTGTAGTTTTTAAAAAAAAAAGAAGTAATAAAAAAATCCCAGATTTGTAGCCGCACTGTAGACAAGAGGAAAATGGAGAAATCTCCCTGGTTGCTAATAAGATGCGGGGTCCAACGCCCAAGTGCACAGATGAATGGGCTCGCGGGCGCTGACGCGGCCCCCGCGCTCGCCGGCCAATCCGCGCGCCGCACACAAAGCAGGGGGTGGGGCCTGCGCTCCCGGCGAACAATGGAGCCGCGCTTTGCAAACGGTTTGAAAATCAGCCTCAGACCGAGAATTAATGTCCTTCAAATAAATAAATCAATTAAAAAATACCTGCCTTTCGCCTCCTTCTGCTTGAAAATAATAATGCAGTACTGGATTGGCTTGCTTTGTTTGTAATTAATTAACGCGGGGGGGCGGGTACTTGTGGATGAGGGCGGAGAAAGCGTTAACTTGACTCGCTTTGGCTCTAGTCGGTCTATAACCGTGTCTGTCTCCTTCCACTCCCTCCCCTCCCCCATCTTTCCGTGTGTTTATGTGTATGTGTGTGTATGTACGCAAGTTTTTTAGACAATGGTTGGGATTTGGGTGCAGCATGTTTTCTATGTCTGTTCTATATAGGTTTCACAGATCTTGCACAGGGTTTGTTCTTCTAACTGTTGCAAATGTGAATTCGCCCCAAATCCAAAGGTATTTAAACCAAGAAGATCGAATTTCATCAAAAGAGATTGCGAGTTAGAATTAGGTCTGTAGGCCAGATGTGGAAAACGCAAAACCAGCAAGCAGACGAAGCCACACTCCCTTCTCTATTCCACATTGACATGAAATAAAATATTTTGAGATTGGCCTCTGCGCTCATCAACCCTCGCCCCTCCCCCATCCCTTATTAGTGATTACCACCACCCCCCCCACCCCCCGGCACACACAACATTATAAAGTGAGAATCATGAACAAAAGATCGAAAAGGCTTGCATTTTATCACTGTATGAAATGACGGTTTTCCTCTATGGTGAAATGAGACAGTCTAGAGTGTGCGAATCCATATTTACAGTCGGGATGCGATTCGCGTCGCTATGAATCTTTTTCAGTCTGCTGCCAGGATCAGATGGACTCTCTTTTTTCTGAACGTGTGTGAATGTGCAAGCAAGCGAGTGGGATCCTAGAATGAAGGAGGCAGCAGCGATAAAATTCTGAAAAACCGGATTGATTATTACAATTTCTAAGGAGAAATTACATATTGAGAAATACCAAGATCCATGAACGCTCCAAGCCTAACTTGGGTTAGAGAAAAAGCTTCTATAAGGAAACCCAGGGTATCTCCAACTGCATCTCTTGTCGCGGAAATACCAGACGCTATTTGTGCGTGAAAGACAGCGCGCTGATTTAAATAATGGAGGGGGAGAAGGTAGGGGCAAAAATCAAGGATACACACACTTACACATACTCTTATAAGCATTCTCCTACCACCTACATTTTTGTTCCCAAAGTTTTCACTCGTGTCCAAATCAGACTACCTTTTTTCGTTTACATTTAGTGATCCTGAAAAGAATAACCTTTCGTTTATGGAGGTGAGAAGCAGTCGAAAGAATGGTTCATTTCTCCTGGTGCTGGCTCTGAATTCTCAAACAGTTTTATTTTTCTGCTCATTGTAGGGAAATGGGTCACACTCTAGAGTGAAAAAGACGGTTGGTTCAAGCCAATAACTCTTTGTTCAAGTATTGCTTTGAAAGTCACCAAGTTGCAGATCTTTACAAGCTTAGTCTTCTCACTGTCCACTACTTCAGATGCATCATTATTCCATCACGAAGTCATACTCCCCAGAGCCGACGTTAAGGCGTTTCCGTCGAGGTGTATCTTGCCAAACATGTTATCACCCTTAAGGGAGCCCGCTGGCCTGACCCAGGACCTCAGCTGCCGCGATGGATACGAATCCCTTGTAATAGCGGAGTTCCAACTCGAAAAGCAAACTGGTTGATTCAAAAACCACCATCCAGGCGATTCTCAATAGCTCTTTTAAACCGTTGATATCCACCCACCCCCATCGTGAATCGTGCCCCTTTCTTCTGCATCCCCCTCCTGGTTAAACTTGGGGTGTTGCTAGCTAGCTGTCGAATTTTTTCCAGACGCGTTCTTAGCCCTCCATTTGGGGGCTGCTTTTATTGCTCCTTTGTTACCAGGCTGCCGTGTAGCTTTCCCCCCTTTTCTTTCTCGAATGCCTATTTGCCTAGTATCTGCTTGTCTCCTTGACAACGGCCGGGGAAGATTCGGAGCCCAGGGCGGGGGGAGGGGGAAGGGGCGGAGCCGGCGAGAGGGTGGGCAGGGAGGTGGTAGAAGGGAAAGAGGTGCTGAGCGAGAGACAGGGAGACAGACAGCGAAGCAGATGGCCGCGCGAGGGGGCGGGGCCCAGGCGGGGCGTGCGGGGACCCCGAGCGTAGCGAGTGCGACGGAGCCAATCAATTCCCTCAGCTGCACCGGGGCTAGAAAACAAGTGTAAACACGTAGATTCCCTCGCCTGGAGCGGTCGGGTAACTTAGTGTGGAAAAGAGTTTTCTTTAGATAGGAAAGCGCATTTCTAGCGCAGGTTGGAAAGCCGACAGGCCCCAGTAACTGGCGGGGGAGGCAGCTTGCGGGACGCTGCCGGGGGTGGCGGTTGCTGAGGGCTGCGCCAGTGTCGCCTCAGACTCCCCCGGCATTGGGCCAGACGGGGGGTAGGGTGGGGGGGAAGCTCAGAATGCTCGAGGGGGTGAAGGCGGAGGATGGGTGGGGAAGGAAGGGCTGGAAAATGGGAAGAGGTCGCTCTGTCTCGGAAACTACATAATGGCTGGGAAGGACTGCCAAACAAGACTGAAACCGGTAGGAAGTTGTACAATGTAAGTACACAGTTCCTCAGGAGTTCGGTGTTCACACACCCAGAGCTAAATGTTTCAAAAACACCTTTAAGTTAAAAAAAAAAAAAAAAGATTATTTATATAAATAAGACTAAGGAACCCAAGTGGTCATAGTGAAAATGTAAAACTGGTAACCAACTCACCAGGAGTACAAATTCTTTATTTGCATTTTTAAAGCACACACTAGGATATTTCTAAGATGTTAACGATCTGTATATAGTTTTCTCTAGAAGAAGAACGCTTTATTTTATTTAAGATATCTCAAAGTTATTTTTTCCCCTTATGTTAGCAGTAGAAGGAATTTTTAGAAATGGTTCCACAGATTCTTGAGGGACTACTGTATGCCGCACATATTGATGTAGGCCTTGTTTTCTCACTAGTGAACAAGAGAGACGAAGTTCCTAGCCTCAAGGTGCTTACTTCCCATGCCGTCGCTGCTTGCAGGTTCTTGTTCCTCACAACTTACTGAATCCTTGTTCCCTTGCTCCCTGTAGTGGAAGGACAGAGTCCTAACCACTGGTTTTGTTGTTGTTGAGTTGCTAAGTCATTTCCAACTCTTTGTGACCCCATGGACTGTGGAACGCTAGGCTTCCCTGTCCTTCACTATTTCCCTGAGTTTGCTCAAACTCATGTCCATTGTGTCCATGATGCCATCCAAGCATCTCATTCTCTGTAGGCCACTTCTCCTGCCCTCAGTCTTTCCCAGCATCAGGGTCTTTTCCAGTGAGTCAGTTCTTCGCATCAGGTGGCCAAAGTATTAGAGCTTCAGCTTCAGCATCAGTCCTTCCAATGAATATTCAGGGTTTATTTCCTTTGGGATTGACTGGTTTGATCTTCTTGCTCTCCAAGAGACTTTCAAGAGTTCACTAGCACCACAGTCGGAAAGCATTAATCCTTTGGCACTCAGCTTTCTTTATAATCTGACTCTGTACTGCCAAGGAATTCCCAAGGAGCTTGCATTTTAGTAGATAGTCTGCTTTAGAGGAAGTGGATTATCTAGTTTCATCTCTTCTCTTACCAGATATTGTCAGTTGGCAGAACCAGGAATAGAGTTCACTGCCTTGATGATTCCAAGTCTCCAGCTTCTTCCATTACTTCTGGTGCTTACCTTCTTTTGATGGCACAGATTTATTGGTAGGTTGCTTATTCATTCCCGAATTACTTAATTCAGCTCCTGCTGAGTACCTGGAAGGTGCTAGACATTCAGCTGACACCCCTGACGCCAGGGAAGAGGATGAACATGTCTGTCCTCACTTGTAACTTCCATTTCACATTATTGTGTCTTAAAACTTCTTAGAATATGAAGAAAGAGAACAAAGGATGGGATTATGTGTGGTTAAAAAAAAAAAAAAGATGAGGGGCACTTTCTAGATTCCAAATTAAATATACCTTTTTCATTTGACATTCATTCAGCATTCATTCATTCAGAAAATACAAGATCCCACTGTATTTATGGTGTTATGCTCCATTTTTCATCTCAGATTTTATATTATCTGAACTTTAATTCCACATAAGTTGATTAGTTTGGAGTATAGCATGGAGCAGAGCAGACACAGCCTCTCATTCATTCAATAGGTATTTTTTGAATTCCTATCACGTGCTAGGCATGTGAAACATCAGTGAACAAAAGAGACAAGAAATCTTTATGGAGCTTACATTTTAGACAAAGGAGAAAAACAAAATTTAACAAATATAAATAAGCAGTTTATCTTTTTACCTTTTCACACTGTTCATTGGGTTCTTGAAGCAAGAATACTGGAATGGTTTGCCATTCCCTTCTCCAGTGGGCTTCCCTGGTGGCTCAGAGGTTAAAGCATCTGCCTGGAATGCGGGAGACCCGGGTTCGATCCCTGGGTCAGGAAGATCCCCTGGAGAAGGAAATGGCTACCCACTCCAGTACTCTTTTGCCCGGAGAATCCCATGGAGGGAGGAGCCTGGTAGGCTACAGTCCATGGGGTCGCAGAGTGGAGGGAGGAGCCTGGTAGGCTACAGTCCATGGGGTCGCAGAGTCGGACACGACTGAGCAACTTCACTCACTCACTCACTCACTCTCCAGTGAAAGAAAAGAGTGAAAAAGCTAGGTTGATACTCAGCATTCAGAAAACTAACATGGTAGGCTACAGTCCATGGGGTCGCAGAGTCGGACACGACTGAGCAACTTCACTCACTCACTCACTCACTCTCCAGTGAAAGAAAAGAGTGAAAAAGCTAGGTTGATACTCAGCATTCAGAAAACTAACATCATGGCAGCCTGTTCCATCACTTCACGGCAAATAGATGGGGGGAAAAGTGGAAACAATGACACATTTTATTTTCTTGGACTTCAAAATCACTGCAGATGGTGACTGCAGTCATGAAATTAAAAGACACTTGCTCCTGAAAGAAAAGCTGTGACAACCCTAGACAGTGTTACTATAAGACAGAGACTTCACTTTGCTAACAAAGGTCTACATAGTCAAAGCTAGGTTTTTTCCCAGTAGTCATATACAGATGTGAGAGTTGGATCATAAAGAAGGCTGGGCACTGAAGAATTGATACCTTCAAATTGTGGTGCTATGGAGTACTTTTGAGAGTCCCTTGGAGAGCAAGGAGATCAAACCAGTCAATCCTAAAAGAAATCAACCTGAATATTCATTGGAAGGACTGAGGCTGAAGCTCCAATTCTCTGGTCACCTGATGGGAAGGGCTGACTCATTGGAAAAGACCCTAATGCTGGGAAAGAGTGAGGGCAGTAAGAGGGTGACAGAGGATGAGATTGTTGGATGGTATCAGTGAGCAAACTGGGAGGTAGTGAAGAACAGGGAAGCCTGATGTGCTGCAGTCCATGGGGTTGCAAAGAGTTGGACATGACTTAGCAACTGAACAATAACAACAAGCAGATTATATGGAAAACTAGCAGTACATTAAGTGTTGGGAAGGGGGTGGGTCTGGAACAAAGTAAGGGGGATGTGAGTGCAGGGTTTGAATTCTATATAGGAGGGCAGGAAAGGCCTTGCTTGCTGAGAAGATAAACTGTGAGCAGATTTGAAGAAGTGAGGGAATTGATAAGGTGCTTCTAACCTAACAAGAGAAGTAAAAATGAAACAAAAAGATCACAAATAGGTAAGTAATTATAAATAATAACATGTGCTCTGAAGGAAAATTTGGGTTTAAGAAGGCCACTTTAAAGTAGGAAACCTAAAGAGGAAACCTTTAGGTATAAGTAGGCTTTAGCCTGGTAAAGAGGTGGAGGGTTGTGTTCAGACGGAGGAAAGCCCCCGAGGAGGGAAGAGTTCAAATGGATTTGGGGGGAAGGTCAAGAGATTGGTTTGGACATGTTTTTGGATGCCTTTAAAATATCCTAGTGGAAGAGTTAAGTGTGCAGATGTAAGAGTCTGGAGCTCAGAGTTTGGTTTGGAATGTAAATAGAGATATGTGATCATTCCATATGTAAATACTTCCTGAAGCCAAGTCATGAAAGTACACCAAGAGAGTGCAGAAGCACACCCTAAATACCTTCTGCCTTAAGAGGCTGGGTAGGTATGTGTCAGTTATACCTTAATAAAGCATAGCGTAATTTAACAAAGTAATAAAATAATTGAACAGTAAAAACAAAAAGAGTGAGGCTGGGTAGAAAAGGAGGCTAGCTGGCAAAGAAGATTGAGAAGGAACCTCTAAGGAGACAGAAAACCAGAAGAGTGTGGGGTCTGGGAAATCAGTGAAGACAGTGTCTCAGGGAGTGGTTAGTTTTGTCAAATGCTGTTGAGAAGTCAAATAAAAGACTGAAACGTTTCCATTGGTTGTTGCTGGTTACGAAACAGTGTTCTGTATGCAGAATATAGAAGTTACTAGTTACGGGCTGCAGAGCAGTTTTTATCTTACGTTGAAAGTGGAATCCAGATTTAATATGTTGAACAGTTAATAGGAGGTAAAGAAGATGACAATATAAATAGTCCCTTCTTTATGAAGTTTGACTGGGTAGAGGGTGTAGATAGACAGGGAAGTAGCTGTAATGGGATGATAGAATATTTTTTGTTTGGATTTGGGTTGACTTGGATGGAAGATAATAGAGCAAAGTTGACTGCTCTGAAAATTAATCCAGTAAAAGGGAAATGTAACCAGTATAACATTGAAAAGGAATAATGAATGGAATGAGACCTCTAAGAATGAAGGAGGGGATGGAGATGTAGGGCACATGCTGAAATACTGAATTTTGAAAGACTTTGCTCCTTTCCTGTGACAGAAGAGGATGGTCAAGACTGACTCCCAGGAAGATGAGAGGTTTTCCTTCTGATGGTTTTTACTTGCCTTTGAAATTCATCAGCTAAGGGTGAAGAAGAGAAGTTTGAGTTTGATTATGTTACAGAAGGTAGGAAATAGTAATTGGGAAGCACAGGGTATAGTAAGAGACTTTTGGGTATAGTAAGAGACTTTTGGGTATAGTAAGATTTTAAAGCAATAATGAGTGCCCATTTGATGTTGATAAATCCCGATGATGATTACTCAGTATATCAGAGTTTCTCTCTTGGTATAAACTCTTAAAATTATTTAATTTTGGCTGTACTGGGTCTTTGTTGCTGCGTGCAGACTCTGCCTAGTTGCAACGAGCAGGGGCTACTCTAGTTGTGGTAAGCGGGCTTCTTGTTGTGGTGGCTTCTTTTGTTGCAGAGCACAGGCTCTAGGGCGTGTGGGCTTCAGTAGTTGAGACTCCTGGAGTCTACAGCGTAGGCTCAATAGTTGTGGCACACGGGCTTAGCTGCTCTGTGGCATGTGGTAACTTCCTAGATCAGGGATCAAATCTCTGTCTCTTGCATTGGCATTCTGTACCACTGAGCCACCAAGGAAGCCCTCATACAAACTCTTAACTGAATAGTCATATTTATTACAATCCTCTTTAAGATTACCAGCTATTCACTTTCCCAGCTTATACCCAATTTTTCAAAATTATAGTTGATTTACAGTGCTGTGTCACTTACTGCTCTATAGCAAAGTGACTCTGTTATACACACACACACACACACAGCCTTTTTCGTATTCTTTCTTGTATGGTTTATCACAGGCTATTGAATATAGTCTCCTGTGCTGTATGGTATAGCCCCTTGTTGTTTATCCATTCTGTATGTACCAGTTTGCATCTTCTAATGTCAAACTCACAATGCAACCCTCTCCAGCCTTGCCACCCCCTTGGCAAACACGAGTCTATTCTCTGTGTCCCTGATTCTGTTTCTGTTTCATAGATAGGTTCATTTGTGTCATAGTTTAGATTGCACATATAAGTGATATCATGTGGCATTTGTCTTTCTGACTTAACTTTACTTAGTATGATATTCTCTAGTTGCATCCAGGTTGCTGCAAATGGCATTATTTCGTACTTTTTATGGTTGAATAGTATCCCGTTGTATATATGTACCACATCACTATCCATTCATCTGTTGATGGGCATTTATGTTGTTTCCACGTCTTGGCCATTGGGAATAGTGCTGCTACTAATTGTATGATGCCTATACCATCAGTATCTGCACAAAAATATAGATTAAACTGACTGCTTTTATAAAGCTCTATTTCAGTTAATCCTGTATGGTTTTGTACAGATATGTATAAACAGAATGGAGTAGGGAAGAGAACCTACTAGGCACTAGGTACTGTACTGTGTGAGCTTGTGCTAAGCTTCTATTTCACCCGTACAGCAGACCCATGGACTTGAATAATTATCCCCATTTTACAGATTTGGAAATTGATGTTCAGTAAGATTTGGAAAGTGAAATTCAACTACTATGTTAACCATTGTCTGTTGAGGGCTATATGATTTTAGGAATCTAATAAAATTTCAAATGATAGTAATAGCACAATGGAATCTCATAGTAGGGGCTTCATTAATTTTTTAATAGGTACCATGTACTGAATGGAGAAGGTGATGGCATCCCATTCCAGTACCCTTGCCTGGAAAATCCCATGGACGGAGGAGCCTGGTCACTTTCACTTTTCACTTTCATGCATTGGAGAAGGAAATGGCAACCTACTCCAGTGTTCTTGCCTGGAGAATCCCAGGGACAGCGGAGCCTCGTGGGCTGTCATCTATGGGGTCGCACAGAGTCGGACACGACTGAAGCGACTTACCAGCTTACCAGCGTGTACTGAAACGTTAAACTTTGCTTTTGTGTTCTTTATTAACTATCCAATAACACTCAAATAGAAAGATTTCTTTCATGGTTGGGAAATATCAGCATCACTGGTTATCTGATCTGAAGACTCAAGGATTAACACACCTACAAAAGGAATGAAGTTTCTGGAATGTTAGATCCCCTCCAGATACTTAGGTGATTACTACAAAACCGCTGGAAGCTTGAGTATGTTTCTGATTACTGCTCTTCAGGCATATTGATTAACTTAGCAAGATTTTTTATATTTGAAAAACTTACCGAAGGGTAAGATACATTCTAGGTGATAGAAAGATTAAAGAAAAAAAAGGAAGAAAACAAAATTTTAAAGAAAAAAGTTTTTGCCAGAAATTTTGAATCAAAGCTTATCTACAGTAGCATTCCCTAAAAGTTGCAGTATTTACCCTTCAAGGGACAGGCTGAAAACTTTCCATGTCAGCTTTTGAAAGACCTGAGTTAAAAGGGAGAGAGAAACAGGCAAGTAAATAAAGAAAAGCAATCAAAGTTAACATTAAAAGGATCAGGTTCCTAGTCTTACAGAGTTATCTAATTAACTAGTTAGCCAGAAGGGACAGTAGAAAATTCACATGGAAAAAAGTTGACTCTTCAGTGTGATAGCATAGGAACCATGTAAAGGTTAGTTTTTCATTGTTATTTTAAAGACATAAATACTTTCTGATATTAAAAAGTAGATTAAATCCCTGGCTAGAATGAGATACTTAAACTATTCTATGGCTCAAGAAATTAAATTATAAAATTATATTAAATATCTTTATTACAAATAATAATGGCATCTTTAAAAAATGATATGTTAACCTTTAGAAATCACTTGTTGCAATCAATAAATTGACAAATTTTTAGTAAGCTACTACTAAACCAGACCTCTGTAAGACCCCCTCTGTGTAATGGACATTTCAGTGTCTTCAGTGCTCTGTTGGGCTTTCTGATGGAATGATTGGGAAGGATGCTGACATTCATTTGCTCAGCTGGTATTTATTAAGTTTCTACTTTACACCAGGCACTGGATAATAGCACTCTGCCTATGATAGCTCACCGAATCCCCAGAGGTTACGTAATACGCTCAGATTTTTGTTGCTTATAAGTGGTCTGGGCTGGATTGGGTTGTGAATCCAGCTCTTGGTGGTTCCAAAGCTTCTGGCACTGTTTCCCTGGATACCATGCTGTATTAGAGTAAGAATTTTATGGGATGTTTCCAGTTCTCCTGGAAGTTATAAAAATGCCCAAGAGACACTAAAAATTAACTAAAAGGCATTCAAGTTCATTTATCCATTGTGAGAGAAATACTTAGGGCCAGGTATAAAATGAGAATTAGTATTCAAAAAATGACACACACACACACACACACACACACACACACACACACTCACTCACTCAGAATCTGAAAGATCAGATTCTTGAACCTGGCACCATCCTTAGAAACTTTATCCATAATATAGTTATTGCAGAGTAGATACTGGTATAATTAAATTAAAACATGGTTAAGTTGCACTCAGAACTTACCTTTATCTTTTCTGGAGACAAAAATGTGAGTCTGGGTGAGGGCAGAGTGAAGCCGTTGGAATGTAGGTAAAATAGAATGTAGAACTCAAGAGAGGAAGTTACTTTTGGGAAGGAAATCAAGATATGAGATGTGTCTGGGAGCTGAGACCAGAGATGAGAAGGTGCAGACCTTCACAGCACCACTGTGGGAAGTCTGTGAGCATTCCTGGGAAGAAAGAAAATTGTAACAGAGAATGTAGGGGTGATAAGAATGGGGTATTCTTCCATTAAGTCTGCAGTTGAAATTTGATGTACATTTTGGTTGTATGTGCTGCGTAGCTCAGTTGTGTCTGACTGCTTGCGATCCCATGGACTGTGGCCCCCCGCCAGGCCCCTCTGTCCATGGAATTTTCCAGGCAAGAATACTGGAATGGGTTGCATTTCCTCCTCCAGGGGATCTTCCTGACCCAGGGATCCTACCCATGTGTCCTGTATCTCCTGCATTGGCAGGCAGATTCTTTCCATTGTGTCACCTGGGAAGCCTCTTGGGTTGTACAATAGGTTTTAAAATGTAAAGCAGTATTACGTATATTTCATTTGATACTCACAGTAAATTCAGGCATCAGTTAATTCCCAGTTATAAGAGAGCTGAATAATTTGCCTGAAGTTCTACATATGGCTGCTCACACCCGCCAGTATCTTGTGGTCGGCTGGGACAGGCAGGGACTGTCTCAGTGGCTCTTCCTGCTGTCTCTGCCCTTGTGTAGCATTTTTCCGCTCCCATTCCACCTTAATAACTTAATAAAAAGAGAATCATGCCACATTTCAATTGATTTTGAGTTTTATTCTCATTGCTTCAAATATTACTTCTATGCTAGTGATGTTAAAATCAGAAATTCCTGTCCTAACTGCTACCCCACATTCCAGATCTGTATTTTCTGCTATATCATTACTGATCTGGGCGTTGCTGTGGGTATTTCTCACCACTCCCTCAAACTCAGGTTATCATTTTCCCACCTAAACCAGCATCACATTATGAAAGGATTTCTTTGGTTTTCTTGACATTTTGACTTATTCCTCTCCTTGACTTTCCAGGCTAAGAATAGAACCATATGTAAGACCTTCTTCAAGATTCAGTATGACCAAACTAGTCTGCTACCAATTAGAATTAAAAACTAAAACTACTGGTTCCATGTTATGTATGTATGTATGTCTGAGTCCCTTTCCTGTTCACCTGAAATTATCACAACGTTGTAATTGGCTATACCACAATACAAAATAAAAAGTTAAAATAAAAAAAAGAAAAAACTAAAACAAACTAACCATCTAAAACAAAACCTGAAGCTTTTACGTGTTTAGTCAGCCCATAAACTTCTCTTTCCATCTCTACTATCTTTCTTTAACATTTTGAACACAGTTTTCTTATGTTGACTATTACTATTATTTACTATTAATAAATTACTATTCATTAGACTTTATAAAAATAATTCTATAACAAGGAAAGTACTGGGATTTTCATTGTATAATTTATTGAAACTCAGAATACTCCATAGATCATCTTTCTCAAGTTATGTTGATTTTTTTTCCTTTCAAACATCTTTCATATTTTCTCAATATGTGGTAAAACTGATGTCAAGATATTTAAGGCATCTGCCTAAATTACCTCATTGCTAGTTTCTCCCCTTTGTAGGGCAAGCATAGACCATATGCCTAGGGCAAGCATATGCCACCAGAAGGGGTAAAATGTCCCCCTGAGAGGAGGAGAAGAGAAAACAGCAGCTAAAAAAAAATCATAGACATTGCCTTCTGATTATGTGGACAAGACCAGTTTTTCCTTCTTCATGAAAAAATTTTGTATGTAACATTTCTTTTTCTCACACTGACACTTAATTTCCTTGGCTGGATCTCTTTTTTTTTTTTTTATCTGCATTGTTTTTTAAATGTCCTAAGTACTTTTAGTGAATTTAAACTATACAATGTCCATTAATTGACTAAAACAGGTAATAATTCTCCCTATATTTTTAATTGGAGGCTAATTACTTTACAGTATTGTGTGGTTTTGCCATACATTGACATGAATCCGCCATGGGTGTACATGTGTTCCTCATCCTGAACCCCTCTCCCCTCTCCCTCCCCATCCCATCCCTCAGGGTCACCCCAGTGCACTGGGCCTGAGCACCTTGTCTCATGCATCGAACCTGGACTGGAGATCTGTTTCACATATGATAATACACATATTTCAATGGTATTCTCTCAAATCATCCCACCCTTGCCTTCTCCCACAGAGTCTAAAAGACTGTTCTTTACATCTGTGTCTCTTTTGCTGTCTCGAATATAGGATCATCATTACCATCTTCCTAAATTCAATATATATGCATTAGTATACTGGTGTTTTTCTTTCTGACTTATGTCACTCTGTATAATAGGCTCCAGTTTCATCCACCTCATTAGAACTGATTCAAATGTATTCTTTTTAATGGCTGAGTAATATTCCATTGTGTATATGTACCACAGTTTTCTTATCCATTCATCTGCTGATGGACATCTAGGTTGCTTCCATGTCCTGGCTGTTGTAAACAGTGCTGCGATGAACATTAGGGTACACGTGTCTCTTTCAATTCTGGTTTCCTCGGTGTGTATGCCCAGGAGTGGGGTTGCTGGGTCGTATGGCAGTTCTATTTCCAGTTTTTTAAGAAATCTCCACATTGTTCTCCATAGTGGGTGTACTAGTTTGCATTCCCACCAACAGTGTAAGAGGGTTCCCTTTTCTCCATACCCTCTCCAGCATTTATGGCTTGTAGACTTTTGGATAGCAGCCATTCTGACTGGCGTGAGATGGTACCTCATTGTGGTTTTGATTTGCATTTCTCTGAAAATGAGTGATGTTGAGCATCTTTTCATGTTTGTTAGCCATCTGTATGTCTTCTTTGGAGAAATGTCTGTTTAGTTCTTCGGCCCATTTTTTGACTGAGTCATTTATTTTTCTGGAATTGAGCTGCAGGAGCTGCTTGAACATTTTTGACATGAATTCTTTGTCAGTTGCTTTGCTTGCTATCATTTTCTCCCATTCTGAAGGCTGGCTTTTCTCTCCCTATATTTGTATTCTTTTCATTAGAAGGGAAAAGATATCTGCAATTTTGAGTTGACAAAATTCATGTTGTTATAATGTGGTGTCTTGAGAGTATCTCATAATAAGCAAAAAACTATTATTATATTTTAGACGTTGTTTTTTTAATAATAATTTGATATTTATTTGATTCATTCAATTTAATGGGAGAAAACAGTGAAAAATTATTTGACACCAGATAGGTAAATATTATTATGTCTGTATCTTTCAACTTATTTTTTTAAGTTGTTAATGAGTCTTGAGAATGACTCTGAAACACATTAAGATGTAGTTTATGTCACTGTATAAATATATATGTTACATCATATATTATTTAAATTTGAATTATATATTATGTATCACATATAACTATTATAGTGAGTGACTATGCATGGGGTAAAATAGGAAGTTGAGAACATTGATTTTCATTGCCACCATATCCACACTTATAGAAACAAGCAACTGTACTTTGAAATGATCACTTTATCAGAACACCCATCAGACAAATGCCAATCTTCAGATCAATTTGGGGAACATTCCTCTTTGGTTGGGCCTCATGAACCACACAAGAAACTGCTTCAGTACTTTATAATTGTGTTTTATTATGATAATTTTTATTATTATAAACTGTGTTACCCACTTTGATCACTCACTTTAATAATACTAACATCTTGTAGGTACCTGAAAATGTGTTCAGTTAACTTGTAAAGTATAATTTTATTCACTGTGCTTTTCAGTTCAGTTCACTTCAGTCACTCAGTCGTGTCTGACTCTTTGCAACCCCATGAATCACAGCACGCCAGGCTCCCTGTCCATCACCAACTCCCGGAGTTCCACCTATACCCATGTCCATTGAGTCGGTGATGCCATCCAACCATCTCATCCTCTGTTGTCCCCTTCTCCTGCCCTCAATCTTTCCCAGCATCAGGGTCTTTTTGAATGAGTCATCCCTTCGCGTCAGGTGGCCAAAGTATTGGAGTTTCATCTTCAACATCAGTCCTTCCAGTGAATATTCAGGACTGATTTCCTTTGGGATGGACAAGTTGGATATCCTTGCAGTCCAAGGGACTCTCAAGAGTCTTCTCCAACGCCATAGTTCAAAAGCACCAATTCTTTGGCGCTCAGTTTTCTTTATAGTCCAACTCTGACATCCATACATGCTGCTGCTGCTAAGCGCTTCAGTCGTGTCCGACTCTGTGCGACTCCATAGAAGGCAGCCCACCAGGCTCCCTGGTCCTTGGGATTCTCCAGGCAAGAATACTGGAGTGGGTTGCTATTTCCTTTTCCAATGCATGAAAGTAAAAAGTGAAAATGAAGTAGCTCAGTCTGACTCCTAGTGACCCCATGGACTGAAGCCTACCAGGCTCCTCCATCCATGGGATTTTCCAGGCAGGAGTACTGGAGTGGGTTGCCATTGCCTTCTCTGACATCCATACATGACCACTGGAGAAACCAGTGGTTTCTGGTTTTGGTTTCTGGACCTTTGTTGACAAAGTAATGTCTCTGCTTCTTAATATGCTGTCTAGGTTGGTAATAACTTTCCTTCCAAGGAGTAAGCGTCTTTTAATTCCATGGCTGCAATCACTATCTACCATGATTTTGGAGTCTAAAAAAATAGTCTGCCACTGTTTCCACTGTTTCCCCATCTAATTGCCATGAAGTGATGGGACCAGCTGCCATAATCTTAGTTTTCTGAATGTTGAGCTTTAAGCCAACTTTTTCACTCTTCTCTTTCACTTTCATCAAGAGGCTCTTTAGTTCTTCTTCACTTTCTGCTGTAAAGGTGGTGTCATCTGCATATCTGAGATTATTCATACTTCTCCCAGCAATCTTGATTCCAGCTTGTGCTTCCTCCAGCCCAGCGTTTCTCATGATGTACTCTGCATAGAAGTTAAATAAGCAAGGTAACAATAAACAGCCTTGACGTACTCCTTTTCCTATTTGGAACCAGTCTGTTGTTCCATGTCCAGTTCTAATTGTTGCTTCCTGACCTGCATATAGGTTTCTCAAGAGGCAGGTCAGGTGGTCTGGTACTCCCATCTCTTTCAGAATTTTCCACAGTTTATTGTGATCCACACAGTCAAAGGCTTTGGCATAGTCAATAAAGCAGAAATAGATGTTTTTCTGGAACTCTCTTTTCCGATCATCCAGCGGATGTTGGCAATTTGATCTCTGGTTCCTCTGCCTTATCTAAAACCAGCTTGAACATCTGGAAGTTCACAGTACATGTATTGCTGAAGCCTGGCTTGGAGAATTTTGAGCATTACTTTACTAGCGTGTGAGATGAGTACAATTGTGCAGTAGTTTGAGCATTCTTTGGCATTGCCTTTCTTTGGGATTGGGATGAAAACTGACCTTTTTCAGTCCTGTGGCCACTGCTGAGTTTTCCAAATTTGCTGGCATATTGAGTGCAGCACTTTCACAGCATCATCTTTCAGGATTTGAAATAGCTCACCTGGAATTCCATTATCTCCACTAGCTTTGTTTGTAGTGAGGCTTCCTGAGGCCCACTTGACCTCACATTCCAGGATGTCTGGCTCTAGGTGAGTGTGAGTGATCACACCATGATTATCTGAGTCATGAAGATCTTTTTTGTACAGTTCTTCTATGTACTCTTGCCACTTCTTAATATCTTTTGGTTGTCTGTAAAATTAATACTTGTCTTCAGAGAGTATGCCACTCTTGGGATGAATTCGCTGTGGTATAGTGGAACTCCAGTATTTCAGGACATGGGTTCAGTTTCAGGTGCAATCAATTAGTAGCTATGTAATGACCTTCAACAGTTGATAGGTTCTCTGAGCCCTTCGCAAGAAAGGGATAAAAATTTGTATCTTAAAGAGTTGTTGGAACAACAGACTGGTTCCAAATAGGAAAAGGAGTACGTCAAGGCTGTATATTGTCACTGTGCTTATTTAACTTCTATGCAGAGTACATCATGAGAAACGCTGGGCTGGAGGAAGCACAAGCTGGAATCAAGATTGCTGGGAGAAATATAAATAACCTCAGATATGCAGAGGACACCACCCTCATGGCAGAAAGTGAAGAACTAAAGGGCCTCTTGATGAAAGAGGAGAGTGAAAAAGTTGGCTTAAAACTCAACATTCAGAAAACAAAGATCAAGGCATCTGGTCTCATCACTCATGGCAAATAGTGGAGAAACCGTGGAAACAGTGGCAGACTTTAATTATTTGGGCTCCAAAATCCCTGCAGATGGTGATTGCAGCCATGGAATTAAAAGACGCTTACTCCTTGGAAGAAAAGTTATGGCCAATCTAGACAGTGTATTAAAAAGCAGAAATATTACTTTGCCAACAAAGGTCCGTCTAGTCAAGGCTGTGGTTGTTTCAGTAGTCATGTATTGATGTGAGAGCTGGACTATAAAGAAAGCTGAGTGCTGAAGAATTGATGCTTTTGGACTGTGGTGTTGGAGAAGACTCCTAAGAGTCCCTTGGACTTCAAGGAGATCCAACTAGTCTATCCTAAAGGAAATCAGTCCTGAATATTCACTGGAAGGACTGATGTTGAAGCTGAAACTCCAAGACTTTGGCCACCTGATGTGAAGAACTGACTAATTTGAGAAGACCCTGATGCTGGAAAAGATTAAGGGCAGGAAGAGAAGGGGACAACAGAGGATGTGATGGTTGGATGGCATCACAGACTCAATGGACATGAGTTTGAGTAAGCTCCAGGAGTTGGTAATGGACAGGGAGGCCTGGCGTGCTGCAGTCCATTGGGTCGCAAAAGAGTCGGACATGACTGAGTGACTGAACTGAACTGAAAGAATTGTTAATGTATTACTGTTTTAAATTGTACTTTGTAAGAGGTTTTTTGTTGGCATCAGAATGAAAATAGGCAGGAGATAAGAGCAATGTATTGAGGTAGTACATTTAATAGTCTGGGACTTAGTAAGCACTAGATAAATGGTAAATGTGGGGATTCTTTTTCATCTTGGAATAAGGGGGAATCACAGAGCTGTTATTAAGAACTTGTTTAAATAAGGACTTGTAGTTAACCCATATCTTCACTTTTCCCTTGTGCAGAATTCCTTCAGGAATTCTGAGAGAAGCTGACTTTAGAGACTAGAGAAGGTGCTGGAAGGCAATAGAATTGGTAGTTGTCTTTTTCTTCCAGCACGTCAGGTGCTCTCATGAGGGAGGTGAGATTGTATTTCTCAATTAATATTAATTTTAATTAGCATTTAGACTTTTACATGATTAAGCAAATACTGTATCTCCACATTTTCTTTTTTTTATAACTATCTTTTCTTAATCTATGCTTTTCCTGAAATATCCTGCAAACCAGCGCTGTTTAATGTAAGTCATCGTTTTGCCCTCTTCTCTGGGACGTCTCTTTATCTGAGACCTAGCTGGGAGAGACAGCAGAGAGATGCCAGAATAAACAGCAATTTGAAAAATTCGCATTAGATTTTTTTTTAATCCCACCCTTCTTATAGAAAGTACAGATAGAATAATGAGTTTTTCCGGGTTTTCTCTCTTTCTTTTTTCCCTGAGTGCTAATTAAAAATTTTGTTATCAGCAATCTCTTAATAATTTATTTATGTCCTGGGTTTTTCTTCTTATCCATATGCAAATTTAATTTCTGAAGTTTTGCTTTTTCCTCCAGTTTTGAGAAAATATTAAAAAGAGATAATTTGTAACAAACTACGGTCCTTGCTGTAATTATCATCATCATCATGATTTCAAAATGTAAAATGTGTATACCAGGAGGTAGGAAGCATCATAAACTCTCTCTGGTGTAGCAGTTAATAATTTTACAATCACATAAAATTAGCTTTGGGTCCAGGCTCTGTGAGACAAGCACTGGTATCATTTCAGCAATAGAATAGATACCAAGGCATGGAAAGCTTGACCCGATTTTGCTTAGATCACTCTGAAAATAAGCAGCGAATGTGCTCCAGGGGCCTGGAAACTGAGTTTAAAAATGCCCTTTCCCTTTCAGAGCAAGAACGTTAGAACTTCATGGAAGATTGGACATCAGGTTCAAATTGTGTTCTTGCTATGCAGAGCCACCAGTATCATGTGATTCAGAGTTGATGTCTGCCCCAGAGCATCACTGCACCAGAGCATCATGTGGCAGTGGTAGCTCTCTGGAGTTATTGCATCCTCATGGAAAAATTATGGACTTTTATTAATAGATCATGTCTATATCCAAGGTCAGCTTTAAAGGTTGGATTTGTGTATACAGTCCTCCCATAGTGTATGCCTGAGTTTGTATCCAGGACCAGCCTTGGATATCAAAATCCCTTGAGGCTGTAGTTCCACAGTCTGCCCTCCTGTATCTGAGGATTCCTCATCTGTGGACTCAGCCAACTGCAGATCTTAAACTTAGTGTGTGATCCCTGGTTGGTTAAATTCATGGATGGGGAACACACATGAATACCTGAGAGCCAACTGTCATTGTTGTTCAGTTGCTAAGTTGTGTTGTGACCCCATGGACTGCAGCATGCCAGGCTTCCCTGTCCATCACTATCTCCTAGAGTTTGCTCAAACTCATGTCTGTTGAGTCGATGACATCATCCAACCATCTCATCCTCTGTCATCCCCTTCTCCTCTTGCCCTCAGTCTTTCACAGCATCAGGATCTTTTACAGTATGTTGGTTTTTCCCATCAGGTAGCCAAAGTATTGGAGCTTCAGCTTCTGGTTCAGCATCAGCCCTTCCAATGAATATTCAGTGTTGATTTCCTTTAGGATTGACTGGTTTGATCTCCTTACAGTCCAAGGGACTCTCAAGTCTTCTCCAGCCCCACAGTTCGAAAGCATCAGTTCTTCAGCACTCAACCTTTATGAAGTGCAGCTCTCACATTTGAACATGACTACTTTAAAAACCATAGCTCTGACTATATGGACATTTGTCAGCAAGGTGATATCTCTGCTTTTTAATATGCTGTCTAGGTTGGCCATAGCTTTTGAGCAAGCATCTTTTAATTTTGTGGCTACAGTCACCATCTACAGAGATTTTGGAGCCCAAGAAAATAAAATCTGCCACTGTTTCCAGTTTTTCCCCATCTATTTGCCATGAATTGATGGGATTGGATGCCATCATCTTAGTTTTTTGAGTGTTGTGTTTTAAGCCATCTACTCTCTCTTTCATCTTCATCAAGAGACTCTTTGGTTCCTCTTTTCTTTGTGCCATTAAGAGTGGTATCATGTGCATATCTGAGGTTGTTGATATTTTTCTTGGCAGTCTTGATTCCAGCTTGTGATTCATCCAACCTGGCATTTCATATGATGTACTCTGCATATAAGTTAAATAAGCAGGGTGGCAATATACAGCCTTGATGTACCCTTTCCCAATTTGGAACTGGTCTGTTGTTCCATGTCCAGTTCTAACTGTTGCTTCCTGACCTGCATATAGATTCCTCAGGAGGCAGGTCAGGTGGTCTGGTACTCCCATCTCTTTCAGAATTTTCCACAGTTTATTGTGATCCACACAGTCAAAGGCTTTGGCATAGTCAATAAAGCAGAAATAGATGTTTTTCTGGAACTCTCTTTTCCGATCATCCAGCGGATGTTGGCAATTTGATCTCTGGTTCCTCTGCCTTATCTAAAACCAGCTTGAACATCTGGAAGTTCACAGTACATGTATTGCTGAAGCCTGGCTTGGAGAATTTTGAGCATTACTTTACTAGCGTGTGAGATGAGTACAATTGTGCAGTAGTTTGAGCATTCTTTGGCATTGCCTTTCTTTGGGATTGGGATGAAAACTGACCTTTTTCAGTCCTGTGGCCACTGCTGAGTTTTCCAAATTTGCTGGCATATTGAGTGCAGCACTTTCACAGCATCATCTTTCAGGATTTGAAATAGCTCACCTGGAATTCCATTATCTCCACTAGCTTTGTTTGTAGTGAGGCTTCCTGAGGCCCACTTGACCTCACATTCCAGGATGTCTGGCTCTAGGTGAGTGTGAGTGATCACACCATGATTATCTGAGTCATGAAGATCTTTTTTGTACAGTTCTTCTATGTACTCTTGCCACTTCTTAATATCTTTTGGTTGTCTGTAAAATTAATACTTGTCTTCAGAGAGTATGCCACTCTTGGGATGAATTCGCTGTGGTATAGTGGAACTCCAGTATTTCAGGACATGGGTTCAGTTTCAGGTGCAATCAATTAGTAGCTATGTAATGACCTTCAACAGTTGATAGGTTCTCTGAGCCCTTCGCAAGAAAGGGATAAAAATTTGTATCTTAAAGAGTTGTTGGAACAACAGACTGGTTCCAAATAGGAAAAGGAGTACGTCAAGGCTGTATATTGTCACTGTGCTTATTTAACTTCTATGCAGAGTACATCATGAGAAACGCTGGGCTGGAGGAAGCACAAGCTGGAATCAAGATTGCTGGGAGAAATATAAATAACCTCAGATATGCAGAGGACACCACCCTCATGGCAGAAAGTGAAGAACTAAAGGGCCTCTTGATGAAAGAGGAGAGTGAAAAAGTTGGCTTAAAACTCAACATTCAGAAAACAAAGATCAAGGCATCTGGTCTCATCACTCATGGCAAATAGTGGAGAAACCGTGGAAACAGTGGCAGACTTTAATTATTTGGGCTCCAAAATCCCTGCAGATGGTGATTGCAGCCATGGAATTAAAAGACGCTTACTCCTTGGAAGAAAAGTTATGGCCAATCTAGACAGTGTATTAAAAAGCAGAAATATTACTTTGCCAACAAAGGTCCGTCTAGTCAAGGCTGTGGTTGTTTCAGTAGTCATGTATTGATGTGAGAGCTGGACTATAAAGAAAGCTGAGTGCTGAAGAATTGATGCTTTTGGACTGTGGTGTTGGAGAAGACTCCTAAGAGTCCCTTGGACTTCAAGGAGATCCAACTAGTCTATCCTAAAGGAAATCAGTCCTGAATATTCACTGGAAGGACTGATGTTGAAGCTGAAACTCCAAGACTTTGGCCACCTGATGTGAAGAACTGACTAATTTGAGAAGACCCTGATGCTGGAAAAGATTAAGGGCAGGAAGAGAAGGGGACAACAGAGGATGTGATGGTTGGATGGCATCACAGACTCAATGGACATGAGTTTGAGTAAGCTCCAGGAGTTGGTAATGGACAGGGAGGCCTGGCGTGCTGCAGTCCATTGGGTCGCAAAAGAGTCGGACATGACTGAGTGACTGAACTGAACTGAAAGAATTGTTAATGTATTACTGTTTTAAATTGTACTTTGTAAGAGGTTTTTTGTTGGCATCAGAATGAAAATAGGCAGGAGATAAGAGCAATGTATTGAGGTAGTACATTTAATAGTCTGGGACTTAGTAAGCACTAGATAAATGGTAAATGTGGGGATTCTTTTTCATCTTGGAATAAGGGGGAATCACAGAGCTGTTATTAAGAACTTGTTTAAATAAGGACTTGTAGTTAACCCATATCTTCACTTTTCCCTTGTGCAGAATTCCTTCAGGAATTCTGAGAGAAGCTGACTTTAGAGACTAGAGAAGGTGCTGGAAGGCAATAGAATTGGTAGTTGTCTTTTTCTTCCAGCACGTCAGGTGCTCTCATGAGGGAGGTGAGATTGTATTTCTCAATTAATATTAATTTTAATTAGCATTTAGACTTTTACATGATTAAGCAAATACTGTATCTCCACATTTTCTTTTTTTTATAACTATCTTTTCTTAATCTATGCTTTTCCTGAAATATCCTGCAAACCAGCGCTGTTTAATGTAAGTCATCGTTTTGCCCTCTTCTCTGGGACGTCTCTTTATCTGAGACCTAGCTGGGAGAGACAGCAGAGAGATGCCAGAATAAACAGCAATTTGAAAAATTCGCATTAGATTTTTTTTTAATCCCACCCTTCTTATAGAAAGTACAGATAGAATAATGAGTTTTTCCGGGTTTTCTCTCTTTCTTTTTTCCCTGAGTGCTAATTAAAAATTTTGTTATCAGCAATCTCTTAATAATTTATTTATGTCCTGGGTTTTTCTTCTTATCCATATGCAAATTTAATTTCTGAAGTTTTGCTTTTTCCTCCAGTTTTGAGAAAATATTAAAAAGAGATAATTTGTAACAAACTACGGTCCTTGCTGTAATTATCATCATCATCATGATTTCAAAATGTAAAATGTGTATACCAGGAGGTAGGAAGCATCATAAACTCTCTCTGGTGTAGCAGTTAATAATTTTACAATCACATAAAATTAGCTTTGGGTCCAGGCTCTGTGAGACAAGCACTGGTATCATTTCAGCAATAGAATAGATACCAAGGCATGGAAAGCTTGACCCGATTTTGCTTAGATCACTCTGAAAATAAGCAGCGAATGTGCTCCAGGGGCCTGGAAACTGAGTTTAAAAATGCCCTTTCCCTTTCAGAGCAAGAACGTTAGAACTTCATGGAAGATTGGACATCAGGTTCAAATTGTGTTCTTGCTATGCAGAGCCACCAGTATCATGTGATTCAGAGTTGATGTCTGCCCCAGAGCATCACTGCACCAGAGCATCATGTGGCAGTGGTAGCTCTCTGGAGTTATTGCATCCTCATGGAAAAATTATGGACTTTTATTAATAGATCATGTCTATATCCAAGGTCAGCTTTAAAGGTTGGATTTGTGTATACAGTCCTCCCATAGTGTATGCCTGAGTTTGTATCCAGGACCAGCCTTGGATATCAAAATCCCTTGAGGCTGTAGTTCCACAGTCTGCCCTCCTGTATCTGAGGATTCCTCATCTGTGGACTCAGCCAACTGCAGATCTTAAACTTAGTGTGTGATCCCTGGTTGGTTAAATTCATGGATGGGGAACACACATGAATACCTGAGAGCCAACTGTCATTGTTGTTCAGTTGCTAAGTTGTGTTGTGACCCCATGGACTGCAGCATGCCAGGCTTCCCTGTCCATCACTATCTCCTAGAGTTTGCTCAAACTCATGTCTGTTGAGTCGATGACATCATCCAACCATCTCATCCTCTGTCATCCCCTTCTCCTCTTGCCCTCAGTCTTTCACAGCATCAGGATCTTTTACAGTATGTTGGTTTTTCCCATCAGGTAGCCAAAGTATTGGAGCTTCAGCTTCTGGTTCAGCATCAGCCCTTCCAATGAATATTCAGTGTTGATTTCCTTTAGGATTGACTGGTTTGATCTCCTTACAGTCCAAGGGACTCTCAAGTCTTCTCCAGCCCCACAGTTCGAAAGCATCAGTTCTTCAGCACTCAACCTTTATGAAGTGCAGCTCTCACATTTGAACATGACTACTTTAAAAACCATAGCTCTGACTATATGGACATTTGTCAGCAAGGTGATATCTCTGCTTTTTAATATGCTGTCTAGGTTGGCCATAGCTTTTGAGCAAGCATCTTTTAATTTTGTGGCTACAGTCACCATCTACAGAGATTTTGGAGCCCAAGAAAATAAAATCTGCCACTGTTTCCAGTTTTTCCCCATCTATTTGCCATGAATTGATGGGATTGGATGCCATCATCTTAGTTTTTTGAGTGTTGTGTTTTAAGCCATCTACTCTCTCTTTCATCTTCATCAAGAGACTCTTTGGTTCCTCTTTTCTTTGTGCCATTAAGAGTGGTATCATGTGCATATCTGAGGTTGTTGATATTTTTCTTGGCAGTCTTGATTCCAGCTTGTGATTCATCCAACCTGGCATTTCATATGATGTACTCTGCATATAAGTTAAATAAGCAGGGTGGCAATATACAGCCTTGATGTACTTCTTTCCCAACTTTGGAACCAGTCCATTGTTCATGTCCAGTTCTAATTGTTGTTTCTAGATCTGCAAACAGGTTTTTCAGAAGTCAGGCAAAGTGGTCTGGTAGTCCCATCTCTTTAAGAATTTTCCACAGTTTGTTGTGATCCACACAGTCAAAGGCTTTAGCATAGTCAATGAAGCAGAATACCTGAGAGCCAACTGTATTAATATATTCATTGTAAAGAACAGGGGTATTAGCAGACTCACACAGTTCAGCATTTTACTCTTATAAAATTTTCAGTGCTTTTGTTTTAGCCTGATCTTTATAAAAACTAGAGCTATTTAGATAAATATGAAAAATAAGGAAAAGAAATGAGTGAGTAACAAAACATAGCTCTAGACTTAAGACTTTGTAACTCTGCCAGTTAGTTACCTGACCAAATAGTTTTGTATAAGGTGGGAGCTATGTTAATAAAAATACTGCACACTGCTAATTCTGTTTTTTTCCATAGAAATTTTTAATGAGAAAAGATATATGTTCGTATTGCAATTTTTAAAATGCGATAGGAGAATATAAAGTAACTGAAAAAAATTCCCTTTCACTTTTCCTTCTTTTAGGAATTCTTTACTCTCTGTTAGTTGCTTGTAATATTTCTTTTTGAGTTGTTTTCCTATTCCTTTTCATGCTCACAGACCAATATGTACATGAGTTTTACAAATGGAATGAATGAAATTATTTTCTATAATCTATTCTATTCTGTGACTTTCTAAAACTTCATATCTTCAAGAATGCCCTTAAGAGTCCATATAGAAAAACCTCATTCTTTTCAAGAGGCACATTGTGTTTCATAGTTCATATGGAAGTATTAAAATGTATTTAGTCATTCTTATTTGTGAATATTTAGACAAATATTTAAATTTGTCTCTATAATATCATTGGCTTCCCTGGTGGCTCAGATGGTAAAGAATCTGCCTACAATGCAGAAGACCCAGGTTCGATTCCTGGGTCAGGAAGATCCCCTGGAGAAGGGAATGGCTACCCATTCCAGTATTCTTGCCTGGAAAATTCCATGGACAGAGGAGCCTGGCAGGCTACAGTCCATGGGGTTGCAAAGAGTTGGACATGACTGAGCAACATTAAAATATATATATAGATTTGTCCACATCTGTAAGTATTTCTGTAGGATGGATTGTTAGAATTAATATTGTTTATCAAAGGTTATGATTAGTTGTCATAATCCTTAACATATTGGTAGATGTTGCCAAATTGACCTATGAAAATGTTTTCCTTGTTTGTTTTCAGATGTATAGTGATAAAAAATGCCTATTTCCCCATTCCTTTGTCAAAACTGCATAGCACCAATTGTTTGTTTTTTTTTTTCTTATATGATGAGAAATTACTCAAAATATTAGCCACTTTTCATGTTCTTTGATCACTTTTTCTTTTGCTCATTATTATTCTTTTACCTTATTGTATTGGATTGTATGTTATTGATTTGAAGGAGCCTTTTGTTCTCTACGTATTATAGCAACTAGCTCTTTCTGTTATGTGTTGCAAATATTTTCTTCCAGTCTGTCTTCTCTTTTAACTTTTTATGTTGTTTTTTCCCTTATGTCTTCTGGGTTTTCTGTCTTGTTTAGAAAGGACTTTGTTGCCTTAAAAGTACATACGTATTCTCCTGTATTTCCTTCCAATTTGCTTAAATTCAACTAGTTAATATTTGCGTAAGTTCAACTACTTAGTAACAGAATATTTGCCTAAGTTCAACTAACAGAATAAAGATTAGAATCCAAGTCTTCTGACTGGTGTTACCCCACCATAAGGCAGCTTCTTCTTCGTGCCCATTCTTGGTGCTATCTCTCTTTTTAAACCTACCTTCATGTTGAATAATGAATCTGATTGAAGGAAATATAGCATAAGCTCATAAGTCTCTGAATCTTAAGAAATGAACAGTAGACTCTTATAAGGTTAAAATTTCTCAAATTCAAGTAATACTTAGGTTGACAGAATTTTGGAATTTATTTTTAACCTAATATTTCTTTAAAGGCCTCACATAAGTGAAACCTCAGCAAAACTTCTTAAATATTTGTCTCAAACTTCATGTACAAAATAAAACTATAAAATGTCATCACATTCATAAAATTGAGAGACATTATAATTAAGCTTAGCATTTGTCTTGCATTTAGTGTTGTTGCAAAACAGAATTGTTTGATCACCGTCAACACTTGACAAAAAGATGGAGTTTTAGCAATTATCAGTACAGTGTGACTCTTATCATCAAGTGCTTTGACACTAGAATAAATCTGCAAATTTCAGTAAATAAATATGAAACTGCTGCTGCTGCTGCTGCTAAGTCGATTCAGTCATGTCCGACTCTGTGCGACCCCATAGATAGCAGCCCACCAGGCTCCGCCGTCCCTGGGATTCTCCAGGCAAGAACACTGGAGTGGGTTGCCATTTCCTTCTCCAATGCATGAAAGTGAAAAGTGAAAGTGAAGTCGCTCAGTCGTGTTTGACTCTTAGCCACCCCATGGACTGCAGCCCACCAGACTCCTCCATCCATGGGACTTTCCAGGCAAGAGTACTGGAGTGGGGTGCCATTGCCTTCTCCAGAAAATATGATACTAGGGATCTCTTATCAAAAACTTATATGGAAGTAGATTCTGACTTAATGATGCATCCTAACAGCTTCTACAGGTGGCTAGTCAAGAAGCAAGCCTGATGCATTGTGTCCCTTCATTATACAAAGATCTCCAGCACTTTCTCTAGAATAAGTAGGTGTGTGTGCTAATTCCATATCATAAAAAGAAGAACACTGAAAGATTTAACTACCTTTGTATCATTTTCCCCTATTTTTAAGCACAGGACCTCAAGTAAAATGCAGTTATGCCTGTTAGATTAGAACAAATATAACAGTAAAAATTTCAAGTGTGTAGTGTAGTCAGCACATGTAAATGTTGATCCAGTCAAAAACAGATTTGGTGGTGGCTTAGTTGCTTAATTGTGTCTGATTCTTGCGAACTCATGGGCTGTAGCCCACCAGGCTCCTCTGTCCATGGAATTCTCCAGGCATGGATTGGAGTGGGTTGCCGTATCCTTCTCCAAAGAATCTTCCTGATCCAGGGATTGAACCTAGGTCTCCTGCATTGTAAGCAGATTTTTTACTGATTGAGCCACCAGGGAAGCCCAAAACCAGATTTAGTAGATAATGTAAATGTGACTTGTTCTAAATAAAGTTTAGGAAAGACCTTGTCTGAAGGAATCAAAGATGAGAGGAACCAGGTTGCCCAGAATGGAGGCCAGTTGAAGAAGTGAAGATCACAAAATAGAAAAAATATTGTCTTGACTCAGGAGGTACCTGAATTTCTAGTCCTTGTGGAGACAGTCATCAAATGCTGGAGAAGGTTGGGATATCTTCTTGAAGCCATCTGTGAGAAGGAAGGTTCTGACATGCTTGTTTTTTCAAGGGGGTTGATCTTACCTTAATAATGAGCCAGTTATGAACCTTCCATAATATCTGTTGTACAGAAGCCAAGGGAGTGTCCCACAAGTGATTGATGGGACTTAAATTAAGTATTGAATTTTAGTGAAATCCTTACATCACTCTACACAGAGGTCTCACAGGATATTCTGACTCCTGCTTTTGGTGTCTGTGGGTCTTCTCTGGTGAAATTGATAATGGGAAGTCATGGTGCAGAAGGTGATCCAGTACATTAAATACCATTTCTGCTTTGTTTTGGTGTCTTTATCTAGGTACTCTTGACAGGAAATTCATTATTTTTAAAAATGAAGTATTTCATTTTTAAATTGAAAATGTTTACAATAATTGTGTGTCAGCTTCAATATCTCTACTATGTGTTCCTTGTTCTCATTGCTGTTCATGTGAAACCCTCAAGCTCAATCAGGCAAACCTCCACTCTTTCATGAGGCAACCACACATGGAATGAGAACACTTATTACCTGATACCTGATAGACAGGAGTTACAGATAGCTCTCTCAGGATATCACTGTCCCAGCTTTTCACTGAAGAATTGATGCTTTGTTGGCTGACCCATATTTTCTCTCCTAAAGAACATTTGGAAGGGATCTTTGTCTGTAACTTGCCTGGTTGGCAATTTTGTTTCTTTCCTAGCCAAGAAGCAAGGGGTTCATCAAACCAAATTTGAACCTTCAGCTCCACTTGAAAAATCATGGTGGTTGGTGTAAGAATCAGCAAAGTCTTTGAAGTTCTCTAGCATGCAAGACAAATTATAATTTGCTTCTTAGCTGAAATGTAAGTTTCCTTTTGAGTTGTTTCGTATCCTTAGCACAGAGTTCCCAGACTTCTATAACCACCATCATGGGTATTTTTATATTAAAATTATACATTTTGTTTCTTCTTTCTCTCACTAGGTATATTTCATCCTTTATTTGAATAATTAGGCCTAGAGAATACAAATTTAGTCTTGAGTTGAAGAAATTGAAGTTACACAAAAATTGAAATTATTGTGAACCATTTTATTATCATGCTGTATTTTTATATCCAGTAAAGCACCAGCAATGGAGTTTAATCAAATATAATAGAAATTCACTAAAAATGTGAATCTTCTATAGACATTACCAATTAATGGAAATGGATATTCTATTTAAAGTTACTATAAAATATTGGCTATATTCTCTGTGGGGTATAATATATTCTTATAGCTTATTTGGTTTGTAATAGTAGTTTGTGCTTCTTAATCCTGTATCTTCCCCATCTCTCTTCTCTCTCCCCCTGGTGACCAGTTTGTTCTGTGTGAGACTGTTTTGTGTTTTATTATACTCATTCATTTATTTCTTTGGATTCCACATATAGGTGATAGTGTATTATTCTTACTCTGATATATTTCATTAGGTGTGATACCCTCCAGGTCCATCTGTGTTGTTGCAGATGCAGAATTTCATTCTTTTTTATGGCTAAGTGATATTCCATTGTGCGTGCGAGAGTGTGTGTATATGTGTGTGTGTTTGTATACCGCATCTTCACTATCCATTCACCTGTTGATGCATGCTTGGGTTGCTTCCATGTCTTTGCTGTTGTGGATAATGCTGCTGTGGGCATTGGTGTGCATGTATCTTTCTGAATTCGCACTTTCTTTTTCTTCAGATATATGCCCAGGATTGGGATTGCTGGTCATATGAAAACTGCCTATTTTCAATTTTTTGAGGAGCCTTCATGCTCTTTTCCATGGGGCTGTACCAATTTGCCTTCTCACTAGCAGTATACGGGGATTCCCTTTTCTCCATATCTTTGCCAGCACTTGTTGTTTGTGGTCTTTTTATGATGTCCATTCTGACAAGCATGGGGTGACATCTTGCTGTGGTTTTTGATTTGCATTTCTCTAATGTTGGTGATATTCAGCATCTTTTCAGATGCCCATTGGTGTTTATATATCTTCTTTGGAAAAATATTTATTCAGGTTTTCTTTCGAGCACTGCTTTTTTACGATTCTTCTTGCTCATAGCTTTTACTGTCCGGTGTGTCCCCAGGGTTTCTCTTCACTCTGCTGTTAAGTCTGTGCATCTCAAATGCCCCAAGTCAGGGAACCTTCTGGCAGGTCAGTCACTACCCATAGAGTATGTCTGTTGGACCAAGCCCTAGCACCAGATTAGCACCAGCATAGAGATTGATGGTTATCCTGGTTTAGTAGTTGTTCCAGACTCTGCCCCAAGCAAATGTGACCAAGGGATTGTTGTCGTGTGATGTCTGCATTTGAGAAGCTTCTCAATGTGTTGTGTGGACACACTTGGCACCAGTGTAACTGGCAGAAGAAAATAATCATTCCAGGAGAATGACCTTTGAGGTCACTTCTATCTCTAAGAGTCTCTGACTAATTCTAATGAGATTTAATTCTGAATGAGATTCAGTTAGTATGTGTTGGATGATTGCTGCATGCCAGGTGTTCTTCCATACACTGTCGCATTTATGTCTTGTAACAAGCTAGGGAGTTGTTTTTACCTTCATTCATTGAATCTAAGATGCTACTCGTTATAAGCCAAACCATTATTTTATGTACCATTAAGATTGAAAGAATATTACCGGTTAAATTTTGACACAATATTCTCTTATTCCTTAGCATTTGATTGAACTGCACATATCAAAACAGCTTTCTTACTTATACAGACATAGTTTCTTATTACATATCATTTGTTATGCATTGAAAAGAAAATATAGTAAAATAAATGAGTTAAGGTATCCTGGAAAAAAATAAAGATGGATATTCAATAAATCAGTCAACACATATTTATTTAGTGCTTCTGAGTTTAAAGATTTTAAAGTGCTGCTATCAGACTTTTCTGTGATGACAATAGAGCTTCCTAGAACCTGGAAGTGATGGCATTCTCACTGTACTGGATAGTGGATCATTTTTTAGTGAGAGTTAGCTAACCAACCCTCCCCTCTATCATCGATCACTAACCTCACACACTAAAACGTTGACTTCTTGTTGTACTCACAGAAAATAGAACCCATGAGGTGCTCATGAACTTTTAAGTTGAAGTGCCATTATTGAAATTCATGCAATGTGATATAACAGTGTGTGATCTACAACTGAAATAAATGATTACTTCTGTGAGATTAAGAAAAACTGTAAGTTAAATATGAGCATATGTGGTAAGAACTGCTTCTCTTCTAATTGCCCTGCTGTCTTTAAGTGCTTTTATGCTCTTTATAAGCCTAGTATTGCCCTCACTGGTTGGCCTTTGGTAACTTACCCTGTGGAAGTTTTCTTCCAGAGCACAATCTTCTATACCAAGAGTTAGCAACATTTTTATGAAAAGGTTCTGATATATTAGTTTCCTAAGCTGCCACTAAACATACGACTAAACAACAGAAATTCATTTCTGTTCATGTTTGAAAACAACAGAAATTAATTCTCTTATGATTTCGGAAGCTCTGAGGAAGAAACTGCGTCTTTTCGAGTTTCTGGTGATTGCTGGCAAACCTTGGTGTTCCTGGGCTAGTAAATGCCTCACTCCAGTCTCAACTTCTGTCTCCACAAGATTCCTTCCTTCTGTGTGTCTCTGTATCTTTTTTTCTAATAAGGACACAAGTCACTGATTAGGGTCTCCGCACGAGCAAGCTATTCTAATATGACTTCATCTTAATTTCATCTACTAAGACCCTATTTCCACATAAGATTGCATTGTGAGGGTTCAGGCTGACATGAATTTATGAGAGATTCTGTTTCTGTTGAACCCATTACAGAGGACCAACTTTGTTGTCACAGAAGAGCAACCATAGATAATACATAAACAAATGAGTGGGCTGTGTCCCAATAACATTTAATTTATAGACACTGAAATTTGAATTATATATAATTTACACATGTCCTGAAACATTGTTCTTTTGATTTTTAATGCAAAAATTCAAAAGACATTTTGTTGGCTATATCAAAACAGGCAGGGGGTGAGGATAGCCAAATTTGACCCACATGCCATAGTTCACCAACATCTGATATATAGTAGTGGCTAGCAGACAGAGGTGACAATAGGGTAATTTTTCTCCCTTCTGCGCTTAAACAAAAGAACCAAATTCTGAGAAAATCTGTTTGTGATTTACATCAAGCACCTTTTGTTAGATAGCTTCATGTTTCAGCAGAGAGGAAACCAGACTGATCAACAGTGATGCCTGTTTGGCAGCATCATTCCCGGTGTGCTTGCCAAAATTTTGGTGAGGATTTTGCTGTCAAGATTAAGAGGTGATGCAGGCTTAAATGAAGAACATGACCTGGAGTCTTTACGTTGAAAGATTAGAGCATTTCCCTCATGGACTCATAGTACTGTTAATGCCAAATGTTTGAGAAATGTTTGAGTATGCTTTTGAGATGATTTTAAATTAAAGGCATTTTGTGATTTAATACTACATGGCATTCTGGTGAGATGTTGTCAGTCCCTAGATACTCATTCAAGGCCAGATATTAGATAATACTCTGAACATCTGAACAGACTTTATCTTCTAATGCTAAGAGTTGTTAAGTCATTCGGGGGCAAAAATAATCTAAACATTCGGGTTTATCATGCATATTGTTTCTAGTAAGATTTATGTAGTAAAAATGTTTTGAGGCTGTTATTAAAGATTGTGATTATCTATCTGCTTTTTCTAATTAAAAAACCAATACATGATCTTTGTAGAAATTAAACTAATGTCTGAAATTAACAATATATAAAGTGAAAGTTTCCCATAATCCCAATTCCCAGAGAGAATTTTTGAAGAGATGTTGGTAGTTATTTTTCCAAAACTTTCCACCCCATGTTATTATGGAAAGCAAATGAAAAAATACACTGAATAGATATTTTGTATGTTTTAAAGAGAATTGGGGACAAATTTTGTGAACATAAAGACAAAGTATTATTAGATATAAATACCTAATTACACATTAAACTTATAGTATGCTGATAATAAGGTATGAAAAAGTCCTATTTCCTGATCTTAAGACATACATCTTTGGCTTTGTTTTGTTTCCAAAAAGTAGAGAATGACCCAGTGTAACTAATAACTTTCATATACACATATATGATGAAATTCTGTTATTTGAACATTTATTCTGTCTTGAGTTCAGTGGATCTTTTCTCTCTTCCACAGAGAGACTAAGCAGATACCCAACTTCTTTGATGACATCAACATTTTAATGAGGTTTTCCCATCCATAAAGTATATTAGCAAACATTTTATCTGGCTGGGAATTGAGAAAATCCTTTAAGCTCCAGTTTAGTGTAGGGAAGAGTTGATTTCCAGGATCTCAAGTGGATTTCAGTGTTGACTGGTGTGGTTTATGCACTAGCAGTCTGGAACAGAATGGCTGACTTACCATCATTCCTAGATGACATGGAAATCTTGTATACAAAAGTGGATAGATAATTCTCCACTTGTACACAAAAGTGGGTAGATAATCTTAACAGTATGCCTACAAGATGCCAACATACTCTTATTACTAGTGTCATATGGGCTTTGGGACCAGACAGACCTGGGCATGAATCCTAACGTTATTGTTTTTATCTACGGGGAGCAATAAGTTACTTAAACTGAGTTTTGGTTTTCTTATCTACAAAATGGGTATAAACAGTACCCACTTTGTAGGAGTGTTGTAAAGATTAGTGCTATTATGAGTAAGTGTCTTAGGAGGAGCGCAAATAATTTCTTTTTTATTGCTACTATTTGGGACATCTTTAGATGATTGAGAACCCCATGAACAGTATGAAAAGGCAAAATGATAGGATACTGAAAGAGAAACTCCCCAGGTCAGTAGGTGCCCAATATGCTACTGGAGATCAGTGGAGAAATAACTCCAGAAAGAATGAAGGGATGGAGCCAAAGCAAAAAGAATACCCAGCTGTGGATATGACTTGTGATAGAAACAAGGTCTGATGCTGTAAAGAGCAATATTGCATAGGAACCTGGAATGTCAGGTCCATGAATCAAGGCAAATTGGAAGTGGTCAAACAAGAGATGGCAAGAGTGAATGTCGACATTCTAGGAATCAGCAAACTGAAATGGACTGGAATGGGTGAATTTAACTCAGATGACCATTATATCTACTACTGCGGGCAGGAATCCCTCAGAAGAAATGGAGTAGCCATCATGGTCAACAAAAGAGTCCGAAATGCAGTACTTGGGTGCAATCTCAAAAATGACAGAATGATCTCTGTTCGTTTCCAAGGCAAACCATTCAATATCACAGTAATCCAAGTCTATGCCCCAACCAGTAACACTGAAGAAGCTGAAGCTGAACAGTTCTATGAAGACCTACAAGACCTTTTAGAACTAACACCCCAAAAAGATGTCCTTTTCATTATAGGGGACTGGAATGCAAAAGTAGGAAGTCAAGAAACACCTGGAGTAACAGGCAAATTTGGCCTTGGAATACAGAATGAAGCAGGGCAAAGACTAATAGAGTTTTGCCAAGAAAATGCACTGGTCATAGCAAACACCTTGTTCCAACAACACAAGAGAAGACTCTATACATGGACATCACCAGATGGTCAACACCGAAATCACATTGATTATATTCTTTGCAGCCAAAGATGGAGAGGCTCTATACAGTCAGCAAAACAAGACCAGGAGCTGACTGGGGCTCAGACCATGAACTCCTTATTGCCAAATTCAGACTTAAATTGAAGAAAGTAGGGAAATCCACTAGAACATTCAGGTATGACCTAAATCAAATCCCTTATGATTATACAGTGGAAGTGAGAAATAGATTTAAGGGCCTAGATCTGATAGATAGAGTGCCTGATGAGCTATGGACGGAGGTTCGTGACATTGTACAGAAGACAGGGATCAAGACCATCCCCGTGGAAAAGAAATGCAAAAAAGCAAAATGGCTGTCTGGGGAGGCCTTACAAATAGCTGTGAAAAGAAGAGAAGCAAAAAGCAAAGGAGAAAGGGAAAGATATAAACATCTGAATGCAGAGTTCCAAAGAATAGCAAGAAGAGATAAGAAAGCCTTCTTCAGCGATCAATGCAAAGAAATAGAGGGAAACAACACAATGGGAAAGACTAGAGATCTCTTCAAGAAAATCAGAGATACCAAAGGAACATTTCATTCAAAGATGGGCTCGATAAAGGACGGAAATGGTATGGACCTAACAGAAGCAGAAGATATTAAGAAGAGGTGGCAAGAATACACAGAAGAACTGTACAAAAAAGATCTTCACGACCAAAATAATCACGATGGTGTGATCACTGACCCAGAGCCAGACATCCTGGAATGTGAAGTCAAGTGGGCCTTAGAAAGCATCACTACGAACAAAGCTAGTGGAGGTGATGGAGTTCCAGTTGAGCTATTCCAAATCCTGAAAGATGATGCTGTGAAAGTGCTGCACTCAATATGCCAGCAAATTTGGAAAACTCAGCAGTGGCCACAAGACTGAAAAGGTCAGTTTTCATCCCAATCCCAAAGAAAGGCAATGCTAAAGAATGCTCAGACTACCGCACAATTGCACTCATCTCACATGCTAGTAAAGTAATGCTCAAAATTCTCCAAGCCAGGCTTCAGCAATATGTGAACTGTGAACTTCCTGATGTGCAAGCTGGTTTTAGAAAAGGCAGAGGAACCAGAGATCAAATTGCCAACATCTGCTGGATCATGGAAAAAGCAAGAGAGTTCCAGAAAAACATCTATTTCTGCTTTATTGATTATGCCAAAGCCTTTGACTGTGTGGATCCCAATAAACTGTGGAAAATTCTGGAAGAGATGGGAATACCAGACCATCTGATCTGCCTCTTGAGAAATTTGTATGTAGGTCAGGAAGCAACAATTAGAACTGGACATGGAACAACAGACTGGTTCCAAATAGGAAAAGGAGTTCGTCAAGGCTGTATATTGTCACCCTGTTTATTTAACTTATATGCAGAGTACATCATGAGAAACGCTGGACTGGAAGAAACACAAACTGGAATCAAGGTTGCCGGGAGAAATATCAATAACCTCAGATATGTAGATATCAAAAGCCTCTTGATAAAGGTGAAAGTGGAGAGTGAAAAAGTTGGCTTAAAGCTCAACATTCAGAAAATGAAGATCATGGCATCCGGTCCCATCACTTCATGGGAAATAGATGGAGAAACAGTGGAAACAGTGTCAGACTTTATTTTGGAGGGCTCCAAAATCACTGCAGATGGTGACTGCAGCCATGAAATTAAAAGACGCTTACTCCTTGGAAGGAAAGTTATGACCAACGTAGATAGCATATTCAAAAGCAGAGACATTACTTTGCCAACAAAGGTTCGTCTAGTCAAGGCTATGGTTTTTCCTGTGGTAATGTATGCATGTGAGAGTTGGACTGTGAAGAAGGCTGAGCACTGAAGAATTGATGCTTTTGAACTGTGGTGTTGGAGAAGACTCTTGAGAGTCCCTTGGACTGCAAGGAGATCCAACCAGTCCATTCTGAAGGAGATCAGCCCCAGGATTTCTTTGGAAGGAATGGTGCTAAAGCTGAAACTCCAGTACTTTGGCCACTTCATGGGAAGAGTTGACTCATTGGAAAAGTCTCTGATGCTGGGAGGGATTGGGGGCAAGAGGAGAAGGGGACGACAGAGGATGAGATGGCTGGATGGCATCACTGACTCAATGGACATGAGTTGAGTGAACTCCAGGAGTTGGTGATGGACAGGGAGGCCTGGCGTGCTGCGGTTCATGGGGTCGCAGAGAGTCAGACACAACTGAGCGACTGATCTGATCTGATCTGATCTTAGTTGATTGAATCCAACTCTCTAATTTAACAGAAGAAGAAACTGGATTCAGAGGGCTTATTGCTCTTAGGTTGCTTAGGTAGTTGGTGGCAGAACAAAAAAGATAATTTTGACATACTGATCCTTTTTCAGTATTCTTTCCATTATGCATCTGTTTATTCTTTAGTCACCATTTATCATGTACCCCTCAAGTTCCTGGTATTGTGCTGAACCTTGAGAACATAAAGGAGAATAACGTATAGAATGTGTTGGAAAGCTTACAGTCTAGTGAAAAACAAATGCATAAACAGATAAATTATTGGTCAGTTTTTTAGAGGCTATAATGGAATGATTTTATACATATTTATAAAAAATGGTTAAGATAGTGGTCTAATTCAGCTTTGGGGAACCATTAAGGCTTCATAGTGGCAGCATGATATCTGAGTTTAGCCTTGCAGTATGTTTTGAAGATTGCAAGGCATTTATGTGTTTGTATATGTGTGTGTTTAGGAGAGGATTGGTGGTTGGAAGTGGTATTTTAGGTAAAAGAAATAGGCTGTGCAGAAGTGATGGAGGTGTTATATTGTGGCATATTCATGACAGCTTTGATAGCTTGATGTGGTTTGAGTTGTGGGAAGAGGTGAGACCTGAGTATGTAACGCAGCATTTCTTATTCTACTGAAATGCTGTCATGCATTGTCTGGTAGCTGGTGTACTAACAAGAATTAAGTAAGGGGATAAATCAGAGAAGGCAATGGCAACCACTCCAGTACTCTTGCCTGGAAAATCCCATGGGCGAAGGAGCCTGGAAGGCTGCAGTCCATGGGGTCGCTAGGAGTCGGACATGACTGAATGACTTCACTTTCACTTTTCACTTTCATGCATTGGAGAAGGAAATGGCAACCCACTCCAGTGTTCTTGCCTGGAGAATCCCAGGGATGGGGGAGCCTGGTGGGCTGCTCTCTATGGGGTCGCACAGAGTCAGACACGACTGAAGTGACTTAGCAGCAGCAGCAGCAAAAGCAAGGTGATAAATGAACGTCTGTGAACTGGTTTGGGAAACTGCTTACTGTTTATAGCACCGGTCCAGCTTCAAAACAATGGGATGAAAATAAACATTTGGAACCCAAATTGTACAAAGAAACTCCTTATAATGGTTGATTTACACATAGTAGGTGCTGAATAAATACTGGCTAAATATTTTTATCCAGTAGTCCAGTTATTACAGAGTTACTTTTGATATGAAGCTTTAGGATAACGTAATAATGTATACAGTTCCATAGAGTACAATAAAACTGTATTGACAATATTGACATATATTACAATTATGGGTCTTTGGTTATTAATTACCATTACAATCTGATTAATGTTATTTGACTCATTTTCTTGATATTTAATTGAGATAAATTTGATTTTTGATGGTTGCTAATTGGACAAGGGGTATAGTCTGTACTGTTATAACTATGTATCCTTATTTCATTACATTATATCTCCATGTCCAGTTGAAATTATGTGTCATGTAGTTTCCCTGGTAGCTTAGACATAAAGAATCTGCCTGCATTGTGGGAGACCTCGGTTTGATCTCTGGGTTGGGAAGATCCCCTGGAGAAAGGAATGTCTACCCAATCCAGTAGAATGCCTGGAGAATTCCATGGACAGAGGAGCCTGGAGAGCTTTAGTCCATGGGATTGCAGAGTTGGACACAACTGAGTGACTAATGCTTTTTTCTTTCACTCACTCTTTTTACTACCTTTATCTATTCCCTGTTTTTTATTTTGTGGAGATGACTTACAGACTTTTTTTTTTTGGTATGTGTGTGATTAAAAAGTCCCACCATGTGTCTCTTTTCAGCGTAATCTAAATTACATCATCTTTAGAAAGCAGTTTGTTTTCAGTCTACTCCTCTAGACTTGATATCCTAACATAACCATATTTCCACATTCCTTTTTATTTTGTTGATTCCATGGTTTATTATATTTCTTCTTGGTTTTTCATGGAGTTTTCACTGGGGCATGTTTATTGTGTTGCTTGGCTTGTTTATTTATTCAGAAAATCTTACAACTTTGTGGTATAATTCTGAATATGATCTGATTATAGATACTTTAGGCTTTGTTTTGTTGAAAAGGATTTCTTATTTACATTCATTAATGTGTATTAATCAGGATCATCCACAATTCAAGAATAAGAATATCTAGACAGGCTAGAGGGAACTGCTCAGAACTTTGCTATTCAAGGGGCAAGGGGAGGTGAGGAGTTGGGCAAAGAGGGTGATGTAAAATGTCAGTGTCAGGGTATAGTAAAAGAAATGTCAGGGGGTCTCTGATAAAATTTTTGCAATTGGTTTTATTTTTTTTAAGGATTTATGCTGTAAGTTTATTTGGAGAAGGCAATGGCAAGCCACTCCAGTACTCTTGCCTGGAGAATCCCATGGACGAAGGAGCCTGGTGGGCTGCAGTCCATTGGGTCGCTAAGAGTTGGACACAACTGAGCGACTTCACTTTCACTTTTCACTTTCATGCATTGGAGAAGGCAATGGCAACCCACTCTAGTGTTCTTGCCTGGAAAATCCCAGGGACGGAGAAGCCTGGTGGGCTGCCTCTATGGGGTCGCACAGAGTTGGACACGACTGATGTGACTTAGCAGCAGCAGGATGCTGAGTTCAAGAGTTTGATCCTTTTTTCAAAGAGATTGCACCTCTTAAAATGCTCTTCATATCTGCCTCATGGATTATTTTTTAAGCAGTTTGTGTCTTACTATTAACATAAAGGTGCAGCAAATCTAGACCCAAAGTATAAAGTCATCAAAGCTAGTAACCTCCACTTGTTTTCCACTGAAAATGGTGTATTCTTCCCTGAAGCCTCCTCATTGTGCCTCCTACAGACCACAGAGGTTGTGAACCTCTAGATGCTCTGTCCCAAAATAGCCTGTTGGAAGTTCTGTGAAAGGCACAGAAGCTGAAGGTGGAAGCACACCAAGCACTCCTTTCCTCATGACTTTGTTCCCCTGTATTGCAGTTGGTTTTAAAAAACTTAACCAAACTATTGTTTACTTCCGGGTCATCTTTAGGGATTCTGAGTCTTAAAGGATTTGCTTCGTCCCAATGGCTCAGTCAGTAAAGAATCTGCCTGCTTTGCAGAAGACCTGGGTTGGATCCATGGATCAGGAAGATCCCCTAGAGAAGGGAATGGCAACCCACTCCAGTGTTGTTGCATGAACTCCATGGACAGAGGAGCCTGGTGATCTACAGTCTAAGGGTCGCAAAGAGTTGAACACAACTGAGCAACGAACCCTAACACACTTGGTTCCATTAGTTGAGTAACTTTCTTCAAGTAAAATGATAACTGCTCACAAATTCAGTGTTTTAAAGTCTAAGAGGTCTTTTGAGCATAGGAATAATCATTCCTTGAACAAGTCACTGAAGAGAAGTTTCTAGAAATTTCTGTAGCTGTGGCAATCATTTTAGGCAAAGGCATCAGTTATCTTTTGCTACATAACCAACCACTGTAAAGTCTACTTGTTTAAGAAAACAACATTTATTCCTTCTCCTGTTTTGTTGGGCTGGCCTGATTAAGGTTGGAAGGTTGAGGATGGCCTCACTCACTCACATGGTGGGGACTCGTCTGGATGATGTGGGATGATTGAAATGCCTGAGGCCTTTCTCCACGTGGCATCATCCAGCAGGCTATCAGGTCTGGACTTGTTCATAAGATCCTAGAAGGAAAAGAACGCAAACACCGGTGAGCCTTTTCCAAATGTCTGTTGTGTCATGTTTTCTAATATCCCATTGGCCAAAGCAAATCATACAGCAAAGCCCAGATTCTCCCTTCTTGATGGCAGAGACAGCAAAAGGGGCTTGCATAGAGGGCTTAGAGAAGTTTGTGATCATTTTGAAATTGATCTCAGCCAGTTACCATAGAAATTATTCTACATGTTTGTTAAGAGGTTGTAACAGTGAGCAAAACTGTCTATAGCTTCAAAAATTACTACATTCATGCAGTATTTGCCACAAGCTAAGTCTATAAAACTTAAAAAAGAAACAAAACAGCTATCAATTTATAAGGCATATAAAATTTATCCCAATTTTAAATTCTTCTGAATTTAAGAAAGAAGAAAATCCACTAACATTTCTATATTGCTTTTCATTTTCATTCACATCTTTTAAAAAAATATTTCAAGCCTCTTGGAGAAGTATTAGATCATTATCCTCATTTCATAGGTGTAGACTGATGCCTATACATGTTAAGAATCTTACTCGGAATCACTTAACTAGTAAGAAAGGTGGGTTTTGCACTTATTTCTTTTGGTAACCTTGCCTCCAAGCTGTACCCAGGAGTCCCTGGGGGTGCCCCATTGATCATTTAATGCAGCAAAGGACAAATAAAAGTAGTTAGTAGTCATCTCTGTAAGTTTAAGCCATACCATGTATGTATGTATGTATGTATGTATATATATATATATATATATATATATCATGCTTTCATTCCATGAAAAGTCTGAAAATCTATTTTTTTAAGGAAAAAAATATATATAAATGATACTCTCATCAACAACTTAGTGAATTCATTTTCTGTCTGTTTCATTTCTGCAGACTGTTAATATATATTCAGTTATTTCCACATTAAACTTATATGTTTACTGAATTTCACAAATTTTTCTGGATCATAAATATTAACAGTTCCTATATCCATTTTACCGTAAGAAACTGGTTTATCTTATATATACACATATACTGAAATTATGCATATATATGTATGTATGTATGCATATATGTCCATATGTGTAAATAAATATCACCTTATGTCTATTATTTCACTCTGCACAGACATGGTTTTCCAATAGAACTTGTAGACATTCCATGCATTCAATGTATAGCCCCAGAGACAAGCAGGTTCCCAAAGATTTTTAAGTGAGAGATCAACATTCCTTAAGCCTGTACTTTCACACAGTATAATACCTTACATACTTGATGGGAGGTTCAGATGAGGTAATATAGGTAAAAATCATTTGTAAATGCTTAAAAGCTATAGAAACATGAGCTATTAATACGAACTTGCCTTAAGGAAATATCATTAAGAGGAGCCAACATAATTATTTTAAATTCTTAATTACTGGATTTACACAAATTCAAGGATTTTTGGAACCGCTATCTGTACTTTTCCTATTTCTTTAGGCTCACTGACAAGAAATATCCCAGGTCTGGGAATAATCATAACTGCTTGTGACTGTACAGAACTAGGGACTTAGTCTAGCAGTGAAATTTTATGGATAACTTCTCTTCCCCATCACTGGGCCTCATCCCCCAAAAGAAATGGAGAGGGCCTGCAGAATCTCCTCAGGGGTCTGTTTGAGAGGCAATTAACATTCCTACCTGACCACTCTTCCCTTCACATTGAGCAGTACTTAGACCTGTCCTCACCCTTGGTCTGGATTCTTGTAGTGAGTCCTAATTATATTCATGGCCTGCCTTTCAGGCTGAAGTAAACTTTATAGCCAATTTATGGGCTATTTTCAAAGAAATTTCATAGTGTTTTACAGGGACTTTATTTACTTTCAGAAGACTTCAACATATTCATTATAAAGAACCATATAGGTTAGCTTTTCTACTCTTTTCCTTCACACTACAGCCTCTACAGGAAATTACCTTGCAGGCAGAGGCTTCACGCAATGAAAAGATGTCTCCCTATTCAGTGGAAGTAATTTCTGTCTTATGTGTTACTTTGACTGTCATAACATTCTCAAGCATGAACTTCACTCTCTTGATTAATATTTATAACCTTCTCTTTAGGCACCTGTAATGTCATTGCCTGTGGGGATGGGAAGCTTAGTACATGGCAGGTGGAAGAGTTGATACAGTTAATAGTTAAAGAGACTGGGGTCGTCAAAAGGTCCCACTGTCAAAGGAGGCCCTGGGACTAGTTCTGGCTGCTCTTAAGTATTCCTAATTGGAGGTGGCATGACCCACTGGACTCGGGGCAGGAGATCCCAGCCCTTTGCTGCTATGTTTGCTTGCTGCTGGTTTTCTCTATGACTTTGGGCAATTCCCTTATGTTTGAAACCTTTATTTCTGCAACTGTAACATGAAAAGTACCTAGATGGGGCTTTTATCAATAGGACAAATGGTGTGTCTGCGTAGCCACTCTCAAGGCCTCCTGCTCTCAGAAAGGTTAAGGCTAGAGTGTTTTCCTCCCCCTGGAGTGAAGAGATTTCCTGGAGCAGTGTAGAATTACAGGCTCTGGAAAGACATGTCTGTTTCTATCACTCCATGGGTTCTTAGATACTGCTCACTTTGGGAGTGACACAACTATGTCACATACCTCTAGTAGATCATGATGCAAGATCTGGGCAAACTTAAAGATTAAGGAAACACAAGGGGATGGAGTGCCTATTGGATAGATAACTGCTCATGAGTCATTTGTGTAAACTTTTCTAATCTTTGTCATTGACATAGCGGGTGATATTCCCAGGTGACTCAGTGGTAAAGAAAGTAAGTGAAAGTGAAGTCGCTCAGTTGTGTCTGACTCTTTGTGACCCTATGGACTGTAACCTGCACCAGGTTTCTTCATCCATGGGATTTTCCAGGCAAGGGTACCAGAGTGGGTTGACATTTCCTTCTCCAGGGGATTGTCCCGACCCAGGGATCGAACCCAGGTATTCTGCCCTGCAGGCAGAAACTTTACCCTCTAAGCCACCCGCCTGCTAATGTAGGAGACATGGGCTCAATCCCTAGGTTGGGAAGATCTTCCTGGAGAAGGAAATGGCAACCCACTCTAGTATTCTTGGCTGGGAAATCCCATGGACAGAGGAGCTTGGTGGGCTACAAGTCCATGGAGTCACAAAGAGTTGGACATGACTTAGTGACTAAGCAACAACAACAGTTTGATAAATCACCTTGTTTTTGTGTTCATTTTCATTATTCATTAGTTAGTTAATCCATAGTTACTCAGTCAGCACATATTCTTGGAGAACCCAGTATGTCTGAGACACCATAGAATGTAATCCTAATTTGGGGGTTCAGGTCTAATGCTCCATGAATTTTTTTTCTGATACTCTCAGTTGCAGATAATCTTTTTTTGCTCTGATTTTCTGCTTTCTAACTTTAGTACTTACTATATAATGATACATATTAATGTTATTTGTGTACATATTTCTTTCCAATACATAATTCTTATATATAATTAAACACCTGAACTGCCTAGTACATCCTCTTGTTCTTCACAGATAAATATGTAATGGGAAACATAGGAAAACAGAAATAGTATAAAACAATATATAATGTTATATGGGGATATGGTGCTACATGTAATATTAATAAGTGCTCAGGGAATTAAGGTGAATTGATGAGCAGAGAAATAGTTGGAAGAAGTTAAGGTGGTAACAGTCAGAGATGGGGCAAAGGCAATCCAAGTTGAGGAAAGGCATTAACAACTGACCCGTGTATAGAAACCATACATCTTTGGGGAGTCAGGGGACATGATAGACAGTAGCCCCTACAGGATAGGACGTTGCAGTTGCCAAGCTAAGGCAATTAGATTCTTCTGAGAGCAAAGGCTATACTACTCAAATATTTAAGATCAGAGAGGTGTTTTAGAAAGATTCCTCAGGTATGGTATCCAAGGTAGTGAGACCATCTAGAACCAGGGGGAATTAGACAAATTAGTTATGAGTACAGGAGTGTGTGAGAGTATGTGAGCACCTGGGCACAGATGTAAAGGCATGAGGCAGTGAGACTAGAGCAGAGAAGTGGACTCCACAGAGCATGAAGCAGGGATCATCAATAGGACAATTGTGATTGAGGATAAAGAAAAGGATGCAATAAAAACTAACTACAAAGTCTTGAGTTTGAAAACAGTCATACCATTTATAAAAATTTATAAAAATCAGAAAATAATTTTAGAGGGAAAATAATGCATTCAGCTTTATACATTTCAGCTTGAGAAACGCATTAGACTGTGTGGATGCAGAGATCATGGGAGTTAAGCAGCTTGTTCAAAGCTCAGGACTGGAGCTTAGGAGGGAGGTCAAGGGTTAGGAAATGTAGATGCAATAGAGTTGTCTACTCAGGAAACAGTCTCAGTCTTTTCTGTCTCCTGGGAAATATTTTATTAGTGCAAGTTACCAAATTAGTTTATATTTGATTAAATATAGAATAACTTGAAAGGCTTTAAGCCAGTTACAGTTTGGATCCCTCAGTTAATTAGTATTTTGTACTTGCTGACTTCTCAGGTTCCTTAAATTATCAGAAATCTATGTTTCTCTAAGTAAGATGGAAAAAAAAAAAACCTGCTTAGATAAATACACTAATCCTTGGAATGTTGAAAGTCCATTACAGCAAACATCTGCCCGCCACCCCCCCGCCCTGCTGCCATGTTTCCTCATTAATTCATCCAGCGCTGAGAAGTGATTGCTGAGCCTTGAGAAAGGGCACTTTTGGTTTCAGCTTCTGTAGCTTCTTAATCTGCTTCTCCCCTCCCAGCCTAGGAGAGCTCAAGCCATGCATCTTTCCAAGCGTGGAGGGAAGAAGTCAGCTCTCCCAGCTCCATCAGTTTTCAGAGGTGCTGGACTGATGCCTGGTCGCCCCTGGAGAATTGTGCGGCCGCCAGTGCAGCTGCGTTCCTAGTTACATGGTGACCAAGAAAAGTCCCTTTCTATGCACTGATTTCTTAGCCCGTAGACACTGAGGCACCAGGATGTTATGGGGATTGGGAGGCCCTCTTCCCTATAAATATATCCTCCTCAGAGTTGCCCCTCCTTGTGCTAGTCCAGCCTCCAGTTTACACCATAACACAGCAAAGAGACAGCAGCTGTCCTTTCTCTTTTCAAGAGAGAGACACTCACCCTGGCTGAAGTGCAGAGAAAGGAAGGAGGATAGGATAGTAGAGAAGGGCCTTCTTTTGGTGACAGAGCCTTCAGTGGCAGAGCCCTGGATTAGGACACAACAGGATGTCTACTCCTTCTGGCTGTGAGATACTTGACAAATCACTCTACCACTCTATCTCCATTTCCTCTTCACAAAATGAGCAACTCTAACTAGATGATCTCTAAAGCCTATTTCCTCTCCTAATACTGTAGTTTTTAAAAATTTTATGGGATGAAAGAAAATAAGCATTCCAAGTTAGTCTTGTCATAATCCCACTGGAGCACTGGGCAATGCCTATTCCACAGATAAACACTTCTTTATGCTTTTTAAAGTACTTTGGGCAGAAGCGAGTAAAGAAAAAATAAAGTTCAGAGGATGAAGTTGATCCTGATGATTCTATTAAATTCAGGGAACTACAGCCTTGGAGTAGTGTTCATAAACTGGCCAGAACTTGAATTCTGGGGAGGTAACCACTTCCAGGCTGAATTTCTGATTTATACTGGCGTTGAACAAGCAAGGGCTCACAGCATGAAGGACTGTGATACAGCAAGGAGGTAAACTGGCTTTGGATTAAACTGCTCCATCTAGCTTTGCTTCTGGTTGTTAGGGGGTGTGCTGTCAGTTACCACTGTGAGGGAGCAGTGGGGTCTGTGTAGATACTTGGCAAAGGATGGCATCTATAGGGTCATGTGTGTTGTTTGTGCTAAAATTCCATAATATCCCCAGGCAATTTAATTCTGTGGTAGAACCAACTTGAATAATTAAACAAAGTGAAGATTTGACAACACTGTACTTGTGGTACAACACAGCTGTGATTCTGTGAGCTCAGCGGAGAGAAGGAGTTGGGGGCATCTGTCACAGCAAAAGGATGCTTTGTAACAGACAACAATTTAGCAGACATCCAAAGTCCTACAGAACAGAGGCTACAAAGAATATGGTCTCTCGGGAGTGAAAGGGTTGTGGTGTCTGTTTGGGGAATGTTAAAGGGATAGTTGATGGTGTTTGCTGGGTCACCAGCATCTTTTGAAATGAAACTGTGCCAGAGGAGAGTCAATACACCTTCTTTTCCTTTTATAAACACTTTTACAGACTTGTTTATAGATGATCAGTAAGTAAACTGCTGCAGGGAGGAAAGATCACTCTTTGGAACAACTAAAAGTTTGATACCTTTTTTGTGTACCTGTGATAATCCTAAAGATAGGGAAGACTACAGACTGAAGTTTGTACCTATGAAACGAGTTCTTCCCTGCTGCCTTTTCTTGTTGGGTAAGGCTTTTTAAAAAATAAAAATTTCTTAAGTAACTAATTTTTCTGATGCTCGACCATGAGATGGTTATCCCCAAAGGATTCTCTTTTATCTTATCCTGAATGTGATGGCTCTTTGTGTTCCCAAAGAGTACAGGGGATGCTTCCCAATAGGTGTTTGCTCCCCAGTCACATTCATTCCTACAGACCCATTTGTACAAGTGAGAACTGGAGCATGTTAAGCATCAGAATAAGTCTACTGCTTGGTATTTCCACAGAGCAGAAATGATCTTGGAGCTTAATGTTAATACCTTTGAACTGTGGGGTTCAGTTTCATAAATAGATCTGCATATGAGTCTAAAAAGCAGTCATGTTATTTGTGTATTTTGACATCAAAAATCTCCAAGAATAATTTACTGTCATACTTTTGTTTTGTGATTAACATAACTGCAATGACAGTTTTTTCAAAAAATCAATCTACTTTAGAATTCAACTTTTTCTCACTTTTAGCATGGGCAATGCATATAGTTTGAGATCACAATAAAATGAAATGACGTATTTCAGATTTTATGGAAGATATGTGAAAACAAATGTTAAGTATTGATTTTTTAAAAGCTCTCTAAAGTCTTTGTATCTGAGCTGTCATGGCATTGATTTTTTTCTCCTTCTGTTTCTCTTTGTTTTTCCCTTCTTGACTCCCTGACTCCTCTTTTGGAGACATTCTCCCGTTTATGGAATGAGGTTCCAGTGTGAGTCCACGTTCTGTTCCTTGCACAGTTTCTTTACTGTGCAGTGTCATCCTCCTGGTTTGGTGACTGCAGCACCATCCAAACATCTGTCCATCTCTCTAATTCCTGCTCCATCAGACTTCTGGCCTCTGCTGCATAACAGCTGCCTGACAGTTCAGTCTACACAGTCCAAATTGTTTTCCACAGAAAGTTCTTCACTTTACTCAGTTCCTGTAGTTGGCTGCCTTTCTTAGAATGCTTAGCTGTTCTCACTTGGTGGATCCAGAACTCTAGCCTTTTTGTGCCTCTGACAGCACCCTCCCATTCTTAGTTCTCTCACACCTAGATATTTTTACTTGGTTTCCTGGTCTGAGCTTTCTCAACTCTTATCACTGCAAAATGTTTCATAACAAAAATTTCTCTTCTCTCTGTTATATTTGCGCCCACCTGCTTCAGAATCTTTCATCAGTTGTTTCTCATCTTTACCTTGATCTTTGATTTATCCATACATAATTTTCAGGGCAAAGCTCCCAGATTCCCACTACTTAAATATCTTGATTGTGCTGCTTGTATCTTTTCTATAAAGCCTTACCTACTGTTGGACACATTCCTTCCACAGGTTTACTTCCAAATGTGTTAAACATCTTTTTCTCTGTTCCGGAATGTACTCCTTCTTTTTCTTTGCCAAACCAGCACCTAGGCTGGGTAGTGGTTTAGAGCCTGGGTGCTGGGGCCAGATTGCCTGGGTTCCAGTTCAATCTCTGCCATATACTAGCTAATCTATGTTGTAGAAGACACTTAATCTCTTTCAGCTCCTGTTTCTTCATATATAACATGGGAATAATAACAACAGGCCTTACTTAATAAGGCTGCCGTGAGGAGTTTATGCACATGAAGTGCTTAGTGTTAAGCAGTGCTTAACAGGGTGAGCACTGCTTATGTATTCACTCTTATCATTCACCCCCATTCAGTGTTTCACTGCACATTATAGTCTAAGGTTGCATATGTCTCCCTAATCAATTTTGTTTTCATCCTCTGAGGATCTCAGAGTGGCTCAACAAATATTTGTTGAAATAATCTAGACAGTGTTGGGAGACAGCTGAATTCCTTGGATTTGGAACTTGACTTTTAGTTGTCTGAGAACAGAACAGTCATATGTCACTATCATATGTAATATGACATATAGTATACATTTAATCTTCAATTTTCAAAAGTATATAAATATATACATAAATTATATACATATGGTGGTGGTGGTTTAGATGCTAAGTTGCCCCTGTAAGAGGGTCTGATGTATGGTAAATGCTCAAAATATATTGTTTTAAATGTTCGAATAAATGAAGTGAATTGTCAGATTTCTCCAGATTTAACTTAGGAACCTCTTAGGTCACAATGAAATAATATATTTTTAAGCTAAAAATAATTTTTATTAGTAATAATAGTATATATAATATAGACAGACATTATATATATAATTATATATATATTATATGCATATGTACAAAATGTAGTATATGTGATTATGTATATATATTATAAAACTATATATATATATAGTGGCTCAGTCTGTAAAGAATCAGCCTGCAACGCAGGAGTCCCAAGTTTGATCCCTGAGTCAGGAAGATCCGCAGGAGAAGGAAATGACTACCTGCTCCAGTATTTTTGCCTGGGAAAACCCATGGAGAGAGGAGCCTGGTGGGCTACAGTCCATGGGGTTGCAAAGAGTCGGACACAACTTAGCAACTAAACCACCACCACATGTATATAATTTATGTATATATTTACATATATATATTTATATACTTTGGAAAATTGAAAAAAAGATTACATGTACATAATCCCATAACCAAAAATATCTAGGGTATAATTTTTTCAGATATTTTCCTGTGCATGGAAATGTAGATTTTTAAAACTAAAATTGAATCATACTGTATTTAATATTTTATAAACTCTATGACTTTATTTAAAACTGTAGTGTGAACTAGATGTCTACTATATAATGAGCACCAAAAGTGGATTAATCAGGCCATCCAGCTTTTTTCTCTTTTGCCTTTACATTTACCCTTTTAGTCCCACTTTCTTACCCTTATGGTGCCTACTTCGAAATAGTGTAATTTAAAATGCAATTTCCAAGGCATAGGGAGGTGAGGGTAGGTCTAACTTATACTAGAACATAATTAGCATTTCAGAAAATACACTTAATAGCTTTGTTTTACTCTACAACTTTGATTTTCCTTTTACAATTATTTTTTAATTATTTTATTTTACATGAATCTATAGCTGAAATTCCCCATTGATTTTAGAACAAACACTGAAATTAAAGATTTAATAATAAAGCATAAATGTGATACACACCTAGATAGATATTTTCAAGGAGATCAAAAGCATTTTTTCTTTTTTCTATTCAACATCTATACAGTTCAGCTATATTGGGGGCCTCACCACTAGCTCTCTCTCCCTCTCAGTAAGTATCAAGAAAGACCGAGGACACTGTTCTTCCAAATTCCGTTTTTGTTTACAGAGAACTCTCCATTTTAAAGTATAATGTCAAAATGGCTAAGCAGAAGGGCACCAAAATTGACAGAAAAATGACTATGATTTAACCAAGAAGCCACATTTACACTGTAAATGAGATAAAGTAATAGAAAATGTGCTGGATCAAGATGATAGTTTGGGCCACGCTAATGAAATCCTCGGATGATAACTCCTTCAGTGAGCGTGCTCCTTTGCCTGGCCTTGTGAGTCGGATCTGGGGGAGCCACAGCTCTGTGCTGGGAACCAGGAAGTGTCAAGTTGTCCGTAAGCTATCTTTGCCTTCACAAATATTTACCAGCCACCACCCTCTTCTCTTCATTGCTACAGAAGTGAAAAAAACAAGGGGAAAAACAATTGAGAAAGGAACATGATTTCAGGTTTATGAGGTATGAGAGAGAAGGAATTATCCTATTAAGGGACTAGTTAATGGGACTTTTTAAAAAAGCAGTAAGATTTTTGACTCTCCTGATTCTCTCAAACAACATAGCAAGTAAATGTTTAACAGAAACTCAAGGTGTAAGGAATAAATCTTAGGTAAAATCTATAAGTGAAATGTACATAAATATCTGATTTACAAGTTTAGCTGAGTTTCTAGTCTGGAGGCTAAAAGAATAGAAGGAGGGGGAAAAGTAATAATATACATTATATTAAGACTTATCAATGTAATGAGTTATGATAGATATAAGTAATATTCAATGAAATATCAAAGGTAAACAATCTTGCAGAAACAGACAATTTTTATAAGATCCCTATACTAAACTATGCCTTTAAACAAAAATTAAGTGTATATACCAATCAGAGTGCCCTTGTAAGACTTTGAATTATTGTTTGTGGCATGTTTTCTTAGTCCATTGGTTAATATTATGCTCAAGTCAGAGGTATTTATAATTCCAAAGGTTTTGTAAAATGAGTTTTTGGTAATGTCTCTATAGCTGCTGGTGGAAAAGTACATTTTTGTGACATTAAATTTTATTTTCTTAGAGTTTGTCTTCTAAATATGTAATGTCTGAAGAAAATGACAATCTGAAAGGACAGTGCTGCTTCAGCTGGTCAGTTTCATTTCTCCCTCCCTTTAAATCTGTCTTTCACTTAGGAAACACCAGCAGAATGGACTGACTTCAAAAGTGTTTATTTACTTTATAAAGAAACTGATTTTCCAACAGACTTCCGATACATCAAAAGGTCCTCGGGAATCAAACCTTATCTCTCTTTTTTCTTTCTCCCTGCCCTACTCTGTTTGGTAAAACTTGTAAATTGTTTCATTGACCTTGAACATTTTGTTCACATCCTTTGAAGAAAGGCAGAGATACAAAATAATGTTTTTGAAAGTACTGTGTTACAAAAGAAAGAGTGCCTGTTAGCCCATGTCCTGGATAATAATACTTCTTAGGCTTCTAATTTGGGAACGCACAAATAACCAGAATATTAAATCTAGGTACAGTTTTAATGAAAACTTCAAAATCCTTTGATTTACTAGAAATAAAAGAGATTTTAGAGACCACTAAGTTCTGCTCTGAACCAAAACAAAATATCAGACATTTTTTCTTATTATAAACATAATATAGATGTTTAGTGCAAAGATTTGTGAAAAATAACAAATTTATGTGTACTCTGTCTAGCTTAAAATATAAGACATTATCCTGATCAGTATGTGGTTTAGTATTGTGTGTTTTTTCAACTTGATGTAAACAGGGATCATAATTAAGTGCCACTGGAGAAGGAAATGGCAACCCACTCCAGTGTTCTTGCCTGGAGAATCCCAGGGACAGGGGAGCCTGGTGGGCTGCCGTCTCTGGGGTCGCACAGAGTCGGACACGACTGAAGTGACTTAGCAGCAGCAGCAGCAGTGTTCAGCGTTCTTGCCTGGAGAATCCCAGGGACGGGGGAGCCTGGTGGGCTGCTGTCTCTGGGGTTGCACAGAGTCGGACACGACTGAAGCGACTTAGCAGCAGCAGCAGCAGTGTTCAGTGTTCTTGCCTGGAGAATCCCAGGGACGGGGGAGCCTGGTGGGCTGCCGTCTCTGGGGTCGCACAGAGTCGGACACGACTGAAGTGACTTAGCAGCAGCAGCAGCAGCAGCAGTGTTTTAAGTTCTGATTGTTCCATACCTTGCCAACACTTGATATTGATGAACTTTAAAATTTTGCTTTTCCGGTATATGGAAATGGTATTTGTGATATTATTTTGCATTTCCATGATAATTAACAAGATTGAATATCTTTTTGTACTTTTTGGATACATTCCTATTTTCTTTTCAATGATGCCTATTTTTCTGTTGGGTTATTTATATTCTTAAAATATATAGAAAATTTTCATGAATTTTGCATAAAAATTCTTTGTCAATTATGTTTTACAAGTATATTTTCTCAGACTTATATTTTCGTATCCTTTGTCATACATATTATGGGGGTCTTATCTAAAATCCTCAAAGTAAATTAACTTAGTATGCAAAATTATTATATATTTACATAAACACATAGCCATCACCTAGATCAACATATAAAACATCTCCAGAACTGCAGTAGAATCCCTTTATACCTTGTCTCTAGTTAATGTTACTGCATTTCTCATGCTCAGGCTTCCCTGGTGGCTCATACGTAAAGAATTTGCCTGCAGTGAGGGAGACCTGGGTTCGATTCCTGGGTTGGGAAGCTCCTCTGGAGAAGGGAATGGCAACTCACTCTACTATTCTGGAAAATCCCATGGACAGAGGAGCCTGGCAGGCTACAGTCCATGGGGTTGCAAAGAGACAGACATGACTGAGCGACTATCCCTTTCACTTTTGGCCAATGTTCACAGTATTCTCTTCTCTACCACTCTGGATCGATTTTTCCTGTTTTGAAATCTTAATGAATGAAATTATATAGTATGTTTTGTACAATTCAACAGTCATATACTTGTATCATACAATAATCATATAAAACATATTATTTTATAACTGGCTTCCTTCACCCCGTATTCTATGAGCAAGACATTGTATGTAAAAATATTGTTCTTTTTCATTGCTATGTACCATTCTACTATGTGACCATTTTACAATTTTCCATTCTACAGTTGATGCACATATGGGTTCTTGTGTTAGTCTATTAAACGTTTCTGCTATAAGCATTCCTGTACTTACCCTTTGATAGACAGTAGCCCTTACTATCCTTGGATTTATAGCCATGAGTGGAACTTTGGGACATAGTTGTATGTATGCTTGGCTTTAGTAGATATAGCCAGAATGTTTGTCAAAGTGGTTACATTGATATTTACTTGGAATAACAGTATGTGAGTTTCAGCTGCTTTATGTCCTCATCAATATTTGGTATGGTCATTCCTTGAATTTTAGTCATATTTTATCAGATTGGTCTGTATGCAATCATCTTCTCATAGGTTTAATCTAGTAGATTCTCATTTTTCTCTTTAATTTTCATTATCTTGGTGACCAATGATGTTGAAAAACTTTTTGTAGGCTTCATGACTATTCATAAATTTCTTTTTATGAAGTGCTTCTGTCTGTTGTTGTTGTTTTTTTTTTGGATTGTCAGTCTTTCTGATTTTGATTCATATTTCTTTATATATTATGGATTCAAGTCCACAATTATTAGACATGTAGTTTCTTCTTCTGGTTTATTACTTACCCTTTTATCTCTACGTGTTATCTTTTGATAAACAGAAATTCTTAGTTTTAATAAAGTCTAATTTATAAATTTTTTTATGGTTGATGCTTTTTAATGAAATCCAATTTGTAAATTTTTAAAAGTTATAATATTTAACATTTGGTGTCAATATTGACATGATTGTAAAATTTTGTTCAGAGCTAAGCTAAACAGTATACTTTAAATACATTTCCTTTTTGTACAATCTTTTTTTTTTTTTTTTTTGCTGATTTTTGTGTGTGTGTGTGTACCTATTACTAATTAAGCCTCAGACTTCTCAACAAAGCTGTAAAATTTATTTCAGTATGTTCAATTTAAGTAATATGTATATTTCACTTTTTCTTTTAAAAATCTTCCCTTTTAGCCTAATTTCTAAATCTCCATCCTAAGCAGAGATTGTCTGCTAACCAAGTTAATCTACAATGGGCATGTAGAAAGAGAAGTTAACCTCTGATGTTTTAATTCACTGAGATTTTGGGACGGGTTGTGTATTACTGCAGCATAACTTACCCTGTACTGACTGTCAACAGTATTCCTTTGCTGAAAATAACTGCTTTGTTGCAAGCTGAACTTCAGCCATCCCATGCTTTGCCTCTGCTATCAATCTAGGAAGTCCTTTGATCTCTTCATTTTCTTGCATCCTTATTTTTTGGAATCTCAAGTCTTTTTCTTATTTTACTCCATTGTTTTGGTGGCACATATTCTTCAGTAGCTTCCTTATAAAAACTCATGGAAAATAAAGTTTTTGAGACCCTAATGTTGAAATATGTCACACTAGATATGATTTATAACTTGGCTGAATTCAGGTATTTATGTTAACAATGTTTCCCCTTCAAAATTTAGGAGACAGTTCTTTAATTACTTGCTGACAATGATATTATTTGAAGTCCATTGACATTTTAACATACCTGTTTTCCTTTCTAGAAGTTTTCAGAATCTTCTCTTTGTCTTGAGTGCTCTGAAATTTCAGAGTGATATGCCTTGGTATACCTTTGTGCTTTGTCATTGAATCTGGAAACCCATGTACATTAGTTCTGGAAGTTTTCTTATATTGTTTCTTTAGTAATGTTTTCCCTACCATTTTCTCTGCACTCTCTTTAGAATTCCTGTTATTCAGATCCTATCTTCTAATTAATTTTATCTTTTCTCTACCATTTTCAAACCCTTTATCTTTCTCTTCTTTATTTTTTGAATATTTTCTCAATTTTATCCTCCAACCTTTCTATTGGTTTTGCTTTTCATATATATTTTAAAATTTCCAAATCTCTTTTATGTTCTCTGAAGGTTGTTGTTCTCCCTTCCTTCCTTCCCTATTTTTTCCTTCCTTCCTTCTTTCTTTCCTCCTCCTTCTCTCTCTCTCTCTATTTTTAATCCTTTTATTGTTCTTCTGCTCCCTGCATTTTTTCCCTGTGTGCTTTTATTTTGCTGTTGTTAGAGATTTTAGTCAAATGTCTAAGAATCCTTGACTCTTCATTCGTATTATGAATGAGTCACTAAAAAGCTAACTGGAATGACTGGAACATGGGGTTCACCATGATAATTTTTGTTGTTGAATTCTGGTAGGTTCTATACAGCACATTTATTTAAGAAAATTTATTTCAATTACTAGTTGGCTAAGATGAAATAAAAAGTAAGAATGGATTTTGTATTTAAACAATGCTTTCTTAGCATCTATTGAAATCATCAGATACTCTTTAACCTTTAATTTGTTAATGTAGTTTCCGAATGGTAGGGTTTCTAACAGTAGTGTTTCAGAATGGCCTTGTTGTCTTTCTTCAAGGAGAAGCTAAAAGTTTCTCCTTTTTAAGGAAGGGGAAACTGGAGTGGGAAGGCTGACAGTGCTGTCCACGCTGCCAGTGTTAGGTCTGGGTTTGCCCTCTCTTTGCTCTATGCAATGCAGAAGTTAAGATTTTACTTTTCAAAACAAGGATTTGACGTAGGAAGACTGTAGCATATATTAAGGAGTCAACTAAGTTTGTTGTTATTCTTAGACTTTCTGTGTTTAATATAGTTTTTGCTTTATCAAAGCCCAAGTGGAATTAAATCTCCTTACTAGCAATGACATCTAAGGTATTTGGTTTGACATCATTTTAGGGGTAAGAAAATGTATTTATAAAATGTTTTTTCAATGAGCTCTTCATCTGTGGTTTAGCTACTTTCCTTACCACAGCATAGCTTTCCACCTACTCTTTATCGTCACATGGCAATCAAAAGACCAACACTCTTTTTCCTTCTGCAATATTTTACTCTTGCGCATACTTCCCCAAAGAAGAAGGAAGAGTGAGGCCTGTTCTAATCATTAGCATCAGTTGCAAAAGAGTGTCTGAGTTCCCTGAAATGCCAAAGAATATTTAGCTAGGATTTTTCCTTAAGCTAAGAAATTTTATGCAGAAGTCTTAGAAATTATTGGTATATTGAAAAAATGAAAAGCAGCCTAAAGGTATCATGGAAGAGACTTAGGTCTGGGAACCAAGCCAGGAAGTATTAGTTAGGGTCACTTCTCACTCACTAGCAAGTCACTAGCCTCTCTGAGCCCTTGTTTCTTTGTACATAAAATAAGAAGGCTTGACTTCCCTAGATTGTCTCTGTGGTCTTTTGGGACTCTAACATTCTTTTGTACTCAAAACAATAGCAACTCTAGGAAATAGTAAAGGGACTTGTGCAGTTTGTTGCTTAATTAATGTAAACTTCATTAATGTTATAATATTTCAGAATTAAATATTTTTTTCCTTTTTGTTATGAACACATTTGTTTTTAAATATATGAAATAGAAGTCTTCCTGGGGAACTATAAAATATCCCCAGAGTAGGCAGAGTAATATCCCCAACCTAAGATGTCCCATGTCCTAATCCCTGAAATTTGTTAATGTGTTACCTTCCATGACAAAAAGACTTTGTAGATACGATTACATTAAGGATTTATGTAGAGGTGGAGAGGTTATCCTGGATTACCCAGGTGCATAAATCTAATCACAAGGGTCCTTATATGTTAAAGAGGGAATTCATAGAATTCATAGAATGTTGGATCTGGAGTGCACCATAAATATAATCTAATGAAGTCTAGCACTCTCTTTTCACAAGAGAAGAAATTGTAACCCTTTGAGATTAAAACTGTGAGTTTCTCCATAATCATCAAGCTAAATTCCACGACACTATAGTCTTTCCAACTGAAAGTGCTAGGACATGAAACTGCTTAATAAATACCTTAGTGCGAACTATGAAGGAGTATGAAATTCAAATGCATCCTGTATGAGTCAACTCATTCTCGCTTGAGAAGCAGCTTAACAGAGTGCATCTGATCTAGGATGTGTATCGAGATTGCCTTTATGCAAATCCCATCTCTAGTATTTCCCAGCAGTGTGACCCTTGACAAGTTATTTAACCTTTCTATGCTTTTATTTGCTTCTCTGTAAAATGCAGAAGGTAATACCATTAACTCATAGGGTTGTGAAAAAGTGAAAGTTAGTTGTTCAGTCGTATCCAGCTCTTTGCGACCCCATGGACAGTAGCCTATCAGGCTCCTCTATCTATGGAATTCTCCAGGCAAGAATACTGGAGTGGGTAGCCATTGCCTTCTCCAGGGGATCGTCCCAACCCAGGGATCGAACCCAGGTTTCTGCATCGCAAGCAGATTCTTTACTGTCTAGGTTGTGGAAAGAGTTAAATATATTAATAACTGTAAGGCCTGTAGAACAAGGCCTGGACCATATTTAACACTAAATAATTATGAGAAATTACTGTTATGAGCAGCAGGCTTTATAATAAAGACATGCTATTTCAGTTAAACAAAAAAACGTATTTCTTAACATTTAAAAAATTTTAATTATTAATACTAATATTTGTTCCTGCTGTGGTTATTAGCTACCTCCTGTGGTGAAGGGATGAACACATAACCCTGAAACAAGGGCCGAATGTTCTGGTAAGGCTGAAAGTCTTGTCTTCTTCCATGCCCCCAGACATTTTGTAGACAGCACATGACTGTCATGAGTGCTCTTGCTAATTAAAGTCTCATTAATACCAAAGAAATGTACAGTGATTCTATATTGTCGTTTCTGCAAGCTGCATTGTTTGAAGAACAAAGCAGCTGATGTTCTGTTTCGTTTCTTTCATAATGCTGAGCGTGGGTATCTGATAGAATTGCTTAGGTTGGCAAACTTTGTGAGCAGAAGTGCTAGATTTGTATACATCTTCAAGAATGAGGCAGCTCAAAGCTAAAGTGAGCTGGGAAAGAAACAGGAAGTGAAAAAGTAGAACGGAAAGACATAGGTAGATAGAGGAAGAAAAAAGAGGAAGGAAGAAAGGAGCCATGAAAGGACATGAAAGATAAATGAAAACACTTAAATGGAGAAAAGAGTTTTAAGAGACAAACAGGAGACTGTTTTATATGAAGTGTCTCTGATGCTTAAACCTGTCTTCTCAATCTTTAATGTCCATTAGAATCACCTGGAGGACTTGTTAAACTAGTTTGCTGGATCCCATTGGCAGATTCTGATCCAAGAGCTCAAAGTGGAGCCCAGTAATGCAGATTCTAACAAGCCCAAAGGTGGTGCTGATGCTGTTTGTCTGTGGACACAGAACCTTTGCGTTAAACAGTATTTACAAAAAATAAATAGCTTTTAGCGCATTTTTAAGCTATATTTTATATATAGTAAATAGCACAGATATTGATGTTCTTGGTTTCCTAATGTAAGTTGCACCCTGCTGCTGCTGCTGCTAAGTCGCTTCAGTCATGTCCGACTCTGTGCGACCCCATAGATGGCAGCCCACCAGGCTCTGCCATCCCTGGGATTTTCCAGGCAAGAACACTGGAGTGGGTTTGCCATTTCCTTCTCCAGTGCATAAAAGTGAAAAGTGAAAGTAAAGTCGCTCAGTCGTGTCCGACTCTTAGCGACCCCATGGACTGCAGCCTACCAGGCTCCTCCATCCATGGGATTTTCCAGGCAAGAGTACTGGAATGTGTTGCCATTGCCTTCTCTGAAGTTGCACACTACTAGGTCATAAAAAGATCTATCTTTTCCCATATACTGTCTCTTCAAAGATACCAGTAGATTTTTTTTTTTTTTTGAATGAAGTCCTAGTGGCCCGATGTTGTTTTCCATCAGAATGATATAATGAACTTCAGTAGGGTTTTTAGCTTTTTAAAGAACAACATGTATATCTATAATCTGGAATTGAATGCCAAAAAACTAGAAATACCTATATTACTATGATTACACCTGGAATTCTCCTGGTCTCATATAAACTATAGCCCATTTTCTATCACTTATTTATGATCCCATTTGAAAGGAGGATATTTTGTTGTGTTATATTGAATTCTCTTCCCATTCTTTGGATTAGTGATTTACAGTATTTCTGTAATAAGTAATCTGAGATGTTGGGCAAGGAAACTATTGAGTTGAAATTCTTGAGTGTGCTTCCTGAACTTCATGTGCATCTAAACCCCTAGGAATCTTGTTAAAAATGCATATTTTGATTCACGGGGTCAGATGTTGGGTTCTAAGTTACACTTGTGTAACAGGCTTCCAAATGACATCGATGCTGCCAATTTACAGCTCACATTTTCAGTAGTAAGGCCTTGTTTGGTGTGTGAAGGTGGTTCTCACATTTTAGGGAGTATCAGAATCAATGGAAGCCTTGTTAGAACACAGATTTTTGGCTTTTACACCTGAGTGTCAGAGTTAATGGGAGTGGGGCCTAAGAATTTACATTTCTAAGTTGTCAGATGATGCTGGGGAAAGTGCAGGGAAAAACACTTTGACAACCACTAATCTATTAACCAACCTCTTCATCTTGCTAATACTCATAGACTTGCCAGAAATTTATATTGCTGATTACGATTGCCCTCAGATGTCTCTGATAAAGTCATCAGTGGTCTCTTCATTGACAAATCCAATAGACTTCTCTCAGTCTTACGTGGCTTCTCAGTGGCTTCTGACTTGTTACTCTGCTCTTGATACCGCCATCTCTCTTGGTTACGATAGCAGTATTTTCTTTGTTTCCTTCTTACTTCTCTAACTCAGACTGTATTCTGTCTCGGATTCCTGTAAAAGTTTCTCTTTAATCCACCCCATGCTCTAATCTCAAAAGTCTGCCTGACCTCAGCCTCTTATCATGTTACGTTAGACCACATTAGGGCTCATCTAACCAATCTTTCTGCCTCGAATCTCTTAGTCTCCCTTCCCACTTCTACCAGTGATCTTTCTAAAATACAAGGGTGGGGATATTTATTACTGTGCTTAAAATCCTTTAGTAGCTTCCCATTTGTTCCCATTGTTCCCTTTGGATATATTCCAAACTCTGGCTTGGCTAATGTGGCTCTCTATAATCTAGTTCTTATCTGCTCTTTCCACTTATATCATGCCTACTTTGGAATCTTAGTTGAGTTCAGTTCAGTCACTCAGTCATATCCAAGTCTTTGTGATCCTCTGAACTGCAGCACGCCAGGCCTCCCTGTCCATCACCAACTCCTGGAGTTTACTGAAACTCATGTCCATTGAGTCAGTAATGCCATCTAATCATCTCATCCTCTGTTGTCCCCTTCTCCTCCTGCCTTCAATCTTTCCCAGCAACAGAGTCTTTTCCAGTGAGTCAGTTCTTCGCCTCAGGTGGCCAAAGTATTGTAATTTCAGCTTCCACATCAGTCCTTCCAGTGAATATTCAGGACTGATTTCCTTTAGGATGGACTGGTTGGATCTCCAAGGGACTCTCAAGAGTTCTCCAACACCATAGTTCAAAAATGTCAATTCTTCAGTGCTCAGCTTTCTTTATAGTCTAACTCTCACATCCATACATAACTATTGGAAAAACCATAGCCTTGACTAGACAGATCTTTGTTGGCAAAGTAATGTCTCTGCTTTTTAATATGCTATCTAGGTTGGTCATAACTGTTAATTTCATGGCTGCAGTCACCATCTGCAGTGATTTTGGAGCCCAGAAAAATAAAGTCTGACACTGTTTCCACTGTTTCCCCATCTATTTCCCATGAAGTGATGGGACCAGATGCCATGATCTTCGTTTTCTGAATGTTGAGTTTTAAGCCAACTTTTTCACTCTCTCTTTCACTTTCATGAAGAAGCTCTTTAGTTCTTCTTCACTTTCTGCCATAAGGGTGGTGGTCTCTACATATCTGAGATTATTGATATTTCTCCCAGCAATCTTGATTCCAGCTTGTGCTTCCTCCAGCCCAGTGTTTCTCATGATGTATTCTGCATATAAGTTAAATAAGCAGGGTGACAATATACAGCCATGATGTACTCCTTTTCCTATTTGGAACCAGTCTGTTGTTCCATGTCCAGTTCTAACTGTTGCTTCCTGACCTGCATACAAATTTCTCAAGAGGCAGATCAGATGGTCTGGTATTCCCATCTCTTTCAGAATTTTCCAGAGTTTATTGTGATCCACACAGTCAAAGGCTTTGGCATAGTCAATAAAGCAGAAATAGATGTTTTTCTGGAACTCTCTTGCTTTTCCGATGATCCAGCAGATGTTGGCAATTTGATCTCTGGTTCCTCTGCCTTTTCTAAAACCAGCTTGAACATCTGGAAGTTCATGGTTCACGTATTGCTGAAGCCTGGCTTGGAGAATGTTGAGCATTACTTTACTAGTATGTGAGATGAGTGCAATTGTGCAGTAGTTTGAACATTCTTTGGCATTGCCTTTCTTTGGGATTGGAATGCAAACTGACCTTTCCAGTCCTGTGGTCACTGCTGAGTTTTCCAAATCTGCTGGCATATTGAGTGCAGCACTTTCACAGCATCATCTTTCAGGATTTGAAATAGCTCAACTGGAATTCCATCACCTCCACTAGCTTTGTTCGTAGTGATGCTTTCTAAGGCCCACTTGACTTCACATTCCAGGATGTCTGGCTCTAGGTGAGTGATCACACCATTGTGATTATCTTGGCCATGAAGATCTTTTTTGTATAGTTCTTCTGTGTATTCTTGCCACCTCTTCTTAATATCTTCTGCTTCTGTTAGGTCTATACCATTTCTGTCCTTTATTGTGCCCATCTTTGCATGAAATATTCCCTTGGTATCTGTGATTTTCTTGAAGAGCTCTCTAGTCGTTCCCGTTCTTTTGTTTTCCTGTATTTCTTTGCACTGATCACTGAGGAAGGCTTTCTTATCTCTCCTTGCTATTCCTTGGAATCTTAGTAGACAGACTTAAAAACAACAAATTTCAGTAGAGGCTGTGTGATTTCATGCCTCCGCATCTCTGTTCATGTTCCATTCTCTTCCAGGAATTCTCTCCTTCTCATATTTGTTTAGCCAGCAGACATCTTCTCACCTTTCATATGTCCCTCCTCTTTGAACTCTTAATGACCATCCCAGGAAGTAGTGACCACTTTCTTCTTGTGGCCACACATTATAATGACATCAGCTATACTGTATTTATTTAGTTTATGTGTCTGATTCTCTTTATCAGATTACCACCTCTTGAGAACAAAATTATTATTTTTCCAACTCAGACTTTATTTTCTTGGGCTCCAAAATCACTGCAGATGGTGACTGTAGTCATGAAATTAAAAGATGCTTGTCCCTTGGAAGAAGAGCTATGACCAACCTAGACATATTAAAAATCAGAGACATTACTTTGCTGACAAATGTTCATCTAGTCAAAGCTATGGTTTTTCCAGTAATCATGTATGGATGTGAGAGTTGGACCATAAAGAAAGCTGAACACTGAATAATTGATGCTTTTGAACTGTGGTGTTGGAGAAGACTCTTGAGAGTCCCTTGGACTGCAAGGAGATATAACTAGTCAATCCTAAAGGAAATAAGTCCTGAATATTCACTGGAAGGAATGATGCTGAAGCTGAAGCTCTAATAACTTTGGCTACCTGATGTGAAGAGCTGACTCATTGGAAAAGACTCTGATGCTGGGAAAGATTGAAGGCAGGAGGAGAAGGGGACAACAGAGGATGAGATGGTTGGATGGCATCACCGACTCTTTGGACGTGTGTTTGTGCAAGCTCTGGGAGTTAATAATGTACAGGGAGGCCTGGCCTGCTGCAGTCCATGGATCGCAAAGAATTGGACATGACTGAGCAACTGAACTGACATGTTTCTTGTTTGTTTCCTGAACAAATAAATGAATAACAGATTGAAGAAGCAGCGACTGATAAAGACGTTGGGTGAGTGTATTAGCATATTAAGTCTGCTGTAACAAATTACCATAAATTTGGTGGCTTAAAACAACAGAACCTTAGTCTATTGTAGTCCTGGAGGCTAGAAGTTTCAAATCAAGGTGCTAGTAGGGCCACACACTCTCTGGAGGCTTCCTCTGTCTTTCCAGATGCTGGGGCCTGTAGCTTTTCCTTGGGTTGTGGCTGAGTCACTTCATCCCATCTCCATTTTCCCTTTTTCTCTTCTTTCTCTTCTAAGGACGTTTGTCATTACCTTTGGGGCCAACATGGGTTATCTAGGATGATCTCCTCTTGAGACCGTTAGCTTAATTTCATCTGCAAAGAATCTTTTTTCAAATAAGTTCACAGTCACAAGTTCTGGTGGTAAACACACAGACGTAGCCTGTTGGGGGCCACTCTTCAACCCACCTCAGTGACTATGGGAAAAATAAAGCTGGTATTCATAAACAGAAATAGGAAGGGGGCAGAAACTCCTGTTCTGCCCTCTGAATCCCATTTAATAACAATGAATAGAAGGTGGTAGGCATGCATTCTCTGTTTCTAGTAAACCGGTTATCATCCACAGACAAACTCTTCTTAAAAAAAAAAAGACACGTGTATGTGTGCATATGTTTTAGGAGGCATGGGTCAAGCACTAATGTTCTCCTTTCTGCCTAAATTATACCAAATCCTCCTTACGCTTCAAAAGAATAAAATAGAAAACAACAAAAAGCACAAGGCTGTCATCTATTAGTCTTTAAAAGGTAGCACTTTCTGAACTGATTTTTGTTTTCTTTCATTTACATTTGTCCTGGAAGAGAAGGAACTGTTTCTTTCTTTCTTTTTTTTTTTTTTTTTAGTAGTACCAGGCCTTCTTCACCAATTAGACACTTAAATACTTTTGATGAAAATATAAATTTGTATTGGATGAGATCAAGGAAAGAAGTAGGGTTGGGATAAGCAGTTATGGAAATTGTGGGGGTGGGAGACTGGGCAAAGGCTTGGGAATGCTGGTCCAGATTCCAGCCTCAGCACTTACTCTGCAGTTTGCACATGATCCCCCAGCACTGAAGCCAGGGTTTCCAGAGCAAACAGCTTTCATTTCCATTAGTGACTGACTTATAGCCGCCAAGATCAAACCTTTTCCTCTGACTTTGCAATTGAAGGTCGAGGGCTTTCTCATCTAGTCTACAGATATGGGAGAGCTCAGGAAAAGTGAGGAAAACAGAAAAATACAGGATGAAGAAACTATAGAGCTACATTTCCCTTTATTTTTCCACAAGACAGGAGAACAGCACAGGATACTGTAATTTGTCAAATCCCCAAACAAAACAAAACAGGTCTGTTGTTAATACTGACAAACGGTCACAGCTGCAGAAAAGTTTCCACATGAAATCTTTCAGTCCTAAATAGTCGTTTTGCAGTTTTATAATTGCTTTTCCAGGGTTCTTTTTCCCCTCAGTGTTTATTCATGTTAACTGTTTGTTCCGTGTTGCAAGGGTCCTCCTGTTAGATAGATTTCTGACAGTCCTGCTTTCCATACAGTAGTTTTTAAATATTCTATTCCGTTTCATCAGTACATAAATATCATTTCAATTGGCACAATAACTTTAACAATGAATGTTTTAATTACATAGAAGAACTACTGTTATACTCCCTCACTGTACCCCCATTCTCAGCATTTGGATGATACAACCCCCCACCCCCAGTCTCAGAAGCTTGTGGTTAACTGTTGTGCCACAAATTAATGCAGTGAAGCTTGAAACCCAGGTTGTCATGCAGCTCAAATGTAGGCCAGGTGTTGAGACTTTTCCAAGTTTTTTTTTTACTATATTTTGGTTAAGTTAAATTTTCTTAGCTGGCTTGAATTGCTGTAAAAGTGAGAAAGCCAGGCTGAAAGAACTGGTGTTTGATCATTTAAGGCTGAAATTTAAACCTCAAGTAAAACAGAATCCAAAACTGATTCAAAACAGAAAGAAGAAAGTTTTATGTGACTTTGCTTTGATGGAAACTGATGAGTTACACATTTTTACTGTTGATTCTTAGCTTGTCTTCCTCTTTTACCAGAATATATTTATCTCTTCAGGAGTAATACCATGTTACAATAAAACCACTTTCATTTTAACTACATTTGTGATACTCAGACACATAAAGGTTGATGTTTAATTTTGCACTGACAAGAAAGAGTTTCCAAAGAATGGTGTATCAGCTTGTGAGATAAATGTTCAGCCCTTGTAAGAGAAAAGGAATCTCTGGGCCTTTGTAAAACACTTTACCAGCACAGAAATAATTTGAATATAAATAATTACAAAATCAAAAGGACAGAGTATTCGTATCTAAAAGCAGAGTCCAAAGTTTTTTACTTGGCAAATTTTATAGACATTCAGAATTATTCAATATAAATTAAAGTAATAAACATTTAACTTAAATATCAAATAACTTTTATAATACTATTTACAATGTGTTCACTTATTCAGCTGAACTTTTATCTGAATTTGTAAGATATTACTGTATTTGTATTTGTACACAAATTTTCTAAAGATACACTTATTTACATGCATTTAAGCTATAGAAAGTGAAAGTGAACTCACTCAGTCATGTCCGACTCTTTGTGACCCCATGGACTGTAGCCTACCAGGCTTCTCCGTCCATGGGATTTTCCAGGCAAGAGTACTGGAGTGGGTTGCCGTTTCCTTCTCCAGGGGATCTTACCGACCCAGGGATCAAACCCAGGTCTCCCGCATTGTAAGCAGATGCTTTTACCGTCTGAGCCAGGGAAGCTTAAAATTATTTAAGCTATAATTTTACATATTTTATGGTACAGTTAAAGAAGGGAAAATAAACATATAAAAATGAAAATTAAATGTTTTATTTATTTTTAGGTATAATGTATTACAAATGGCTTCCCAGGTGGTGCAGTGGTAAAGAATCTGCCTATGCAGGAGATGCAAGACATTCAGTTTCAATCCTTGGGTTGGAAAGATTCCCTGGAGTAGGAAATGGCAACCCACTCCAGTATTCTTGCCTGGGAAGTTCCATGGACAGAGGAGCCTGGCAGGCTGCAGTCCATGGGATTGCAAAGAGCTGGACATGACTGAGCACACACACACACACACACACACACAATATTACAGGTTCATGGTCAAAAATTAAGGAAATACAGAAAACTCTAAGACAAGAAACCACTTCTAACTCTACCACTTAGTAATAACCATTGTTAAAATTTTTAGGATTACTTTTAACACTTTTACATATATATTATCTTTTTAAAAAATAAATCAGTATTAACTAATGTGTCAATGCTGCTGGAACAACTGAGTATCCATATAGAGGAAAACAAATGAGCTTTGATCCATATCTCACTCCATACACAACAAATTAATTGAGATGGATCATAGACTAAACTTAAAACCAAAAACCCGGGAACGTAAAGCTTCGAGAAGAATAAAAGGAGTCTATGATCTTGGGACAAAAATTTCATGGAAAAAAACCCACTAAGACCATTAACCACAAGAGACATAATGTTTAATTGAATTGTGCAAATTTTCTTGGCTTGTTAGAGGTCATCATTCAGATATGACCAAACCATAAACCGGGACAAAAATATTCTCAGCACATAGGTATGACAAAATACTTACATTTACACCCAGAATATATAAAGAACCCCCCAAATCAATAATAAAATAATACTATACAGTAACTATTGCTGTATAACAAATCACTAAAGTGAGCTGAAAGCAACAAACATTATTTCATACTTTCTGAAGATCAGGAATTTGGGGGCAAATTAGCTGGGTGGTTCTAATTGATGATTGCTTATGAGGCTGCAGTTAAAGTATTAGTTGGGACTGTAGTCAGCTGAAGGTCTGATTGGAACTGGAGGATTCATTTTCAAGAGATGACTCATGTGGCTTCTAGCAAAAGACCTCAGTTCTTATGCCGCGTTGGCTTTTTTATAGGTTGCCTTAATGTCCTTCTGATATGGCACCTGTCTTCTCCCAGAGTGACCAATCCAAGAGAAAGAGCAAGGAGAAAGTCACCATGCCTTTTATGTTCTAATTTAGACATCCATGCCATCAGTTCCACCATAATTTATTAGAAGCAATAATAATTGGACAATAAATCTGGACTTAAGATTTAAGAAGTTAGGCTTCACTTTTTGAATGGAGGAGTATCAAATTTAAATCACTACAGACACATCACAAAAGAAGATACATATAAATGAGCAGTAAGTATAGGGACAAAAATGGTCAGCTTCATTAATTGTTAGATAAATGCAAATTAAAACCACTATCAAATACTATTCCAACCCACTAGGTGGGCTAAAATGAAAAAGATTGGCAACACCAAATATTGGAGAGGATGCAGAGCAACTGGAGCTCTCATCATTGCTGGCAAGAGTGTAAAATAGTCACATACTTTGATGAATTTCCTAGTGGTGTCTTATAAAGTTTACACTTAACTCATTCCACTTGTAATAGTTTCCTGAGAGAAGTAAAATATATGTTCACAAAAAGCATTAGACATGGGAATATTAAGTTTATTCATAAACACTTAAAACTGGAAACAGCCCAATGTCTGTTAACAGGCAGAAGGAAAAACAAGTTTACACAGTGGAATTCTTACAAAATGTGTATTTATACAATTAAATATTACTTAGCAATATAAAGGAATGAACTCCTAATATGAATCTCAAAATGTAACTATAAATGTAATTAATTATTAAGCAGAAGCAGCTAGACACGAAAGAATAAACATTGTATGATTTCATTTATATGAAATCTAAGAACTGACAAAACTAATCTATAGAGATAGAAATAAGGAAATTGTTGCCTGGTGACAATGGAGGAAAGGAATTGATTGGAAATGGGCAGGATAGAATCTTAGGGGGTGGATGAAAATGCTCTATTTCTTGTCTTGGATGGTTACAATAGTGTGTGCAATTTCCAAAACTCATAAAACTGAACACCCAAGATCTGTGCATTTTATTGTATTAATAAAGCTGTAGTAAATGCAGATGATATAATATTTTATTTACTGCTCTTTTGACTAAAATTACATTGTGTTATTCTATTTCCTTTATATTACTTTTTAAGAAAGTGTTGGGTGGCTACATATTGTTTCAGGATATTCAGTTCAGTTCAGTCACACAGTCGTGTCCGACTCTTTGCGACCCCATGAATCGCAGCATGCCAGGCCTCCCTGTCCATCACCAACTCCCAGAGTTCACTCAGACTCAGGTCCATCGAGTCAGTGATGCCATCCAGCCATCTCATCCTCTGTCGTCCCCTTCTCCTCCTGCTGCCAATCCCTCCCAGCATCAGAGTCTTTTCCAATGAGTCACCTCTTCCCATGAGGTGGCCAAAGTACTGGAGTTTCAGCTTTAGCATCATTCCCTCCAAAGAAATCCCACGGCTGATCTTCAGAATAGACTGGTTGGATCTCCTTGCAGTCCAAGGGACTCTCAAGAGTCTTCTCCAACACCACAGTTCAAAAGCATCAATTCTTCAGCACTCAGCCTTCTTCACAGTCCAACTCTCACATCCACACATGACCACAGGAAAAACCATAGCCTTGACTAGGTGGACCTTTGTTGGCAAAGTAATGTCTCTGCTTTTGAATATGCTGTCTAGGTTGGTCATAACTTTCCTTCCAAGGAGTAAGCATCTTTTAATTTCATGGCTGCAGTCAGCATCTACAGTGATTTTGGAGCCCAGAAAAATAAAGTCTGACACTGTTTCCACTGTTTCCCCATCTATTTCCCATGAAGTGATGGGACTGGATGCCATGATCTTCGTTTTGTGAATGTTGAGCTTTAAGCCAACTTTTTCACTCTCCTCTTTCACTTTCATCAAGAGGCTTTTTAGTTCCTCTTCACTTTCTACGATAAGGGTGGTGTCATCTGCATATCTGAGGTTATTGATATTTCTCCCGGCAATCTTGATTCCAGCTTGTCTTTCTTCCAGTCCAGCATTTCTCATGATGTACTCTGCATAGAAGTTAAATAAGCAGGGTGACAATATACACCAGGCAAGTATAAGTATCATGATATGTATAAAATTACATATCATGAAATGAATATACCAATATTGAATCTATAAATATTAAGATTAATCTCACATTTTATAATCATGAGTAGATTTTCTTATATCTCTAAGTATCTTGTTTTGAAGGTTAATGGTCTTTCATCATTAGATATTCCTTACTGAATCTTTCCCTCTTCCTTTCCTTCATTTCTCCTTCCCTGCTTGCCTCCTTCCCTCCTTCCTACTTCCTCCTCATCCTTCTTCTCTTTCTCTCCCACTTTGTGTGTGGGAGGTTTTTTTTTTTTTTGGTGGGGGAGCATGCCAAATGGCTTGTGGGATCTTAGTTCCCCAACTAGGAATTGAACCTGACCCATGACTGAAAGCCCAGAGTCCTAACCACTAGTCCACCAGGGAACTCCCCCACTTTGTGTATTTTACTACCTTTTAATTTAAAAATACTTCAGTTCTACAGAGAAGTAAGATGAATGATGAATATCATGAAATCTGTATACCTTTCACCTAGATTCACCAATTCTTAATGTTTTGCAACATTTGCATTGTGTGTGTGTAGGCACATACACTTTCTTAAGTCGCAGATGTTACTTCAGCATTCAGCAGTTTTTCAGATGTGAAAAATTCTGCAAAATCACAATAAAGTGATTACTCTTTAGAAAATATGATACAATAATATTAATTATAGAGTGCTTACTCAAATTTTCCAAATGAGTCTCAAACTTTCCTTTATACTTTTTGTTGTTGTTTCAGGATCCAAAGATAATGCATTTAGCTCTTTCCTTAGTTGCCTTTAATCTATTCAAGAACAATCTGTCTACCTTTTTTTATTTGACATAACATTGATATTCTGAAAGATCTAAAATGATTGTCTTATAGAATGTTCCTTAGCCTAGATTTTTCTGATTAAGTCCTCATAATTAGGTTCAGGTTAAACATTTTTTGCAAAAATACTATGAGTTATATGTGTTGCATTATATAATATCACTGTGTACATTTACTGGTGAAGTTAAGCTTGATCCCTTGGCTAAGATATTTTCACCAGATCGCTCTCTCTTTGAAGCTAAACAATAATCTGTAGGATGATCATATGAATATAATGTCCTCTAATAAGTGATAGTTTTAACATTGATTAATGATCTGTACCTGAGACTCAATTATTACAGTGATGGTTACAAAATGGAGGTTGTTCTAGTTCTGTCCTGTTTTTTTACGCTTTTTAGCTGCATTCTTTGGCATAATAATCTTATCTCTTTCTTTATTCTATACTTTAGTACCGTAGATTCTTTCTAAACAATTGTTTTATTTAATGTGTTATAATCTCCTTTGGACATTTTAGAGTTCAAATTGCCCTGAATTGGACCAGTGGAGAATAGAGGTAATAAATTTGAATCATTTTAGATTGTTTTAGGCCATTCTCGGAGAAGTCAATGGCACCCCACTCCAGTACTCTTGCCTGGAAAATCCCATGGACAGAGGGGCCTGGTTGGCTGCAGTCGATGGAGTCGCTAGGAGTCGGATACGACTGAGCGACTCCACTTTCACTTTTCACTTTGATGCATTGGAGAAGGAAATGGCAACCCACTCCAGTGTTCTTGCCTGGAGAATCCCAGGAACGGGCGAACCTGGTGGGCTTCCGTCTATGGGGTCGCACAGAGTCGGACACGACTGAAGCGACTTAGCAGCAGCAGCAGGCCATTCTAGCCCCCCCACCCCAAATTTCTTCATAGATTTTCTTTTTTTCTTGTTTTTTGAAGCTTTATTTTTATTTATTTATTTTTGGCCGTGCTGGGTCTTCATTGCTTCACAGGGGCTTCCTCTAGTTCCAGTGAGTGGGGGCTACTCTTCGTCGTGGTGCACCAGCTTCTCGCTGTGGTGGCTTCTCTTGTTGCAGAGCACAGGCTCTAAGAGTACTGGCTTCAGTAGTTACGGCACGTGGGCTCAGTAGTTGCACCTCCTGGGCTCTAGAGTGCAGACACAGTAGTTGTGTTGCATGGGCTTAATTGCTCTGCGGCATGTGGAATCTTCTCGGACCAGGGGTCAAACCCTTGTCCCCAGCATTAGCCCACAGATTCTTATCCACTGTGTCTCTCACAGAGAGCTGGGACTACTCTCTAGCTGAGTGCTCTGGCTTCTCATTATGGTGGCTTCTCTTGTTGTAGAGCATTGGCTCTAGGGTGTGCAGGCTTCAGGAATTGCAGCACTTTGGGCTCAGTAATTGCAACTTCTGGGTTGTAGAACATAGGCTCAATAGTTGTGGCACACGGGCTTGGTTGCTCTGTGGCATGTGGGATCTTTCTGGATCGGGGATTGAACCCATGTATCCTGCATTGACAGGTGGATTCTTTACCACTGAGCCACCAGGCAAGCTCCTTTTTATCTACCTTTGATATTTTTCCTGAAAATCAACAAGCTTTTTATTTTGTTACCTTTGTTTTTAATGTCATTTGTTTAACGATAAGTTTGTGTAGTTTTTCAGTTTTAATAATACCTGTGTTTAACGACTGGCTCATCATATTTCTTGCCAAAGTTTAACAATTGGCTCTTAGAACAGGTACAAACCAACTTCAGTACCTGATCCCACTGTCTATTACCAGTCAAGGTCTGAGCCCAACTTTTGGATTCAATATTAAGTAAATATCAATAAAATTATACTTAAAACCAGATTGAAAAAATCTTAGCATATTTTTTTCCACAGAGGAATCACTCTGTCAACGAAATCAATTTCCTTCCCTCTTCTCCTTCTGTGCTTGATGCTCTTAGTTTAGTAGTGTCAAAAACCATTAAACCATCCTCAATTTACTGAACTGGAAAGTTGGTAAGAACTTCAGGTAATATGTGAAGGAGAACTGAAAGACCATTTAGGGACAAGAGGCCCTCATGTATCATCCTGTCCAGATATCCTGTAGGGGAACATACTCTTTATTCTGCCCAGCTTCCATCCCTTTTAGCATCAGCTCCCCTTTTCCTGGTAAATGTCCTTCCCTAGTCTCAGCTAAGGACCTTGCTCCTTCCCATAGTTTGCTCTTGGGCATTTTTGAACTGAATCTGGAAGAGTAATTCAGCTCTTCTCTGGAGGACAAGTATGATGAAACATGGGAGGAACTGGCAGAAGTTGTGTGACCAGATTTGCCCTCTAGTCTCAGTTCTCTTAGCACCATTGCAGGGCCCTGCCCCATGTGCTCTGTGTGTCTCGCGGGCTGAGGATGCACCTCCTTAAAGTGAGATGAAGAAATTAGGGTTGAGCCCCTGATCGCAAGGCCCTAAACACTGATTCTTAAGAAGATAACCATAATCTGATTCAGCTCAGATCGACTTCATTAAGTGCTATCCTTGTGGAAAGAAACAGTTTATATGCTGGGGGTAAAGGAAGAGAGTCATATTTTTACCTTAAAGGATCTAGTGTAGTAGGAGAGAAGTGTGTGCAATCAAATACATATAAATAAATGGCATGTCTTACTGCTTATCTATACAGTGAACACTTAGCAGCCATTTAAAATGATAATCTATATGTACATACATTTGTGAAATACTACATAACTACTAAATCACCTCTCTTAAGAGTATAGCTAGAGGAAAGAATCATTTTATGCTCATTACGTACATAGGCATTATATATATGTGTATATATACATATATACATATGCATATATGCATATAAATACACAAATATACAAAGCATGCATGTGTGCTATGTTGCATGTCCGACTCTGTGACTCTGAACTATAGCCTGCCAGGCTCCTCTGTGCTTGGGATTCTCTAGGCAAGAATACTGGAATGAGTTGCTGTGCCCTCTTCCAGGGAATCTTCCAGACTCAGGGATCAAACCCGCGTCTCTTCTGTCTTCTGCATTGGCAGGTGGGTTCTTTACCACTAGTGCCACCTGGGAAGACCATCCAAAGCTTATATATGTGTATAACTAAAATTTAAAAACATACATAATGGGGTGACTCCAGTCGTTTTTTTTTTAAATGTATATACATGGGAAAAGGAAAGAAGGAAATACTATAAAGTGAGAAGTAGATGGTGGATTGTAAATGACTTGACTTCAACATTTTTTTCTGTTTTCACAATTTTCAAAATTTTCAGAGCAAGACTAATGTGACTGACACCAGTACTCAAAATATTTTATTGTTGAAGATATTGCTCAGTTACTGTAAGTCTTAATTTATACAGTATATAAATCTTCTAGGATTAATACAAAATACCAAAGACTAGGTGGCTTAAACCCAGAAATTTGTTTCTCACAGTTCTGGAGTTGGAAGTCCAAAATCCGGGTGTCAGCAAGTTTGGTGTCTCTTGTGGCTTCTTTCCATGGCTTGCAGACCACCGTTTCTTGCTGTGTCTTTCCTCTCTGTGGTCGCAGCATCTTGTGTCTCTTCCTCATTTTATAGGGACCCTAGTCTGTTGTGTTAGGACCCCACTCAGAAGACCTCATTTAACCTTAATTACCTCCTTAAAGTTCCTCTCTCCAAATGCAGTAACATCAGGGAACCTATTGAATTTCTGGAGAACACAAATCAGTCTATAACAAATGATTTCTAAAATGAATTCAAACTCAAAAAATTGATTCAAGATAAAGTTCTCAAAGTAAAAGAAATTTTCATGTAGCTTATTTTAACGTGATTATTTTTAATGTCTTTGTAGACTTGAAAATTAGTGTCTTGCTTCTAAATCAATGTTTCCATCTCCATTTCCCACATCACTACCCAATTATTTTCTTAATTATATTGTTGTCTAATTATGTGAGTACCAATGATATTATTGTTAAAATACTCCATACTTTAAAATATGAGTTTATGTTTGAAACTTTTTTTTTATTTCAACAATTTAATTTTCTAAAACACAACCAGGTAAATTCTCTTCCAATTGACTTGATTTGATTACATTATAATGAATGAAAATTTACATTTAGACCTCTAGAAATTCAGTCCTAAATATAAGAATTTAGAAAACTTATCTTACCTGGCTTCTCAGTATAGATGGTGACCTGATGGTGACGAGTTTCTCCAAGATAAATGTGCCTGCACACAAATAAACATATGTATGTGCATATATACATGTGAAGTGTGAAAGTGAAAGTTGCTCAGTCGTGTCTGACTCTTTGTGACTCCATGAATTATAGAGTCCATGGAATTCTCCAGGCCAGAATACTGGAGTGGGTAGCCATCCCCTTCTCCAGGGGATCTTCCCAACCCAGGGATTGAACCCAGGTCTCCCACATTGCAGGTGGATTCTTTACCAGCTGAGCCACAAGGGAAGCCCATAGATAAAGCACATATTTTTCTCTGATTTAAAAATAACATATGTATGGGACTTCCCTGTTGGTCCAGTGGTTAGGACTCTGGGCTTCAACTGAAGGGGTCGTGGGTTCTATCCCTGGTCAGGGAACTAAGATCCTGCAAGCTGCCCAGCCTGGCCAAAAATAAAAATAAATTAAAAAATTTTTGTTCAGTGTAGAGATTTTAGGAAAAAGACAGAAAAGCACAAAGAAGAAAAGCATACACTTTATCCTAATATCCAGAGATATCTGATGTTATTGTTTTGCTATATATTTGTTCCTGGCCTTCAAGATGGCATCTAACAATTCTCACCTCATTACAGTCATATCCTTGTGTAGCCTCCTTCCCTGTGGAATCAGACTAGTCAGTATGAGCATTAAAATCACTTGAAAGTGACTGTGTGTGAATTCTGAGACTATACCATTAAAGAAACCACAGCTGCTGTTTTATTCTCTTGGGAATCCAGCCACCATGTTTGGAGATACTCAGGCATCCCTAGAGAGGCCCAGGGTGGGAGGAACTGAGCCCTTCCTCCAACAGCCAACATCAACTTGCCAGCCACATGAGTGAGCCACCTTGGCAGTGGCTCCTCCAACCCTAATCAAACAGTCAGATAACTATAGTCCTGGCTAACATGTGCTTACAGCCTCATGAGAGAACCTAGGTAAGAACTGCAAACTCTGCTCCTTTCAAATTCCTGACCTATAAAAAGTGTGAGAGATACTAAATGATTTTTGTTTTTAAGCCCTTAAGTTTTAGCATGATTCATTATACAGTAGATAAGTAGTAGAATATTCTTCTAGTTTTCTATTATGTTTATTTTTTTCATTTGACAAGTATTCATTGAACACTTGCTACATGTCAGGGTTGACCCAGAGAAACAGAAAACAAGGGTATATATATATATATATATTTATATATACATATATATATATACACATACATATATGTGTGTATGTATGTATAAGATATGTGTATGTGTTTATTATGAAAAACTGACCTACATATGCTCTCATGGTGGTCACTAGCAAGCCTGAAGTCCACAATACAAGCAGGCAGGAAGGAGAGGTCATGAGCAAGTTGGAGCCCTGCGAGCACAGGCTGAAGCTTGTCTGTAGGCAGCAGGCACTCAGGAAGGAAGATCTGGGGGAAGGGAGAGGAATTGGACAGCCAGCTGCTGTTTTGAAGTCTTTCAGCTCAGTGAAGTCGTAAGTTTTCTTTTAAAGGCCTTCCAGCTGATGAAGCCAGGTCCCCTAGGGGTAATCTCTCTTTGGATTAATTTGAAGTCAGCTGACTTGGGACTTTAATTGTATTTGCAAAATCCCTTCATAGAAGCACCTAGCTTAGTGTTGATTGAAAAACTGGGAGAGAGAGCAAGAGAGAGAGGAAGGAAGAGAGGTTTTTATTATGAGGAATTGGCTTACATAATTATGGAGGCTGGGGAGCTCTGTGATTTATACTGTCTGTGAGCGGGAGACCCTGGAAAGTCAGTGTTATAATTTAAGCTGAATCTGAAGTCCTGAGAACCAGGGGAGTAGATGGGATAAAGCCCAGTCTAAGGGCTAGAGAAGATGAGATGAAGTATCCCAGCTCAATCACAAAGGCAGGAAAAAGGAGTGATTCCTCTATCCTCTGCCTTTGGCCCCCGATGAATTGGATGATGCCCACCCACATTGGGGAGCATAATCAACTTTACTGAGTCTATTAATTGAAATACTGCTCTCATCCAGGAACTACCCTCAGACACATACCTGAAATGATGTTTAATTCGGGCAGCCTGTGGCTAGGCAAGTTGACACATAAAATTAACCATCACAGCTGGTTTCTCTGGGCTTCCCCTGTGGCTCAGTAGTAAAGAATCCACCTGTAATGCAGGAGACCCAGGTTTAATCCTTGGGTCGGGAAGATCTCCTGGAGGAGGATATGGTAGCCCACTCCAATATTTTTGCCTGGAGCATCCCATGGACAGAAGCGTCTCGCAGGCCACAGTGCACAGGGTTGCAAAGAGTCGGACGAGACTGAAGTGACTTGAGCATGCACACACAGCTGGTTTCTCCATATTATCACAAAACTGTTGGCTACCTAACATGCTACTAGTTGACTAATTTTGTTTATTCAGATTCATATAACATGAACCAGGACATAATATCCTATATCAGTTCTGTGTCTTTAATCTGTGACATGTATAGTTTTTTAGAAAGGTTTGTAGAAATGTTCATGCTGTTTTGTATACTGATGAATATATTTAAGTCATCAATACAGAGCTATAATAACTAACTTAAATCATCCTTAAAAATTAAAAATTGTTCCAAGAAAGCAGTTTGCATTGTTTATTATCTATAGATTAATATTGTATCTTGCTTTTGGAGTGAGATTTTCTTCCCATTTTCAAAATATTTTCACATCTGTATCTTCCATGATTTCCACAGCATCCCTGAAGGTCAGCAGGGCAGTATACTAATATAAGACTTAGAAGGTTCAAGGGTAAGGAAGACTGTTTCTATCTTAAAGAGTTGTCAGTCTTGTAGGGGAGAATAATATGTAGGCAGATAGCTCTAAGAGAAGATTTGATGTGATAAGTCAGGTTATGACTAGCAGACAGGGATGGGTTTGGGGAACATGACAGAAGAATCGGATTGAGCAAAGTTATAGAATATGCCTAAAATTTTTCACCAAGAGGGCATATAACCATGTTCTTAGCACAGGTGTGCAATGAAAAGTTGGGCCAGTGGGAAGTCATGAATATAAGTAACAAAAGAGATATTTGAGTATGTCTCAAATAATGTTTCTTTGCAACTAAGCAGAGAAGATATTATTTTACCCTGTGGGGAAAAAAGCTTTTTGGAAAATGTTAACCCTTCTAATTGGAGAAGGAAATGGCAACTCACTCCAGTATTCTTGCCTGGAGAATTCCATAGGCAGAGGAGCCTCGTGGGCTACAGTCCATGGGGTCACACAGAGAGTTGGACACGACTGAGTGACTAACACACAACCCTTCTAAGGTCTTGATTAAACTATGAATTTTCTGTGGCTGAGAATTTTCATCGGGATTATTAATGACATTGAATAACATTTGATTTTGGAGAGGACTGATATCTTTTGAAATATGATTTTTGATTTGAAATATGGTTATGTTCATTAATGAAATCTTTTAGTATTTGAAAACCTGTGAGGCTGAACACAAGTGGAGCAGGACCAGAGAGAAAATAATAATGGCAGGAGTGTGGAAACCTTTCTGCTTGCTGACCAAGCTCAGGATGAGGCCTGAAAATATGTTCCTGGCTCTGGAGTGGCTGACATTACCAGCATGCCTCTGGTGGAACCACAGTGCCTGCTCCTGGGACTCATTGTGCAAGCACTACCAGATAAGAGAGTGCCTTTCTTCCAGCAGGGTAACTGCATTCACTAATTGTAGTCGGTGGAGCCTACCATCAAACAGGAGCGATAAATAGGCAAGCTCTGTCGTTTCTGTGGCAGGGGAATGAAACTAGTGGTCATTTACTTTACATATTTATCTTTTAAGAGGCATTTTTTTTTTCTCCAATTGTAGCTAAATACTACTGTCAGTAATCAGGGTGCTCTTGTCACAATATGCTAGAAACCTCTATGCAGAGTACATCATGAGAAATGCTGGACTGGAAGAAACACAAGCTGGAATCAAGATTGCCGGGAGAAATATCAATAACCTCAAATATGCAGATGACACCACCCTTATGGCAGAAAGTGAAGAGGAACTACAGAGCCTCTTGATGAAAGTGAAAGAGGAGAGTGAAAAAGTTGGCTTAAAGCTCAACATTCAGAAAATGAAGATCATGGCATCCGGTCCCATCACTTCATGGGAAATAGATGGGGAAACAGTGGAAACAGTGTCAGACTTTATTTTTCTGGGCTCCAAAATCATTGTAGATGGTGACTGCAGCCATGAAATTAAAAGATGCTTACTCCTTGGAAGGAAAGTTATGTCCAACCTAGATAGCATATTCAAAAGCAGAGACATTACTTTGCCAACAAAGGTCCATCTAGTCAAGGCCATGGTTTTTCCTGTGGTTATGTATGGATGTGAGAGTTGGACTGTGAAGAAAGCTGAGTGCCGAAGAATTGATGCTTTTGAACTGTGGTGTTGAAGAAGACTCTTGAGAGTCCCTTGGACTGCAAGGAGATCCAACCAGTCCATTCTGAAGGAGATCAGCCCTGGGATTTCTTTGGAAGGAATGATGCTAAAGCTGAAACTCCAGTACTTTGGCCACCTCATGGGAAGAGTTGACTCATTGGAAAAGACTCTGATGCTGGGAGGGATTGGGGGCAGGAGGAGAAGGGGATGACAGAGGATGAGATGGCTGGATGGCATCACTGACTCGATGGACGTGAGTCTGAGTGAACTCCAGGAGTTGGTGATGGACAGGGAGGCCTGGCGTGCTGCGATTCATGGGGTCACAAAGAGTCGGACACGACTGAGCGACTGAACTGAACTGAACGTGGTGGTTCCTCTACTGCTATTCTAAGGTGTTTTATGGGCACAGTTTGAGCAACATCACTGTTTTATTAAACTGTGCTCAGGACTAATCCCATCAAATCCATATGTATATGTGTGTATGAATGTATTAATATGTATATGAAATTCCATTACAATAAAACTGGTTAGGTTGTAGATCTTTGTAGGATGAAACTGTTCTGACAGCTTGCTTATTTCAAGTACTCTTTCCTTTAATATTTTAACCTCCCATAAACTTAAGACTTTCTTAGATCTCAAAATACATAAAAGGTTATTTCTAATATCTGAAAAAAATACAGTTATTCTTTAAACTATTAATATTCAAAGGAAAACCATGAGGGAAATATTTAGAACTTAAGGGAATGCTCTTTTTTATATAAGTGAGTGAGTGAAAGTCTCTGTCGTATCAGACTCTTTGTAACCCTTTTGTACAATCTTTGTAACTGTAACTGTTTGTAACTCTTTGTACAGTCCATAGAATTCTCCAGGCCAGAATACTGGAGTGGGTAGCCATTCCCTTCTCCAGGGGATCTTCCCAACCCAGGGATCAAACCCAGGTCTCCCACATTGCAGGTGGATTCTTTACCAGCTGAGCCACCAGGGAAGTCTTTATATATATAGGACTTGAATAATAAATATAGATAATTGCACAATAGAATTCAACTAGATGAATCAAGAAAGAAACCTTTATTTCATGTGTGTGTTACCTTAATTTAGATTTTTGAAACCCTTAATTAACTTGAATTCAGTAAAGTGAAATTGTAAGGAACCATCATTTGCTTTCTTAGGATTTCTCTACAAGAAGAAAGACAAATCATAGAAATTGGCAGGCTGCATGGTGATCCAGTTGAGAAAAGAATGTGACTGCACCATACTTCTGCTAAGAGTCTGTGAGTAGCTCTAAAATTCAAACAAGAAAAAGCAGCTCATTTCAAAGACTTTAAAAGGCAACAGAATAATTGCATGATATTTCTTAGGGTCAATGTAGATTAACATTAGTATGTCATATTTTCCCAGTTAAATCTGCAGAGCCACTTTATTGTAATTGTCATCAATGACTCTAAGGCACTGTAACATTTTCAATCATAAAAGGGATTAAAGCAGCAATTTTTACTCTGTTTGCTAAAGTAGGAAATCTACTAGAAAATATTAGAAAGATTATCAGCTACTAGGTTTGAAACAGAAAGGGATTTCATTTGAGTCCCTCTGAAGTCTTCATTATTTAGAAGTTCTTGTTCCTCTAACTTTAGAAAATCACTGCCTTAACTTTCCATTTTGTTTAAGTCTAGGTATTGCTACTTCTAAAATGAATTTCAGTAGCTAAAGGCTTAATCTATTTAGTAATTACTGGAACCATTTCCTGAAATTCTGAAAAAATTAAAAGTTTCAAAATAAGAGTCTTGTGGATTTAATCACCTTTCTGCTCCCAAATTAATTATACATGTAGTCAGGATCAAATGATTGTGTATATACTGTATGTATTTTATTTGTTTGTTTTTACCATTATCAGTGCTAATTCACTCAACAAGGGATATCCCAAATGTGTGGAAAAAGAGCCAGGCATCCCATTCTAGATTTGATGTGGATGACAGGTTTGACAGGAAGAATATGATTTACAGATTGAAGAATAGGATATCAAAGTGAGTAGATATTTTAAAAAACATTTAAAATACACTATATAGAAAGCTGATGAAAATATTGTATTAAAAATAGGAGCTCTCTCTCTAGTTGATTTATGTGGTCTGTATTAGCTTTTTATTTTTTAATTTGAAGAAAATTGCTTTTCAAAATATATCATTATTTTATATTCTATAGTTCTGTGGTAATCTTCTGTTCTCATGGACAAACTCAGTATAAAATGTGAACTTATTGGCAGTAAATTCCATCTTCCTCTTACACCAGAACTATTTAAAACTAACAAATACATTCCAGATTTTAGGTATATGTGCTGTGTGCTTAGTTGCTCAGTCACGTCCGACTCTTTGCAACCCCATGAACTGTAGCCCGCCAGGCCCTTCTGTCCATGGGGATTCTTCAGGCAAGAATATTGGAGTGGGTTGCCATGCCCTCCTTCAGGGGATCTTTCCAACCCAGGGATCAAACCCAGATCTCCCATACTGCAGGCAGATTCTTTACCATCTGAGCTACCAGGGAAGTCCCTGTATACTGAAGTTGGTAGCCTATTCCTTCTCAGGGGGTCTTCCCGACCCAGAAATCAAACTGGGGTCTCCTTCTTTGCAGGCTGAGCTACTAGGGTAGTGGTTATTTTTCCCCACAAATTAATTATTTTTGTAAAGATTCTATAATGTCTCCTTCTTATTGTAAGTATTGTGAAAGCATGCATAGAACCTGGGGGATCTTCCTTCTAATGAAGACCATTTTCTGCTGGTGATTAACTTGGCATCACCAAGCCTTTGGGTTCAGTTTCCTAATCTGGGAATCGAAGGTTTACAATGGCTAGTTGCTAAAGATCCTTTTTATGATTCTATCTATAAGGACAATTATTTTTGAAATTTTCTTTTAAAATAAGAAATGTAGGAAATCTCAGATATTTTAGTGTAAAAACTTCAGAAAATAGGGATCAGGAAGATATTAATGGATGTTACCCTAAGATACACACTTTCATCATAAAAACATTCACCCAGAACTAGGTAAAATGAGTCTCCCAGCCACAGTATCTGTATATTTTGTTTTGTTTTTTTTTCTTGGTTTTAACATGCTTGAATATGCTGTTGTGCCAGCACTAACAAAACGAGTTTTCAAGCAATAATGTATCCTCTAAGGAAAAAATTAAATGCCGATTTTGTCTGTGTAGGAAGTGTGTAGGCAGGATTCTCAACTTTCAGGAAAATTTCTGTCTTCATATAAAGATATTTTTCAGCTACTCTTTGAATTACTTCCCTGAGAACAAAGAAAAGACTATGAAAATGGAGTTGTCACAGGACTTGCTTGACGGCAGGGGTGATCTGTGGCTGCCTCCACCTTTGCTGGAATTGAGAGCAGAATCTGAGAGGAAGACAGAGGTGGTATCACAATAGGGCTAGGGAGGTATTGGGAACAAAACTGCTTCAGAAAATGGCCCAATTGACTGGTTCTGCCCCAAAGACCCCAAATAGCCAAAGCAGTCTTGATAAAAAAGGAACTGGAGGAATCAGGCTCCATGAGGGCTATTAAATTGTTGACACCTGTTGTGAGTTGAATGAGTGCCACCAAAATTTGTCTGTTGAAGTCCTAATGCCTAGCACCTCTGGATATTATTTTATGTGGAGATGGGGTCTTTACAAAGAGTAATTGAGTTCAAGGTCTTTAGAGTGAGCATTAATCCAGTATAACTGGTGTTCCTATAAAAGGGGGAAATTTGGAAACAAAGACATATACGGGGGAATACCATGTGAACTTGAAAAAGACCAAGGAGCAAGGCTTAGAACTGATCTTTCTCTCATACCCCTCAGAAAAAACAACCCTGTCAACATCTTGTTTTTGGATTTCTTTCTTTCTTTCTTTCTTTTTTTTTTTTTTAGTTTTTGGGCTTCTAGCCTCTGGAAGGGGGAGATAAAAGACTCCTGTTGTTAAAGTACTAAGTTTGTGGTACTTTGTTCAGCAGCCCTAGCTAACTAAAACAACACCCAACCTGAATAAATTTTAAGGAATAAGTAAGTAGCAGAAATTGATTTATATGAGTCATTCCACAGAGTAAAGTGAAATTTTGTTTGAAATGGAATTAAGAGTTTTGTGATTTTTATTTGTAGTGAAAAGAATTTTCTAAAAACAATTGCATATATATATTCACACACATATTATTTTAAAAAGTTAAGCTGTACATATAAAAAGTTAAGCAAGAATACACAGAAGAACTGTACAAAAAAGATCTTCACGACCAAAATAATCACGATGGTGTGATCACTCACCTAGAGCCAGACATCCTGGAACGTGAAGTCAAGTGGGCCTTAGAAAGCATCACTACGAACAAAGCTAGCGGAGGTGATGGAATTCAGTTGAGCTATTTCAAATCCTGAAAGATGATGCTGTGAAAGTGCTGCACTCAATATGCCAGCAAATTTGGACAACCCAGCAGTGGCCACAGGACTGGAAAGGTCAGTTTGCATTCCAATCCCAAAGAAAGGCAGTGCCAAAGAGTGCTCAAACTACCGCACAATTGCACTCATCTCACACGCTAGTAAAGTAATGCTCCAAATTCTCCAAGCCAGGCTTCAGCAATACATGAATTGTGAACTTCCAGATGTTCAAGTGGTTTTAGAAAAGGCAGAGGAACCAGAGATCAAATTGCCAATATCCACTGGATCATCAAAAAAGCAAGAGAGTTCCAGAGAAACATCTATTTCTGTTTTATTCACTACGCCAAAGCCTTTGACTGTGTGGATCCCAATAAACTGTGGAAAATTCTGAAAGAGATGGGAATACCAGACCACTTGACCTGCCTCTTGAGAAACCTATATGCAGATCAGGAAGCAACAGTTAGAACTGGACATGGAACAACAGACTCATTGCAAATTGGAAAAGGAATACGTGAAGGCTGTATATTGTCACCCTGCTTATTTAACTTATACGCAGAGTACATCATGAGAAACTCTGGGCTGGAGGAAGCACAAGCTGGAATCAAGATTGCCAGGAGAAATATCAATAACCTCAGATACGCAGGTGACACCACCCTTATGGGAGAAAGTGAAGAGGAACTACAGAACCTCTTGATGAAAGTGAAAGAGGAGACTGAAAAAGTTGGCTTAAAGCTCAACATTCACAAAACGAAGATCGTGGCATCTGGTCCCATCACTTCATGGGAAATAGATGGGGAAACAGTGGAAACACTGGCAGACTTTAATTTTTTAGGCTCCAAAATCACTGCAGATGGTGATTGCAGCCATGAAATTAAAAGACACTTACTCCTTGGAAGGAAAGTTATGACCAACCTAGATAGCATATTCAAAAGCAGAGACATTACTTTGCCAACAAAGGTCCATCTAGTCAAGGCTATGGTTTTTCCAGTGGTCATGTATGGCTGGGAGAGTTGGACGTGAAGAAAGCTGAGCACTGAAGAATTGATGCTTTTGAACTGTGGTGTTGGAGAAGACTCTTGAGAGTCTCTTGGACTGCAAGGAGATCCAATCAGTCCATCCTAAAGGAGACCAGTCCTGGGCATTCATTGGTAGGACTGATGCTAAAGCTGAAACTCCAATATTTGGCCACCTCATGCGAAGAGTTGACTCATTGGAGAAGACCCTGATGCCGGGATGGATTGGGGGCAGGAGGAGAAGGGACGACAGAGGATGAGATGGCTGGATGGCATCACCGACTCAATGGACATGAGTTTGGGTAAACTCTGGGAGTTGGTGATGGACAGAGAGGCCTGGCATGCTGCGATTCATGGGGTCGCAAAGAGTCAGACACGACTGAGTGACTGAACTGAACTGATATATAAATGTACAATATAAAATGAGAGTCATCACTCTTCTTCCTCCAGTTTTAATCACCTGCTTAGTGCTGTTTGAAATCTAGCATTGTGTTTGTACAATGCTGGATTCTTAATATTACAGTGTACAAACTTGAATAAAATTCTAGTCCAAGAGTAGAGTTTTGCTTAAACATCACATTTAGAGTCTGTGCTGTGGGACTATATTGTAAGTTGAGTCTTACACTTCTCTTATTGCAGCACCATGGATAGGCTGTAAAGTAGTTAGGCCTGTTTTTTAAATTCTATCCTATATCACATGTTTAAAGTTTAGTATATTACCAACCAAGGGTGAATTTTTCAGAATCAACTATCATTTGAAGTTTTTCCTGACTTTGTTTTGTTTAGTGCTTAAAACATTGTTATTTTAAGTAGAATAACTGACTACATCTTATTAAAGCTCTTTACTAGGAATCAGTAATAAATAAATGAAATAACAAATCAATACCTACCTTCTATGAAGTTTGAATCAATTATAGCAGAGTGATACCCTTGTGATGGAGAACTCAGTGAATCAGCAGCTCTACTGTGAATCTCCTACTTGATATAATAGTGCAGGGCTTGAGCTGTATGAAAACCTCTGAATAGACAACACAAACATTACAAAGTCCACATAAGAAAGCTCAAAGCTTTGTTGGCAGACATGTCCGAGTCCTCAGCTGATGTTTGTGTACTCATGGTTTGTATGCAGTACCAACAACCTTTCTTGGTATAGTTCCTAAGTTCAAAGCAGAGAAACAGTAGTAAAAAGAGGATGCATTTTACTCCTCCCATGTACAATGACCAGAATCAGAAGGAAAATTTAAGCACTCAATGACTTGCAAGGAATTGCAAACTATGAAATGCTACAGTAAGTTGAACAATTGCCTGGAGTCATTTAATAACAGAGAAAAGAGTTCTTTAGATTTTGAGGTCATTTTTATATTAGAGTGTGACATTATAATTGATGATCAAAGTGGCCTCAAGTCACTGTGAAAAAAATTTTTCTTGTGATCAATATTTCATATTTTAAGGTGGGCACAGGAGCCTGGTAGGCTGCAGTCCATGGGGTCGCTAGGAGTCGGACATGACTGAGTGACTTCACTTTTGCTTTTCACTTTAATGCATTGGAGAAGGAAATGGCAACCCACTCCAGTGTTCTTGCCTGGAGTATCTCAGGGATGGCGGGGCCTGGTGGGCTGCCCTCTATGGGGTCGCACAGAGTCGGACACAACTGAAGCGACATAGCAGCAGCAGCAGCAGCAGCAGCAAGGTGGTAGTTGTTCTGTAGCTGAGTCACGTCTGACTCTGTAACCGTATGGACTGCAGCATGCCAGGCTTCCCTGTTCTTTGCCATCTCCTGGAGCTTGCTCAAACTCATGTCATGTAGAAAGTTGGGTAATATATTTAAGAATAATTTCCATTTAAAATTGTTCAAATATTAAAATGATTTGGCATTTACAGAGGGAATGATTCAGTAATATGAAAAAACTTTGCTGTCTACATAGTTGAGGTTTTATTAGTATACCAATTAAAGTATGTTCTTTGCTTAGATGCCTCTATTTATGATTGTGCTTTAAGTTATTGGACCTTTATATTATATAGAAAGTGTTTACTCCACTGGTTGAAAATAAATAATGAAGTAATACTTTAAATCTTTGTGGAAAGTGTTAGTCACTCAGTCGTGTCTGACTTTGCAACCTCATGGACTGTAGCCTCCCAGGGTCTTCTCCCCATGGGATTTTCCGGGCAAGAATACTGGAGTGGGTTGCTATTTTCTTCTCCAGGGGATCTTCCCAACCTAGAGATTGAACCTAGGTCTCCTGTATTTTGGGCAGATTCTTTACCATTCTTGAGCCACCAGGAAATCTTTGTAGTACTCTTATTTATTTAGGCACATTGAAGCTGTATTGTATCAGAATAAGGGATGCCTACCATATCAGCATATAGGAGAAGTTCACCAAGATCAATGGACTTCAAGTGAAGAGACTTTATTAAATGTACATCTCTCATTGTGGGAGCGCTACAGCTAAAGGAGAAGCAAGAGACCATAAACAAGGTGGTGTATTTAGGCAGTTTTACAGATACCTCCTTTTCCTCAGCATCAGATCAATTGGTGCAGTATTATTCAAATTATATTCAAATAGTCCAATAATGTTGATTTAGGATTGAAAAACAAAGGCCGAGACCATATCAGATGAAGTTCTCAATACTGTAATTAAACGAAGGCAGTATTTGTCATGTTGAACGAAGAAACGATCTTATAAAATTTATTCCAAGTTTTGAACAAGGGGCTTATACTTGCCTGCTCTTTGGTGATTCCATGATAACACATCTAAGTGTTGTTAGGTGCTCCACGCTAACAGAGGAGAACAGCTTATTTACAACAGCCTTGCAGGCAGAGGTCTTTCAAAGTTCATATCATCTTTCCTTCCCAAGGAGCAATTGCTTTGCACATATGCTCTACAAATACCAAATACAAGGAACCTGGTTTTTAATTACAAAGTAAAATATCATTCTAAAGTTGCATAACTGGTGGTTGCCTTTTGCAATGCAATGAACATAAGGAAACCTGACATTAAATCTTTGATGTGTTGCCATGACATTTTCTGAAACTTTATTTTATGCCACTTTTAAGCTGAAAACTATGTTAAATTTGAATTCTTTGGGGGATAATAGAGTGATGCAAAATTATAGAACCTAACTCTGATGTTGGAATGTCTAGGCCCACAGAGTGTATATTTCAGATTTTAGAAAAAAAGTAGATACAGAAATAGAGACACACTGGGGTCTTTATTCTCTCCTTACAGTAGTTCC